>NW_006239048.1:836590-915401 GCF_000226075.1 Solanum tuberosum | reverse complement strand
ATATAATCTAAAATATAAATCATGTTTTTAATGTACTTAATTTTTAAACTATTCCATAACTTAATGTAATGCTTATTAGTTATAACTATCACATATTTAACTTTTATAGTGGATATACAATTTTTCAACTCAAAAATAATTTTTTTTATAATTGAAGAGTCAGTCTTCCTTTTTTATATATAAAAAAAATGTTTAGCTTACTTAGATAACACTTACACTCAGTTTGGATCATTGTTACTCATTGTTTCATAATGTATTGTATCGTATTGTACTCTATTGTATTGTACTGTATGGTAGATACAACGTTTGGCTAGACTGTATTGTTTGCTATTGTTTAATAACATTTTTATTGTTTGGTTTGACTGTATCGTACTGTATTGTAATTTATAAATTTACTAAAATATCCTTAATTATTCTAGGGTAGGAGGTCAATTAAATAATATAGGATAAAGGGTAAAAAAGTATTATGAAATATTATGTAAGGTTATAATCAGAAAAAGAAATTAAGTAACAACGGGAACACACCAAATCGGTTGTTCCATAAAATGGGATTTTCATTGTTATGTAATAACGAAACTTAACAACACAATACAATACATTTTAAGTAACAATCAAAACAAACATTGTACGTATGATAACGATACAATACAATGGGTAACAGTGATCCAAACAGAGTGTTAGAGGAGTAGAAGCGTAGAAACTTGATCAATATGAAATGAATAAAGAGATGTCATGTATTTTTGTACACAACTTTTAAATTGACCATTAACATGAGGAATTTATTATTCAGATAAATATTTTAAAATCATTATGAAAAAAATTTGAAAATGAATAAATTATTTAGTTTACGCAAAATCTCTCCATTGAAAGAAAATAATAAATAATTTTTTTTCATATATTAATTTGAGAGAGTGTACCAACACATTCTCTTAATTCTTTCATTCTTATTTATTTTTAATCATAATTTATTTTTGAAACGTTTGTATAAGAAATATATAATTATAATATTTAGTTTTATCAAAAATGTTATTTGATGATCGTGCGCATGCATTTATATGATTTGTTCCTTTAGTTATATAAAATTTTATGATGTTAATAAGTATATTGCATGAAAAATATGATGATAATTATATTTTAATAAAATCAAAATGATGTAATATATTTGAACAATTAAATAATTTTTAATAATCTTCGCGCAACGCGCGGGCACGTATACTAGTTTTACTTTAAAATGCACATTTTATCCTTAACGAAATGATTTTTAGTCACACAAATATCTATGATTTATTTTAAACCAAATTTTAAAAGTCTTTCTTTTCTCTTTTAAACTTCTTTGTGCCAAATTAAAATAAATTGAGATGGAAGGAGTATAAATTATCATCCTGCTCATATTAATATAATTAAAAAATATATTTTAAAATAATAAATAAAATTTATATTATTTTAGTCTCGAAATAGCTCCAAATAAGTAAAGTTGAGGGTGAATGAAGAAATATATAAAGAGTTAGAATAACATTTGGTGATGAAAGTGACAGAGATGCATGGCAGATAATTTATTTTTTGTATTTATTTTATCATTGCTATTAAATACTACTTTCTTTGTCCCTAATTACTTGTCCATTTTGATAAATCAAGAGAAACCAATTTTCTTTTACCTATTATACCCTCAATTAATTACTGTGAAAAATGTAGAACTTCTTGAAAATCTTATGTTTTTAATTCATTCACTTCATAATTAATAGAGGTAAAATGGTAAACTCATTATGTGAATCATTGTTTTTTTAATACGTGTGTCAATTCAAAAGTGAACAAGTAACTAAGGACAAAAAAAATATTTGTCATTTAACACATTTTTCAAAGCATTACATTTAATAAAGTCAAAAATTAATATAATAATATTAGAGAAAATGATCAAAATGGTCCTTAATGTATGGCTTTGCTTCCATTTGGTCCTTAATGTATGGACTTGATGGAAATGGTCCTTTATGTATCATAAACTTTGATCAATTTGGTCCTTAACCCTAAAATTAATATATTTCATTTTTTTTTGCCATCAAAATACACGGAATATGTAAAAGATACACTCGTTCAAGACTTTCCTTCCCCTGTTTCCAAAAATTCCAAAAGGGCACATCAATTTTTTTTAACCAAAAGGGCAAAATTGCTCCTGACGGAGTGATTTTCTTCTAACAAATTGACGCTGTTACTCCTTTAAAAAAAAAATTGACACCGTTACTCCTTTAAAAAACATAAAAATCGCTGCCAGTCCAAAAAAAAAATTCTTTTTTCTTTAAAATCGTTGCTGTGAATTTTTTTTTTTAACAACGCTGCCCTAGCAGCGTTTAAAAAATAGAAATTGCTGCTATAGCAGCCATTTTCTTAAAAAAGTTTAAATTTTTTTTATTAAAAATTCCCGAGGAGAGGATTGCTTAAAAAAAATAATGGGAAATCACTCCACTTGTACCGATTTTAGTTAATTTTTTTAAAAAATAATCGCTGCCATTAAATTTTTTTTAACTAAAATCGCTACACGTGGAGCGATTTCCCATTATTTTTTAAGCAGTCCTCGCCTCGGGAATTTTTAATAAAAAAAATTAAAACTTTTTAAAGAAAATGGCTGCTATAGCAGCTATTTCTATTTTTTAAAAGCTGCTGGGGCAGCGTTGTTAAAAAAAAAATTCACAACAACGATTTTAAAGAAAAAAGAAAAAAAAAAGGACCGGCAGCGATTTTTGTGTTTTTTAAAGGAGTAACGGCGTCAATTTTGTCAGAAGAAAATCGTTCCGTCAGGAGCGATTTTGCCCTTTTGGTTAAAAAATATTGATGTGCCCTTTTGGAATTTTTGAAAACAAGGGAAGGAAAGTCTTGAACGAGCGCATCTTTTACATATTTCGTGTATTTTGACGGCAAAAAAAAGAAATATATTAATTTTAGGGTTAAGGACCAAATTGATCACAATTTATGATACATAAAGGACCATTTCCATCAAGTCCATACATTAAGGACCAAATGGAATCAAAGCCCATACATTAAGGACCATTTTGATCATTTTCTCAATAATATTATTATTTCTTAAGAAATTTGTTTCAAATCAATAGAAGACAACGAGAAGGGAATATACATATATATATATATATGCAACAAAAAGTGTGTAATGAATATCTGTATGCCTAAAATTTACTCAAGAAAAAACAACACAAGTCTTGTTTGCGGGTTTTGTGTGATCTCTGTTGTTTCTCCTTGTTTTAGTTTGTTGCGATTCTTATTCTCCTCCTCTCAATCTTGCCCTCTTCTCATTCATTCCTTGTTTTCTATCTTCCATTTCTTCAGATTCGATCTCTCTATTTGTTTTCTTTGATATTATTATATTATGCTTTGCTTTCTTTGAGCTGGTGGATTCTTTGCTTTTGCAACCACTCACACACAGGAATAAAGGTATCAATTTGGTGCAAGTGGGCTTATTTTTACATAGATCTGCAACCCCTTTTGGATTCTCCATCTTTGCACTCACTTTTTGTATTGAGAAAGGTGAAAAAAAGTTGTTATTTATTGTTCTTGAATAATAAATTCAAAGATTGTAAAAGGTTCAGCACTTTTTGAGGCTGAAAGATTTTTTTGGGATTGTTTAATTTGGCAATTGTGTTTATGTTTTGGATGAAAAGGGTTGATTTGTTGGATTGAGGGGAGAATTGGGTATTTGGAATTTGAAATAGTTATTGTAGGATTGTTATTAGAAACGGGTGTGACGGATTCGAATACGGAGAATAGGGGGGTTGGTTGTGTTGCTGCTCTGGATTGTTTATTGAATATAGTCCGGGCACTCCGGACGGGGTCCTGCTTAACTTATGAAAGCAGGACCCCTGTTCCGGGTTCTCCTACATCTGCAGTTGGAATTAAGAAGAAGAAGAGTAGGCGGGTATCTAGAAATTCTTCCTTTAACAAATGCAAGGAAGAACAGCTGCGTAAGACTCCTGGACGATTGTTCTTGAATGGCTCGAGCGAGGCAGCTTCACTTTTCACTCAGCAAGGCAAGAAAGGAACTAATCAAGATGCCATGATTGTTTGGGAGGTTAGTCCTTGAAATTCATCTCACTGTAGTTGCAAATAGTTATATTGGACTATGCTTTAATAGGCTTTTTGTTTCATAGTTGCATTTGCTTCAGCTTATATAGTGCTTGTACTTCAATCTTGGGGAGTTGGTGGGTGTGTTTGATCTCAGATTGTTCACCTGAGTATTATGTTGACCCTCTGATTTGTGAGTACTTATAACTGTGACATTTGTTGTTCTTCGTCAGCCAATAAAGGGTCTATAATAAGCCGTATCAACCGTGAAGCTAGGATTTTCATTAAGGGAAGTCAAAATATTAAAAAATAAAATTAACATATGAAGAAGTCAAGTTGATTCAACGAATGATACTATATATACAAAAAGGATTTTCCTTTACCTATTTTTGCATAGTGTAACTTTTCAGTGAAGGGACAAGGTGGCTCCGCTACTGCCTATTATGTGTTCTCTTCTTGAAACCGTCTCTCTTCTTTTTCCTTTTGTCTCATGTTGTAGTATAGCTGAAGGTGTTGAAAACCTTCTAGTTTTTTATCAAAAAGAATTTACCTCCTAATTGTGCTTCACTTGTACCGGGTCATTATCTTCTTCAAGTTTCTCCAGGAAGTCATATTTCAGAATGGATAAACTCAAAAATCTCTATTTTTTCCCTTTCGTTTTAGGTTTCAAGTTTTTTGTTTATGGAGACTTCACATTATTGACCCTGCTAGTGTCATATGAGGCATAGTCAGTTTTATTTATTGTAGTAGAACTTAACATACTTTTTCTCCATGTCCATTCCCATTTAAGGGCATGGATGATTAAAGATAAAAGCATGAAAAATCCACCAAAAAACACAGGCAATCGATTCTATAGAATAACGAAAACCTTGTGGATGCATGTGGGAGAAGTTAGGTTAATAAAAAAATAATGTATGAGATACTGTGATTAGCTACTGATAACATTCTTTCTAGATTGATAGACTATAGTTTCCTGGACATGCCTAGAAAGGAAGTGTTTCATTTTTTATCAAGCTAGGGAAAGTATATCTTTAGATTCTGCCATTTCTTTCTTGTCTTTGGAGTCTGTGGATTGTTGTTGGACAAAGGATTTGTTCACATTTTTTCATTCTTGCCCTGATTTTTCCTAGTGATCCTTTTGTTCTGATTTTGTCTCATATGGAGAGCATCTCCTAATTCATCTTTTATTAATAAATTTCAGAACTTCGGTTCCAGAACAGATACTGTATTCTGTGGTGTTTTTGATGGCCACGGTCCTCATGGCCATATGGTTGCCAAGCGAGTCAGAGATTCCCTTCCCTCGAAGCTAAGTGCACATTGGGAAGTTAATCTGAAAAGTGAGGATGTTCTAAAGGAGATCAGTTTAAATGCTGGGGCTAGCCTATATCCGGAGGATGCTTCCCTTATATCTGCGGCTGATGAGTCTAGGGTTTCAATTGATGTTGAAGAGACTGGAAAGCACCCAGAGATCTTTCAGACTTTGAAGGAATCATTTTTGAAGGCTTATAAGGTTATGGACAGGGAACTGAAAAGCTACACCAATATTGACTGCTTCTGTAGTGGGACAACAGCTGTAACCCTTATTAAACAGGTCCTTGACAGATCCAGAAATTTGAATCTAGCTCGATATTACGCTGAAACTTTTGGAAGACTTGAACCCCATTAATTTTTTTCTTGCAGGGCCAGGATCTTGTTATAGGAAATGTAGGCGACTCCCGAGCAATTCTGGGTACCAGAGACAAAGATGGTTCTCTTACTGCTGTACAATTGACAGTAGATCTGAAGCCTAATCTACCAGGTTGGTTTCATTATATTGCGTAGTGCTGATTGAACTGATGATGGATCAATTTGCTGGATGTTTGCTTTTGTGCAGATCATCTTACAAGATTACCAACTTGTGTTGATTTAATGAATTATGATGTCATTTAGTTTGGCATAAAAACTTCATGATACCTAACCATCACTCATTTGTTGCTAAAGCTTTCTGACATTTGCCTTCGTCTCTCCTCTCTATTTTGGCCTCACTTAAATGTACAAACTTCAATTTGGTTGCAATTGGCTGCTTCTGTTTAACTCAATTATGAACCATAGTGACATTTTTATTTGTCTTTGATTTAAAAAAGATAAAGAGAAACTTTCCACATATTATTTGTTATGTTGCAATTATAGAAGTAATCTTTTCCAACGGGGGAAAAGAGAGGTTAAAGTTCAGAGGACTTGGAAGGGAAAAGAACTGAACTTCTGTATGCTGCCCATTCAATCACCATAACAGATACCGTGTTCTATTTTGTTCTCTCTCTCTCTTTTTTTTCTGATGAAGTAAACCTGACTTCCAAACCAACTTCCGAGTTGTCAACAGTGGCCCTCTTCCTACCTTGCTCCCACCCGAACTCCAACCTCTTGGCTGGAAGTGGAGTGCTCTTGCCACTAGAGCAACCTCACTTGTCATTTGCTTCTTCCTTCTTTTCTTTTTCTAATTCATTTTATCATCTCCTTATTTCTAGGCATTCTTTTATGTTGCTCTATTTGTTTTTATGAGAATAATCGTGAAAATAAAAAGAGTCATTATCTTGATAAAATCAATTTTCACATTGATAGACAAGAAGAAAAAAGGAATGCATTTGTCCTCCTTGCAGCATTAGAGGATTAGTTTGGTTTTATTACATATTTATGAGGGTTAAAAAATAGTTTCCTAGCTGCTTCTTGATGGAGTTTCAGTAGTAAGGGGGTAAGGGGACACCCGTGAAGTTTGTGTGTGACAGGCCTTTGAGGACAAGTTTAGGGGGTAATTTACTAATTTATGTTGTACCAAATTTTTACTAATTTATGTATTTTCCCCTAATATAACATCGCGGTGGGTGCACTGCATGTTTGAAAGTGTTGTGCTTCTGCAGAACTATATAGTGGCTGAATATGAAAACATTGGCAAAGTGTGATGAATTAATTGCTTGTATATTGTCACAAGTTTGATAATAGTCAAAAGTTGAAAATCATCTTGCTTTGTTGATTGAAGTGTTGTATAAACTAAAAGGATTAGGATCTCATCTATGTGTGGGTGAAGTATTAGGGTACTGGTTAAGGGAAACCTGCTGGTAAAATCATCTACTTAAGATGTCCCTTAAGTATAGAAACTACTTACTATTAGTGTAAATTGAACTGCCAATGCAAACACATCCACTATGATAAATGAATAACAGGAGCAGAAGTTTTCCCTTCTCGACAAATTGCACTTCTTATAAATTATGCTTATGTTGAACTCTTGCAGTTCTTTAAATTTTCTGTACTGCCAATTCTGTCCATCTTGCTTCCTCAGCTAAAGGTCTTCTTGCATCCTTAGAAGCGTCATGCTCTCAAGACAACTTTTTGGACTTCCTGTAATTTGAGAAGTGATGTGCAATTGACACTCTTTACATTCATGACCAGTTATCAACAAACATTACTTGTGTTATCGAACTGAAGTGAAGTAAAATGGAATGGAATGGAATGCAGTTACCTTGATTTGGAAGAAAATAAGACACATATTAGGAAAAAAATAGGATGGAAAAATCTCTCTTGAATGTGACAGGGACATCGTGTTGGGTGATTTAGAGAACTCATAGAGTCGGTGAGATTTTGGATATTGTAGGTGTTAAGGTAGAGGAGGTTAAGGATGCTATGTGTAAGATGATCCAGGGAAAGAGCAATCGAACTTGATGAAATTCCGGTTGAGTTTTGGAAAAGCATAGACAAGGCAAGTTTTGCGTGGCTGCTTGGGTTGATTAATGTCATTTTTAAGACATCTAAAATGCCTGGCAAACGGAGGTGGAGTACTATGATTCTGTTGTACAAGAATAAGGGTGATATCCATAATTGCAACAATTACATGGGTATTAAACTGTTGAGTCACACCATGAAAGATTGGGAAAAGGCGGTGGAGACGAGGGTGAGGACCTGTTGCATTCATGCCAGGGCAATCAACTACGGAATGCATTCATCTTGTGTGGAGACTAATGGAGAATTATAAGGAGAGGAAATGTGATTTGCATATGGTGTTCATTGACCTTGAAATGGTCTACGACAAAGTTCTAAAAAAAATCCTTTGGCGATGCTTGGACTCTAAAAGTGTATTGGTGGCTTACATTAGGCTGATATAGGTCATGTATGATGTAGTCAAGACACGGGTAAGAATGGTGGGAGGAGACTCCAAGCATTTTCTAGTTGAGATGGGGTTGTACCAGGGTTCAGCGCTTAGCCCTTCTATTTGTATTGGTGATGGATGAATTGACGCAACATATTCAAGGTGAGGTGCCATAGTGTATGTTGTTTGCAGATGACATTGTTTTGATCGAGGAGACTTGTGGCAGAGTTAACAGTAGGTTAGAGGTGTGGAGACAAACTCTAGAGTCTAAAAGGGTTCAGGTTGAGCAGGACCAAGATAGAGTATTTGAAGTGTAAATTCAGTGATGTGTCGCATGAGGCAGGCGTGGAGTTGAAACTTGATACACAAGTTGTCCCCAAGAGAGAAAGATTTAAGTATCGAGGTCTTTGATCCAAAGAAATTTGGAGATCGACAATGATGTCACACATCGTATTAGTGCGGCTTGGATAAAGTGGAGGCTTGCATTCGGAATATTGTGTGACAAGAAGTACCACCAATACTTATAGGTAAGTTTTATAGAATGGTGGTTAGACCAGCTTTGTTATATGGGGTGGAGTGTTGACCAGTCAAGAACTCTAGGTTCAAAAGATGCAAGTGGAGGAAATGAGGATGTTGAGATATATGGGTGGGTATACCAAGAGCAATATGATTAGAAATGAGGATATTCGGGACAAAGTGAGAGTGACCTCTGTGGTGGACATGTTGAGGGAGGTGAGACTGAGATGGTTTGGGCATGTGAAGAGGAGATGTGTGGATGCCCCAGTAAGGAGGGGTGAGAGGTTCTATATTTTGGGGCCAAGGAGAGGTAGAGGTAGACCGAAGAAGTATTGAGACATGATTAGATAGGTGATAGCACAACTTCAGCTTACCAAGTACATGACCATAGATAGGAGGGTATGTAGGTCACATATAAGGGTAGAAGGTTAGTAGATAGTTGGGAGTTGTCATATTACTAGCCTATTCATGTATTTGTATCGTCCACCCGTAACCCAGCAGATAAAGTACATTACATAGTCCAGGGATTGGCGACTTACCCATTCAGTGACTTCGTGGTGGTAGTATAGAGCACTGTGTTGGTCGTAGTATTAGCCTTTTCATCTAGTCGGTGTATTTTGGTATCAGTGATCATCCATGGTTTAATGTATTTAGGTGATTGCACCTTGTTGTTGTTGTTACGATTCCTTGCGTATATGCTCCATAGTGTTTTACTATTAGTTTTCATGTTGCTCTCCACTTGCCATTTTTCTTGTAATTATTTCTTTGATTTGCTTGAGTCAAGGGTCTTTCAGAAATAGCATCTCTACCTCGGAGAGGTAGTGGTAAGGCTTGCGTATACTCTACCCTCCTAAACCCCACTTTGTGGGATTTCAATGGGCATGCTGTTGAGATGCTTGTTTTGCAAATTCTTGGAAGCTGAACTTTTAGACTTTTTTTCTGGTGGATGCACTATACGGCCAAAAGCCTGGTGCAAAAATGAATTTCGGAAAGTAGGATGGAAGCCATTCTACATAATGTCCAACCCTATAGATGGCACCCTTGAAAGCATTATATTTTTCTCTTTTTGGGATAGGTTACTGATTAATACTATTGGTGCTTATTTCAATTTAATGTTCTCCTAATTTCCTCTTCTTCCTAAATATACAGCGGAGGCTGAAAGAATTCGTAAATGTAGAGGGCGTGTTTTTTCTCTTCGCGATGAACCAGAGGTTGCTAGAGTGTGGTTGCCAAATAGCGACTCTCCTGGACTTGCCATGGCACGTGCTTTTGGAGATTTTTGCCTCAAGGATTTTGGTCTCATCTCTGTGCCTGAAATATCATATAGGCGTTTAACGGGAAAAGATGAGTTCATTGTTCTGGCAACTGATGGGGTATGAAACTTGAGTTTTTAGTACTTTGTATTCCCTTTGTGTTAAAAAAAATGTATACACAGGTTCTGGTATTTTATTTTATTTTTGAAACTTCACAGGTTCTGGTATTTCTTGCTCAATGTTTATTACATATTATTTATCCTAGTCAAAAAATAATTTTTATGACAGATATGGGATGTACTTACAAATGATGAAGTTGTAAAGATTGTCGCGTCTGCTTCATCCCATTCGTCTGCAGCTCGATCTCTAGTTGAATCAGCTGTTCGAGCCTGGAGGACAAAATACCCTACTTCTAAAGTTGATGATTGTGCAGTTGTTTGCCTTTTTCTTGATTCAAACTCAAACAACTTGTCCACTGCTTCCAATACAAAAGACAGTGACAAGACTGTCTCAATGAAAGCAAATGAAGTTGGTGCTAAGATAGATGATACCTCTGGTCCAACTGCATTTCCTCGTTCTGGAACTGTTCGAGAAGTTGAAGTTTCAGGAGAAGGCGATGACGTTTCAGAAGAAGAGATAGAGGAAGCATCAGAACATGAGGAACTGCTCTCAGAGGTGGGGGCGGAATGGTCTGCACTGGAAGGGGTTTCCCGGCTGAACACATTATTGACACTGCCAAGGTTTGTGCCTGACAAGGACGAGAATTAAACTGTTTGGAATCGAACTCAAAGAAGCAACAGAGGGTGAGATTTCAAAGTTTGGATTTATTTCTTTTGGTTATTTTTCAATTTTATTTAGTTCCATCCATTTTAAGGTCTCACATATCTATCTACTGGGAGGAAAAAAAAAATAGGGGCATTTTATATTTGTTGTAGACTGGAGAGGTGGCCCCAGCTATATTAGAGTGTCTGGGAATCATCCATTCTCTTCCTAGTGTTGGTAAAAGTGGAATTTTGTAAAAACCAACTCTCCTGTCTTGGTTGCTAGCTTTCTTTTCTTTCGCATATATACCAAGATTGTGTACCTTATCAAAGAGATATCGAGATTGTGTGTTTTTCCATCATTGTTATGTTGATTAATAATGTGTGGTAGTGCGTGCAGTCCTCTTTTTGGTTCAAGTTGCAGATTATGTTCATCTCTTTGATCAACATTTGCACTTGTTAATTTATGGGGTTGAGATGTTTTAGTATAACATTTGCTTTATTCTTTTGAAAATACTTACAAAAGTCAGGCATGAATATAAAGTAGAGAGAACACACCTCATCTGGAAATAGCTCAAGATGTGAAAATCTGTAAGTCATCAGTGTACACGAGACGAATTCCCCAACTTTTTAGGAAAATATGTTTCCTCAAAGAGTTTGCAGAAAAATCGATCTGATACCAATTGTTTGGGCTGTCTATGTGGTTTTTGTACATTGACCAATAGTCCTCAAATGGCACATAGGCAAGACATGTGTGATCTGAAGCAACATTCTTGTTTGTCCCTACAAAACCAATGTTCATTAGGCAACTCGTGCTCCTCCGGAGGTGGCTTTTGATTGTAAACTCAATCGAAATGCCTGGCATTTCCTGTAGGTAACCTTCATGAACTGATAACCATGTTGTTTCAAGGTCAGACACAACACAGATGGCAAATCCCATGAATTTATCATTGTACCAATCGTTTGGCAGCTGCATTGAAACTGAAGTTCCGTTGAGTTTGTAGCCAAACCATTCTGGAACTTGTTCTCCAGGTAGGTAAATGCTAAAGTGACCACTTTTAACAATGCACTTCTGCGGCACAAAATCACAACATTCATGTTAGTTAAGAGACTCTTTATCTATTGTACTTCCTTAAACTCATGGTGATCAATTGTCTGATCTCGAATATGAACGTAAAGGGTACGAAGATAACAATACATAAGGATGAAGACGTAAGGAGACCTTGAATAGGTGAAGCCACAATGAGGTAGCCATGTCATGCATCTGCTGATTCTCAAGTAGTCCAACACAATTAGTGAACGATATTCGCTGCAACATCTTGTAGTTGGTCAATATTCCTACATTATCAGTCATCAGGGATGTACAATTATCTGCAAAAACTTCCTCTATTGTTGTTGGAAGTTCTGGCAACCTTTCAAGCCTCTCACAACTCACTAGCTCAAGGATTCTGAGCCGCGGAAGCATGTTGAGACTTGCTTGAGAGATATCCACAAAATTATTCCCACTAGGATTAGCTCAACCAAAGATGACAGGCATCCAAGATCACTAGGAATTCCTTCATCCAACATACAACAATCACTAAGATCCAATTTCCTCAAAGAAAATAAACTGGAAAAGGAGTTGGCTTTTGATTATGTTTTCTTGGCCGAAGCCATGCCAAGAAAAGTGAATTCCATGTCTGAGATACCATGCCTTTACATCCATGAAAAGATAAGATCTTAAGGTTCTTCAATAGTGTAATTGAGGATGGTGGGCTTCGAATGGCAGTTTCGTCACAATAGAGTTCCTCCAAGATTGCTATATGTCCTAGTTCCTCTGGCAACTTTTCTAGTTTTGAACATCCAGAGAGAATAAGAATCCTAAGAGATTTTAATCTGCCTATGGTTTTTGGTAAATTTGTAAGATTCCTGCAGTAGCCTAGATTCATCAATTGAAGGCCAGTGAGACGTTCAATTGATGAAGGCAACTCTTTTACATCTGTAGCTTCCAAGTAGACCTCAGATAAGCAATTCATGTCACTCGTGATTTCTGGGAAATTCGCGAGTTTCAAGCAGCCAGAAAGAATTAAAGTCTCAAGATTATCCAATCGAATATTGTTTGGAAGGCTCTTAAGATTCCTGCAGTTCTTCAGGTTTAGTAGAACAAGATTTTTGAGATATCCGACAGAAGGGTGGATCTCAATTATACTCGAACAATCTTCAAGAACCAACTTCTCGAGATTGGGCACCCCCGTGAAATCTGGACAGCTGACTAGCTTTTGGGAGTGACTAAGGTTGAGAAACTTCAGTTTGTGTAGGACCTTTATTCCCTTCCACAAGTGTACAACGCGGCTATACTGCATTTTCAGACAAACAAGCCTTTCTGCTCGAAAACCTGCTGGAAGGGACTTCATTGGGTAGCCATGCCAATGAAGCCATATCAATTTATTAGGAAGACAATCTGGAGCTACGGAGACACTTGCATTGTGCATCTTGAGCAGCCTCAGGTTGTCCGTATATTTGAAGGCTTCTGCACCAACATTTATGTCTTTCGGAATAGGCAAGTGCAACCATATGCCTTCCACAGCTTCTGTGCCCTATAAAAGGAATGAAGTGTAACATTAGGGAACTACGTATTTAACTTCTCCTGAACGATCAAAACGTGTTTCATGCTGCAGTATATACTTACCGGATTTTCAGATAGTACATGAAGAATATCATCGGGAGACCAGAGCCTAGTATACTTGCCAAGATTGTTTGAAGCTTCTTTGCGAACAATATACCAACCCATCTCTTGGATCAACTGATGCATCACAATCCGACCTTTTGAAACAGTTACAAGAGATTTTTCGATGAGATTTCTTATGCCAATGACAGGAGTAAAACTGAAACTACGAAGAATTCTAATTACAGAACCTTTCTTCTTCCCTTTAAAGAAACATGCAATATCTAAGAAGATCTTTTGGTCAATCTCACTTAGTCCATTGAAACTTACTTTGAGTTTTTCTACAATTTCGCCTTCTGGAATTTGTTTTAGTCTCTCCACTGTTTCTCTCCATTCAATCATGCCTCTGCCATACAGAGAGGAACCCAAAACTTTAAGAGCTAATGGAAGACCACCAGCATACCGAACAACTTCAGCTATGATCTCTTCATATCCACTTTTGGGATGGTGTTTCTGGAATGCATATGAACTAAGGAGTTCAATACTTTCATCAGTGTTTAACAGACTCACTTTATACATTTTGTCCACGTTATATTGACGAAGCAACTGCTTATCCTTTGTTGTTATGATGATTATACTGCCTGCACCAAACCAGTCATGGCTTTTAGCTAGGGCATCTAACTGGTTTCCATGATTGACATCATCAAGAACAATTAGGACTCGTTTCCCATTTAGTCGTCTTCTTACCAAGCTGGTTCCTTCAAATACGTTGTTTATTCTTAGATCTTTTAACAGAAGTAGTTCAGAAAGAAGTATCTGCTGCAAATGTTGGATACCATGTTTGGCTGAATTTTCTCCAACTTCATGAAGGAAAGTAGTACCTTGAAAGTAACGGAAAATCTTGTCGTAGATGGCTCTTGCTATAGTTGTTTTCCCAATTCCGCTCATTCCCCATATTCCAACGAATTGAACTTTATCAGACTCCAGATTCAACAAGGAATACACCGTCCCCATTCTTGAGCGTATTCCAACAAGATTTTCAGTAGCATCAGAAGCAGAATGATCTAATATCTCCATGACACATTCTACAATTTGCTCGATACATTTTGATTCGTGCCTGATATCAGAAAGAATTGAGTTACAAACTCGATGTTCTTATGGAAAACAACACACAGATGGAAGACGGAAAACCAAGAGTGAAAAGTACACATAAATTTACCCGTTAGCAATATTTGGCAAATCCCAACCAGATACATTTGCTGCTTCTGTCATAGCAGTACGCCATCTCTTCACCCTTTCTTCATCATCTTTGAAATCTAACTCATGTTTAGCGAAGAATTCACCAACGTTTGCCTTTTGTTTTCTTACGACAGATGGATCCACGTCATAGAAGACAGGAAGAACAATCTGTCCCCTGAGTTTCATGCATTGAGTGATCTTAACTAGCTCATCTAGACACCACGAAGAAGAAGCATAGTTTTGAGAGAATATGATGATGGAAATCATCGACTCTTCGATGGCTTTGAAAAGTGAAGGTGAAATAGATTTCCCTCTTTCAAGTTTTTCATCATCTTTAAAAGTGTGAATTCCTCTTTGCTGCAAAGCTGTATATAGATGATCGACGAAATTCTTCCGTACATCCTCTCCTCTAAAACTTAAGAAAACATCATAAGTGCATGGCCACAAAGAAGAAGAAGAAGAAGAAGATGATCCTGTTTCAGCCAATCCATCCATTGAGAGACAATATGCAAACAAGAACAATATGTTTACCAAAGTATTCAATTTTCCTCTTTCTGCTCAAGTCAACTAATGACTCATATCTGATTCAGCAGGAAGTTCAGAATTAGTATGATCTTATTATATATCGGATAAAAATGTTATTTTTTTAACAAAAAACTGTAAAGCCTCAATATATAATGTGCCATTTACTTAGCCTCAGCTGACATCTACGCCCTCCAATTTTGGATGTGCACAAGTAAGTCATTAAACTTGTGTAAAGTTGAACAAGTAGACATATGCGTCCTACGTAGCGTTCTACATAGCAATTTAAGTCCTACGTGGTGGTCTATGTGTGTTATGCCACATAGGATACATGTGTTTACTTGTTTAATTTTATACGAGTTTAAGTACCTACTTATGCACAAAGCACACCAAAACTTGGAGGGCATAAATGTCAACTGAAGCCAAATTAAAGGACACGTCTATGTATTATGATAATTGTATATATACGTTCGAGCCAAAAGCTATGAATTCAGTTGAACCTACCCTAGGTCCGCCTTTGTAGAGTTGCATGAACCAAAAGTCAAGAATCAATGTCATATTATTTTTCCTAAATGAAACAGAGAATAATTAGCAAGTCAACTATTATGATATCACACCCTCAAAAACAATCCCTCCACGTTGATTCCTTATGCAGTCAACACACAAAAATAGGGATAGGAATGGGAATAAATATTGAAAAATCAGACCGACTCAAACTAATTTGATTCTTCGATTCAATTTTTTTTCGAAATTTCGGTGGATTCAGAAATGGTTGCTTATGAAAAGAGTAAAAATCCTTTAAAAGAATCCGTGTTCTCATCTTTAAAAGACTACAAGAAAAAGGGTTATTAGGGACTAAGATTTAGCAACGGAATATAAAATATGGTCCTTAATAAGGATGTCAAATATGACCCAAAAGTTGTTGGTTCACTCAATTCGTCCAAAATTTTATGAATTGGTATAAGATAATTTCATATTAGGCTGATTTTAGCTCAACCCAACATAATCCATTTTAAAGTGATCTTCAATTTAGCCCAATTCTACCCCATATTTAAGATTTACTTTAATTTGTATTAAACACTTGTGATTTAGTATGATTTTTGTATGAGTAAGAGCTTAGGTCTCGAGTCTCAGATTTGTGGTCTCGGTTAGGATAGGGTCCCGAGTTAGGGTCAGTTCTCGAGTTTCAAATTAGGGTAGGGGATCGAGTCCTTGGTTAGGATTGAGGCTCAGATCCCGGGCCAAGGTCAGGTCGAGTCTCGAGTCCTGGGTCAGGATCAGGTCTCAAGTCTCAAGTTCCGAATCAGGCTAGGTTTCAATTTTATGTCATATGTGGCATAACACACATAGGACACAAATTGTCATATAGGATGTCACGTAGGACATGTGTATTTATTTGTTCAATTTTAAGTGTCTACTTATGCACACTCAAAGTTGAAGGGCATAAATATAAAATGAAGTCAAGTTAGATGACATATTTATGCCTTTAAATTAGAGTGAAAAGAATGGAATATTTATTAGGAAATGTGGAAGGTTGTAGCAAATTGAAGAGATTTGTGAAGATAATAAAGTGTTCCCACCTAAATATGAAACTCAAAAACCACCACATAAACAAAATCACACCTTATCCCATTAGGAGTGAAAGAGAATCAACCTAATTAGTAATCATGAGGAAACAAACAATATGACCATTTCTTCTCTTCTTCTTCCTCCTCCTCCTCCCCCTTTCATCAATTACAATAACAATAATAATAATATCAATGGCAAGTCTATTTCCATTCATCAACCTCATCGATTTTCATTCCGAGGTAAAATGACAAGTTTAAAGTTTTTAAAATTATTATCAATTTTAAAAAAAATACTGAATTCAGTTGACCCGATATCCTCTAAATGTTTTGTTGAATGTGTGTGTGTGTGGCAGTTATCAATGATTCGAATAGAACAGAGTTAGCTACTGAAGATGCAATAGCAGATAAGCTGATAGATGGAATGGATTTTGGGGAATTGTGCGATGAATTTGAATGCATTAGTAGCCCTTCTGTGGAAGCTACTGCTAGGCAGCTTGTTCGAGATATTCTCGAACTACGTGAAGGCAATCGTGCCCTCGGTACCTTTGCTGTCTCTGTCAAGTATAAGGTACGTGTATATATGTTGAGATACTCGTAATGGTGTGACCAGTGGCAGAGTTAAAATTTTTAATAAGAGGTTCAAAATCTGAAGAAGTAAACATACGAACTAATCGGGGTTCGACATCTATTGTATATACATAAAAATAATTTTAACCATGGGGTTCGGATGAACCCCTGACATACTGCTGGCTCAGCCCATGGGTGTGACGCTTTTGAAGGAACAATAACTTAACATGTTTTATGTTGTCAGTGTATATAAGTTCATAACTAATTTGATATGACATTGACAAACAAGCAAATAACTTGTGTAAAATAATCAAATTTCAGTTATTATTGAGTTATGATTGCGTCTAACTCTCTCTCTCTCTCATATATATATTTGCTTAAACAACAACATACCCACACAGTGTAATCTCACAAGTCCCTATTTGAGAAGGGTAAAATATACGCAGACCTTATAGTCCCTATTTTGGGGTGGTAGAGAGGTTGTTTTCGAAAGACCTCAGTCTCGAGTGCAACAAATCAAAGTATTTATGAAAAATAGGAATACGATGGTAGGGAAAACATGACATTTAATAATGGGAGCAGTACAGAGCATCCAGAGAAAAGACGACGTAATACAATGAAATAATGATGTGGTAACTAAAAATAAAATACATGTACATGACTAATAATACTACTACAAACACAATGCTCCCACCAAAATACAAGTCAAAGTTCAACTATCTACAAATCTTCTACTCTAATCTATGACCCCTCAAGTTGCTCCATATATAAATATAATGTACTGTGTCACACAATGAAATGCAGGATCCAGTGAGAAGTTTTACAGGACGAGACAAGTACAAGAGACCATTATGGATAACTGATGCACTGCAGAATCCTAAAACGGTAACATTTTAACATCTCTTTCATTTCTACAAGTTTTATATATAAACGAGGACATATATATATATATATATATATGCAACAATCAACATATTATGATTGTTTTAGTATAGTTTTATTTGTCATCTGATATATCGCCAGAGGCGTATCTAGAGGGGGTGCCGTGGGTTCACGTGAACCCATGCTCCCCTCTCTAGATCATATATAGTAGTGTTAGATTTTTTTAAAAATATTTAAATATAGATGTGTGAACCCATGTTCAAAGTATCATATAAAAATGCGATGATGATTGGGTGCACTTCTCTAAGTGAGATAGAAATTTAAATCTTATATCTATCTTGTCTCTTTGGGTAACACTTTTCCAAGTGGTTATCAGTTACACTTTTGTCGTTTCAACTCATTTTTCTTTTGTTTTTTTCCTTTATTCTTTCAAAAATTTCAAGTGTGTTACATTGAGAATTCCTAAAAAATTTAGCATTGTAAATTTTTTATATAATTAAATCAAATGTGTATATTAAAATTTAAAACTAGTAGTATTATATATTTTGGACCTATAATTTTTAAACTTTAATGATTCATATTACGAACTAAAAGTCAAATCGATTAAATTTATATTAGAGATACATTTTTTCGTAATCGTGCATCCATCTAACCGAAATTCTGGATACGCCTCTGGTATCATGTATGCACATAATCGAAGACTCATGTGAACGTTGGACTCTTTACAGATATCGTCATCATGATTTGCAATTATTAGCTTCCACATGACACTCTGATTATGTAGCTAATCCCCTTACATGAACTTAGGTCGTTGCACCTTTCTCTCATCAGGAGTAATCTATAGCATTCAGTAACACTGTATTGTATATATCGTTATCATGATTTGCAATTATTAGCTTTCAAATGACACTCTAATTCTGTAGCTAAGCCCCAGACATGAACTTAGGTCGTTGCACCTTTCTCTCATCAGGAGTAATCTATAGCATTCAGTAACATTGTATTGTATATATCGTCATCATGATTTGCAATTATTAGCTTTCAAATGACACTCTGATTATGTAGCTAAGCCCCTGACCTAAACTTAAGTCGTTACACCTTTCGCTCATGGGCAGTGGCGAATTTAGAGCCAAAAAATAGGGCACCGGCACCCGTGGTCTCTTCGTAAAATTAGATATTTTATATATATATATATATATATTTTTAAGATTTTGTATAATATTATATTCTGGCACCCGTACTACAAGAAGTCTAAATGGTCCACATGGTTAATGTTGAGCTTTTGACCTTGAGGATTAAGGATCAATTCTCACTTCAATACATTTTACTTGGTGCACCCATGTTCGAAAAATCCTAGATTCGCTTCTGCTCATGGGGAGTCTATAGCATTCAGTAACATTGTATTGTATTGCTATGCAGAGTGTGCAAGAAATGGTGATGTTATCAACAAGTGTGTTGAATATTAAGTGGACAATAAAAGGAAAAGCAAAGTCATTGATTGCTAGCATAGGAGGGGATTTGATCATCAAAGTAAATTCAAGATTCACTTTGAATCAAATCAGTGGACAAGTAGTTGAGCATGAAGAGCAATGGGATTTATCAGGATCATCCATCATTGCTCAAACTTATTTCTGGGCATCGCGACGACTATTCGCCACTGTTGAAGCTGGAAAAGATGTAGCTGATTTTGTGAAAGACTTGAGTTCTAAATCTGCTAAAGAGAATAAAAACATGGATGTTTATCCTGACCCTTATGGTGATCCAGCAAAGGTATTTCTTCTTTATAAAGTCTCAAATCTTGAAATTATGCTACTTTTATCGTCCTAATTCTTAGATTGCAATAGGGCAAGGTAGGTCAAGAGGTGGATAGTAATATTTTTGGACCAAACTATTGATGGCGGAGTCATTTTTAGATCAAACCATTAATTGATCGACTGCACTTTTGTTCAATTTCACATAGCTAAGGACATTTTTTTACCCTTTTTCGTTTAGATTATTTAGTGCATAATACATAAATAAGTCTTTTAACTTGGCCTCGGTTCACATCTAATGCCCTCCAATTTTGGATGCGCACAAGTAGATACTTAAACTTGTATAAAGTTGAACAAGTATACACATGCACTACAACAAAAAAACCTTTTAGCGGCAATAAATATACGCATTAAAAAAGAGTGTTAAAGCCTTTACCGGCATTAGTTAATTGATATTGAATCCAATGTCACTAAAGGCTCTAGGGACATATATAGAGAGTGCTAATTGCCGCTAAAAGTACATATTTAGTGCAATTAAGCTATTGCCGTTAATTAATTACCGCTAAAGATCATTTTTGATGTAGTGATGCGTCTACATGGCATAATACAAGTAGGATGCCACATAGGATGTCGTGTAGGATGTGAATTGCCACGTAGGACGCCAAGTTTGACGTGTGTATATACTTGTTCAACTCTATACAAGTTTAAGTGTCTGCTTGTGCACACCCAAAATTGGAGGTTATAGTTTTCAGATGAAGCCTAGTTAAATGGCACGTTTATGGACTGCCTTATTTATAACATAGAAATGTCTATAATTTGATTTAAACTACTAATTTTAAAAATCTTTTTTCTCTTAAACTATACGCGTTTGCAGTCAAATATCACCTCATAAATTGTGACAAAAAAAAGGTACATTCATAGGGAGTTATAATTTTGGAGATTATGTTTATATATGAAGAAAATTTTGCAAAATTTGATCAGACAAAAACTGTGTACTTGTATGAGGATGCAGTTCTTTCAAAGGGATGACAGCTTCCAGAGAGATTTTTACCAAATTGCATTGCTGCTGGCAGTTATATATTTTGTCGTACAGTTCTTGAGGGCAACTTTATGAGACTCATAATTTTAAGTTGATATAACATTTGTATAATTGTAATTATTAAATTCATGTTTCTATATTGATACATATACATACTTTGGGGAATATATATCACTTCAAATTTTATTTCCTTCCCCTTAATACAACTCAAACAAAAGATTATGTAACATAGTTTGAATTTCTAGAGTCAAACAAAAAAAATCTTTGATCGTGATTTATTAGTATGCTTTTTAAATTGTTAATTTATTATGTAGTTTTTATATATGTAAAATATTTTTCAAAGATTTTAAAGATTGTATGTCTGAATATATGGTCAACATAAAAAACGAATTGAATACTAATTACTCCTCTAGCCTCTGTTTATTACAAACAAAATCCCCTGAGTCTATGTAATCCCTTCTCCAATAATATTCTGATTTGCCAAGTCCTTTTTTTGGTATGTCTACCTCCTCTTTTGGTACCATATAAGTTGTGGTGCAGTGGTGAGACTGTTTCATCCTTAGCCATAGATCTCAATTCCGAGTCCTGAATATAGAGAAAATCATATTAGAAGTGTCACATCCAAATGAAACTTGTACTACACGATCCAAATTTAGTCGGGACTCTGATATAGACTTCGGAGACCGGGTGGGAAACTAAAAAAAAAAACTCTTTTCTCCTCCAATTGTGTCATCATTCTCTTTAGTGATCAGTATTATGTTGGAATATATTCAATCTAATATTTGTGCCTGAAAGTATATTGTTATATATTTTTATGAAAAAAATCAACAAAATGAAAGAGAGGGATATATAACATAAACACTCATACACAATGTTCACTCTGCTTGCAAATGCAGCCTGAGGCTGAAACAACACTTCTTATCTAGCACTCATAAATTAGGAAATACATTAACATGGCATCCTCATAAAAACAAAACAAAAAACACCAATTGATTTACATTAATATTGAAAATACTCGTGAATAACATCAAAAAAAAAAAAAAACTATCCTATCAAGCATTTGCTTGCATCTCTTCACTATCATCTTCTATCACATGGCCCAAGAGAACAGGCAGGGAAACAAAATGAAACAGAATAAGAAAGGAATACTTAGACCAACAGCATCTACGAGAGGTCGGTCCCTGTGTGTTAGAACAGAAGAGAAACTGCAGAACTTCTGTTTCATCAAACCAGTGTTGTTTGTATTTTGTGTAAAATGTCAAGAATCATGTTGATGAGGTATAAGACTTGTTATTCCAAAGAATCATCGAATTGCGGAATCTTATGGTACAACAATGACTCCCTGTACAGTTTTTTGTCTGGTATCTCACTTCAACAAATTGCATAGGAGGGAGATTACTAATATGAAGAACGTAAAAACCATTCTTGAATTCAACGTAGAAGCTGATGAAATATTGTGAGCACCTACAGTATACACCTTCCCAGAAGTTCCATCTCTGACTTTGATGCTCGAAGAGCCTGACATAAAACAATTAAACAAAAAAGACACTGTTTAGAATACGTCCCATCTTTAATGCAAGTCTTCCAGTAAAGTATGGACAACGTGCTGAAAACAGAAGATTTTATCATATTGCTAAAGATAGTCCACACATGAGGAAGAAGTTCTGATTTCGAGTTTCACTGCCACTCATTATCGAAAAAGAGAATCACGTGTTTGGCCCATGATAAAGAATCAAGCCCACACGTGATGGAGCATACTGGGATATAATATGATAAAATAATTAAAGACGTGCTCTCTCTAACCACTTAAGTTTTAATAAGAGTTGGTCATCATCCTCAACACATACAACATCCATTCTCTAAATCTTTTTCCTCAAAAGTTAGCCTCCATAATTATATCTCTAATTGGCCAAAGAAAAAGGGAAACCTAATCATATAGCTAGTTTATATAACTACTATATAATAATAATAATAAAAATATATATAAATAAAGCCATTAACAGGCATTTAACATGCATGTGAATCCTCATCAAAACACAAATCTTACAGTGTATAACATGTAAACAAAATAAGGAAACACCAGTATCGCTTAGTATTGGGTGCTTGTCGAAGTACTAAAGGTTTAAGTATGCCCAGATAAGTGGTGCACTACTGAATGAAGGAATGAATTAAGGTCTTCGCAAATGTGAAGTTACTATGAGTGACATGAGAAATCCTGCTGCATGTGGCAGATATACCTTCGCCATGATTTTATACAAAATAATCTCTTGTGGTTCATATTAAAAAGCTTAGATTGAGGCATCAAGATAAGGTGTAGATAACTATGGGATGGACATGCAACAACTTGTGATGTATCATGTAAAAACTCAAAGCATGAAATTTCATATCCTCAAAAGTTAACCGTCTCTCATAGACATTTCCAACAAGGAAACATAATTATTAACCAAGACCCTACTGAATCATACCATCGGGGTGTGGTGCGATGGATGGGTCTCTCCACCCTAAACCAGAAATTCTGGACACGATCCTGAGAATGGATAAACCCCCGAGGAGAGCTCCCCCTTAAAATGGGTCATACATGGCGCAAAATCTGGATTAAATTAGTGATGTAAGTTCACAGTCATCTCTCAATTTAACTGTGCGGATGTCCAATACGGATGCGGGTGTCCATGAAGGCTAGTAAGTAGTTGAGCGTTATACGTAATATTTTAGATGAGATAGTCACATAGTTCAATAAGTTGAATTGGTCCATTTCTTCAATTTTTTCCAAGACAACAGCTGACTATCTTAGGTCAATTATTTCTGGAGACTCACATGAAATGATTCGATCAACTTAATTACTTAAATGCAAAAGGAACTCTGTATGTGTCACTCAAAAATTTCCCCTAACAAGGCAACATAAAGAACCCAGAGCTAACTAAAGGTCAAACGTAAAATCCATCATATGTCTGAAGAAGAGAATAATTGGTACTATTTCAATAAGGAGAACAATTTCTACACAACTGACTGATAAATAAGTTAATAACTATTAAATCCTTGAATAAAATGGTAAGGCTAAACTCACAGTTATATTCAGTCCAGCCAATACTCTGGTTTTCAAGATCATAAAGCACAAGCTTGTTGGATAACACAAGATCTGCATCAAAATATCAATAAACCAATCAATGAAAATGCTGTCAACTGTATGAAAATGCTGCATCCATTTAGTCATCTCTAGTATCTTAGGATGGCAACAAGCTTAACTAACAATATGTGAAAATGACACTACACTGCCTTGTACTCGCACTTGCAGGAACTAACACTAAACTGAAAATTGACACTAGTTGGGCAAAATGTAATTTTCATAAAATTAGTTATAATTCTGAAATGTAGTTCACCATCAAACTGATTTACTTTTTTTTTGGGAAAGTAAGCTGATTTACTTTCATATACTGTTACTGGTCAAACAATACCTCCTAACAGAGTTATTTCCTTTCCATCCTTTGTCTGCATTCCACTGTCCTGCCAACCGATACACCACTCGTTGTCCTGCAAAATTATGAAGCAAAGGGGTTTGTAAGTCATGTTATTCAAACTGCAATGCAAGTGCATCCAGTTGCTTTCTCCTCCCATGAACCTTACAACAAAGGTCGCTGCCATGTTGACCCATCTTTTAGTACCCTGTTGTTTGCATTGGACTACACATAATTTATAACAACTGAATGAATTTAATGGTAAAAATTCATGGAAATTAGATAAACTCATGCCAACATTTCCAATGTCAACAACATAGTATAAACATCACCAGGCAAATCAAACAGCTCACGAATGCTAGGAACAAATCTAAGATAAGAAGACATTGAAGATCAATCACTTATGGGAGAAATTCGTGAATTCCAACAAAGATAATGTCTGTGTACTGGTTACTGAATTCCAACAAGATTATGACTTGAAAAAACAAGTAACTGCCACAGCAGTCAAAGGATACAATATATGTTAACAGGGAAAAGGAAGGTTTTCTGGGTAAACTAGAAAATCTTATCTGATTAAATGAAGAAATAGTAGGAGAAATTCAGCAAAGCCAGATTACTTACATTAACCGAGAAAAGATAATCATGGGGATAAACTTTCAAAGTCAGAGAATTAGCAAACTGAAAGGTTACAACTGGGAAACCATCATCAATCCTGCGCCACCAGAGGAAGAGTAGTTGAAAGAGATGAAGATTAAAAGTTATTTATAGCAACTAACTGAATTACAACAATTAATAGCTGGAGAACTGGATTAAAATAAGAATGGGTTACAGAGCATTATTATTATTAATAATTAAGATCTAACCACCACTGAATTAAAGACATTAATACATCCACGCATCCATCATGAAAATAGAGTTGAGAATACGATAGCGAAGCGGCTAATCACAAGAAACCAGAATTTTAAGAGAAGGTCAAATGAGATAATGGCATCTACTCAAAAAACCTGCAGAATACCCTTATCAAACAAATAAAAAAACTGCAGAATAATGATTCTATTGTCGGTGAACTCACTTTACGCAGCATTAGCATTCAAAGCTAAAGAAAGAACCATAGTGGAGAGGGCACTATGTTATAGTGTACATGATCATAGAGGGAGAAAAGATAGATATCACAAACCAAATCCTAACAGAAAGAATTAAGATATTCATGTGGAGAGGGTAAAAAGAACCTTACTTTTTACTGAAGTAAAAGCAGTGGAAGGTCCCCTCGACAAGATGAGTTGTCAGATCTGGTTGCCGAGCCATCAACTACAGTAACAGACAGAATGAAGAATCAAGCAGGAGGAACTGACGTATTCATGCATACATGCAGTTTTCAAATGTCCAAACCTACCTTGCTCATGAGAGCATCATAGACCTTGTTAGGAAGATATGCTAACGTTGTACCGCTGTCAATAATTGTTCCTCTGTTGGATCCAGCATCAAATATAGTGGTTGGGATGTTTAGAGCTTCACCATTAACCTCAATTCCTTTCATGACAACATTATAATGTGGCCTAAAGTGGAAAACATATATAATTAAAGTCAAGAAATAGAAATGGAGGGAGCCAATTTGATGTTTAGACAAATACTGATATTTAACAGTAAAAAAATGATGGTTTAACAAAAAGTAAAAAGAAAAAGCAAGAGAAGTGAATGACGAGAATAACAATGCAAAAATGACAATACAGTTAATCAAACATGAATGCAAGTACTGAAGTTTACAATATGCACCACCTACCAGTAGTCAAAATAACTTTGAATTTCTTTTTCCTATTTGTGGATGAGTTAACTAATGTCATTTTTAGTACCAAAAAGATACAATACAGAGGAAGGCTCGAGATTCCAACTTTAGACTTGAGAGAGCTTTAAATTACTTCAAGTTCTTCTGTGAAATGTTGTAAGTCGAACACTAATGTGTCTCAGAGGAAGGACTGGACCATTTGAACTACTGCCTTTACCAAAGGAAATCACCACGTTCTCTTGAGGTCTCAACTAACTGTTTTTAAGGTCTCTAAACAAGTTTATTTGCTACCACATTTTGGACTTTGCATGTGTGCACTTATCACTTGACAACTGGTCGCGGCAGCTTCCATCTTTAATGTTGTCAGTAGATAGTAATGTAGGCAAATCATCGATGTTCCTACCCTTCCCTCACCCCCACCCCCATCAAAATAGATAATTTTTGGGGTAGGGCGAGGCGAGAGATTGGAGTAACCTAAAACTTGACTGCTTGGTCCCACATGTAGATCGCGAAATGCTTAAGAACATAATTGGAGTGAGGGCAATGGGTGAAGCAGATGTGCAAAGGAGAAGATCATATGCCAGTAAACAACAATAAGAAATGAAAAATCTAGAACTCATAGCAACTTTGTGGCGGTGCTATTCATGGCAGGAGAATTTTAAACACCAAACATACACATGTCACACAAGAGAGGCGATAAGAGGTTGCCAGGACTGGTGACACCTTCCTATTTCCGCACTCTTTAGTTTTCATCTAAATTAATGAGGCAGTTTAAATTTACTCTAGATTAAGAAATGAAAATTTAAAGAAAAAGATCATTTGGAGACTTGTTTTCTTTTCTTTTCTTTTTTTTTTTTTTTTGTGAAGTAAATGTTCCATTGAAGGCATCAAGAAGATGCAAATTAGTTACAAAAGTAGAAGCAAAAACAGTTGGTCTGCTGGCTCAAGTACAATTATGCTAAAACTAAGGAGCCAACAAAATTTGAAAAACTATCCAGGGAATCTACATAGGACAAATTAACCCAACTGTACAGACACATAAGGCATTCCGCTTTGAGAGAATGTAAAGGAGTTGATAGACCTTCAAAACATCTTCTGTTCCTTTCCCTCCAAATACTCCAAAAAATTGCTGCAGGTATCATCTTCCAAGTCTGTTTGATGGTGCTGTCAACTTTCCAGCAACACCAACTCTCATAAGCTTCTTTGATACTATGTGGCATGACCCAACTGAGTCCAAAAAGAGAGTAAAACATGTTCCACAGTTTTGAGAGTCTCTTTTAGAGTCTTATCCAAATACTCCAAAAAATGTAAAGGAGACTTGTTTTCTTTTTGGTAAGGAGAAATGGATTCTTATGATATCCTTTTAGGAGTCTCTTTTAGAGTCTTATATAGTTCATATTGTACACACTCTAGCTTGATATCTTAACATAAAATTAGTATTTTCTCCAAAAGTCTGCTTTAATAGAATATTTTCATGTATTGGGTAATTTCCTATATTTCCTGAATTCCTGCCGTCTGTTCACAGAAACCAAAGTCTTACTAAATTCTGTTTCTTTTAAAGAGACTGCATAGAATTAAATAATTTGAACTTTGAAGTAAGTAGAAGCATATTTGCATTTGTTCTCAAATCGGTTTATGGAATTCTCAACTGGAGCCTTCAACAACTATGAATAGCTTTTCATAGCAATTTGTTTCCTTTGAACTGCTATACAATTTAACCCACTTCTATTTTTTCCCACTTCTTTCCATCACTGAGAACAGTCTTCATGTTAAACTTTTCTCCAAGAATTTTCCCCTTAAATCCATTTAAAGCAATAGTTTCTACCCTATTCAGGACTAGATCTACACTAATTCCAGCTCGGGGGTTGCTATAGATCAGTTATCTACTCATGTAATCTCCTTTGAGTTTTGATAGATGGCTGTGTTTTTTTTACTTCAAAGATTGAAGATCAAGATCAAGATTTCATATAAGAAAAGATCCCCAGTTAAATTAAAGTTGCTCAACCGAGCACTAAAACCGCTAATACAGCATCCAAGACTGGGTCAGCTACTATAAATTCACCTACCACTTACTCTGTCAGGCTCGGATTCCCATCCAAGCTAGACCTGGTTGAAGCAAGCTACTCCTCTTGAGAGAGGGGTATAGGTAGTGATTAGTGAGTCTTCTCTTTCTCCTTGGTCTGAGGTCGAGTTACTTCTCATAGAGGAGGAATTCAAAACAATAGGCGGTCTATGAGGAAAACAATAGGTGGTTGATTGTTGAGTCCCCACGTCCACATCAGTTCCCTCCTTGTTACTTCCCTCATACAAGACCAAATGAAAATTTCCTATGAAAGCATATGTTCTTTGATTTCTGAGATATTTCACATAACTCATTATGGATATTCTATCATAAATCCTTGCATGCATGCATATGGATTGTGCTCAATAGGATATGAATTGTTTAAACCTACCAATAGAATGTGAAAGGATGCAAAGCTGGAAGAATGGAGCACAAATTTACAGACCAATGGTTGCAATTTTCCTTATTTATAGTGGAGCAGAATAGGAGAAACTATATACAACTTCAAATAAGACGATACCAAATCTTAGTTCAGGATCATGTCAGATGTTTGCGTGAATAGCCTATTTTTCAGTCTCCTTTTTCTTTTTCTTCTGGGGGAAGGGGTGGTGGTTAGGGGGGAAGCAGGGAAGAGGAAGAGAAGGCACTAAATATACTTACTCATTTGGGACTAGTGGTGTTGACTTTACTTTTGGCTGAACTACTTGTCCAATGGCAAATATGCCGCCACCATCACTGCTGTCTAGGCAATGTGAAAAAACTTTGTTCACCTTCCCAGATGCAGCTAGCTGTGAAATAAGCGATGAGTTTGCTTGTCCAAAACCAATTATTCCGTCAACCGCTTGAGTAGATGAGCCTAGCTCTCCTGATTGTCTAGATGAGCACCTATCTTGGATCAAAAACATGTAAGTTACATAAATGTCATCAAGAGATAAACTACTTGCTAAAAAGTAGTACTCCATCACAGGCTCGAGTAGCATAATTTACATCTAAGAAACCAACATACTATATGGTGACAAAACCAGAATTAACAGTTATAGGAGGAGACAGTACAGAATAAAAACCATTGAAAATAATCGGCTAGGAAGAAATTACTTCATTGGATATATTAATGAGTGCCGCTGTCAGTAATTCCTCGCTAAAAAAAGTGAAGGGAGGAAAATATTACAGAAGCTAAACACTTTTAATTAATATTACAGAAGCTAAACATTAACACTATAACAACCTATTCTGGATATAAAACTTTATCATGCTCAGTATACAGAATTGCAGAAAACAAATATAACATGTCATCAGCAGAACTTTTTATGTATTGACTTACCAATGATGTGTAAAGCACCTAATATAATAGAGCAAGAGACTGTGATACTGAAATTGTTCCATGAAGCCATTCAAGAGTCCACTTACTGAACTAACATAGGATCGGGAAACAATATACAAGAGAGTCAGTGTGAGGAGAAAACAGATTTCCCTTCTTTTTTTCTTGGTTCTTCACTCTGTAAACTAGTGAGTATTCATGATACTCCACTACATAAACTGCTACACCAATGCAGTCAATATCTCTGCTCTAGACAGTGTAATGACTTGTATACTCAAATGTGCATATCAACTACTTCTCACACGTTTCCTCAGCAGGGAACTTATTTAATATGGCATAACTAAGACCGAGACATTAAATAATTCTTATTCTAAGCATTTCCTTCCCCTGGTTCTTCAGCTCAAGAGAGGTTGAATTAAACATCCCAATTCAATTAGCAATTTAAATATCTACTTCAACAAATATGCAAACTGCACAGGTTTTACGTTTACTTGAAGTGCCAAATGCTGCTACTACAGCAAATCTATTTTTTAAAACTAAAATTGGTGAAAGAGAAAAATTTGTTTCTTTTCCCAATGAACTGCAACAGAATCTATTTTAACCAAAACCAGATTCCAAACATTGTTTGGAAAACAAAACATTCAGACAGGGTAGTAGAACTTGGTGAAGTGAAAAAATGGTTACCAAAGAAAACCAAAATATTCACCTATGGTAGTCATCCAAGTCTAACATCAATTCATTTGGCAACAATTAACATAAATAGATTTGAATTACAAGGATAAAATTACCCAAATGCTATGGACCCATTCATGGATGTGGTTTGAAGATCCCCAGAGACTTGATCAAAATGAATGAAATCCTTAACAAAGTATCCAGAAGTTGAGCTTCCATCTCCGTAAGTAACCTGATATTCACAGGGTGATCCCACTCTGCAATCTGAGTAGGGAGCATTAAACATATCAGTGCAGAAGTCTTGGTCGCAAGAAACACTTTTCCCAGTGGATGAGGCTTTTAAGTCATACAGCTTCAATTCTATCTGTAGTATAACAACATAGATGAGAAACCACAAGGACGGATCAAGAACAGAAAATTATGTTATACATACTGGAATCCATTTTCTTTACATGGATGGCAAAAAGATGCGTAAACTAGAAGAATGATCATACCCCAAGACTGCTTTTTGAAGGACATCTCATACAACCAGCACAATTCACCCATAAGATGTCACTTCCAGTATCTACCTGGACATGATAGTCCTTAGAAGGAGTCCCGATTGTAAGTTTAGTGTAATAGAGCCTGCATGATTTATTTATGAAGAAAACATGACTATAATTTCACTAGAAAGAATGTGCATACATGAATAACGCAACGCCACCACTGCCTCCTGCATAAGCACACTTTTCTTTCCTTTTTTGTGGATTGGATGAGGGTCACAATTTGATAGAGTGCCACAAATTAGAATCAAGAAAATATAATCTGACATATTTCTCCATAAGACCATAATATTCCTCCATCTCACTTAAGTATATACCTATAACTAGAGCCAATGGTGGAGCCAGCATTTTCACTAAGGGGATTCGAAATATAAAAAGTAAACACACGAAAAGGCCAAAAAGGGTTCACCATCTACGAAATATACCTAAAAAAATAATACTAACCATGTATAAATGGGATAAACTTTCCCGAAGGACTAGAGCAGAAACATTAACAAGTGAAAAGCTAACAACTCTATTTGTGTACCCTCTTCAACAATGAAATGGGAATTTTCATCACTAAAACAGAATCTCATTCCAAAGAGGAAAATTAAACATTCTGAGCATATAAAGCAGACCACTTTTGTCAACCAAGTTGATTCATTTCTACAATCACTTGCACCAATTATGAAAAAGGAAAGCCCCCTAAATACAAAATCCCAAGAAAACACAAGAATCAGTACAAACAAGTAGAATTAAACAAAGGGAACTAACGCTGCATCAGTAGGTTGGCCATTGCCACCCAATTCAAAGTCAACGGCTGCAAGCATTCTGCCATGGCGGCGACTATCATGAGCTTTGAGTTCCTTCAATATTGAACCTCCACGCCCACCATACTTGTGTTTCACATTAAAAACAACATTTTCTCCCTTCACTGCCACAGCCAAAACCCAAATTAACAACAGTAGCAAATACCCTTTTTTCCTCAGATCCATTATCACAACATACAAACACAACACACCCACTTCCCAAAATCCAATCTTTATAAACACCCACAAGAGAAAAATGGGATGTATGAATGAATGAATGGATCAAGAAAAGAACTTTTTTTCCTTTATACACAACAATACTAAAATATTTTCTTTTTTCTTGATTTGGACTGAGAGAAAGAGTCGGTTGTGAAAAACCCAAAAGGAAGAAAACAGGATACAGAACAAATATAGTAAATGGTGATTGGCGTCAAGACTCAGGACTCTTCAAAGTGTAATTCTTTATGCTAGAGACAATTTTCTTGGAAATTTTCGAAAGAAGAATAAAATAGTATAGTTATCTTTGAGGAAATGGGGTGTGTTCTGAAAACAGAGAAAGCTTTGTGATGATGCAATGGTGTAGCTCACGTTTGTCGTCATACTTGTCTGCACATTACTTTCTTCATACACATTTTCGCACTCCTCACCTTCTTCTTTTACTTTCTAGTTTTCTGTATAAAAAAAAAGTTGGCTACAATATAAAAGGGTGTCATTTAAGTTGGCATCAACTAACATTAATAGATATTTAAATTTGTATAAAATTGAACAAATAGACTGTAGGCACACATAGGATCGAATTGTCTGTTTACTTATTCAAATTTATAGAAGTTGAAATGTTTATTTGTGCATATTCAAAATTGAAAGGACATAAATGTCAGTTAAGGTCAAATTAAATATTGGCATAATACATAAATGTATCATTTAACTTTACCTCATTTCACATTTATGCCCTTCAACTTTGGTTATGCACAAGTAGGTACTTAAACTTGTATAACTTGAACAAGTAGACACATGAGTCCTATGTGGCACAATACACGTAGGACACCACGTAGGGCAAAAAATGGCATGTAGGGTGCCATGTAGGATATGTGTGTCTATTTGTTCAATTTTATACAAGTTTAAGTGTCTACTTGTGTACGTCCAAAGTTGAAGGGCATAAATGTGATTTGAAGCTAAGTTAAATGTCATATTTATGTATTATGCCTTAAATATTTATGGATTATTTTTCTATTGTCATAATACATAAACATGACCTTTAACTTGACTTCATTTGACAACTATGCCATTTAACTTTGGGTGTGCACAAATAAGCTTTTTAAACTTGTACAAAATTGAACACATAGACACATTGTCCTACATGGCACCCTACATGGCAATGTTGTGTCCTATGTGTATTATGTCAAGTAGGACATGTGTGTTGTGTGTCTATTTGTTCAATTTTATACAAGTTTAAATGTCTATTTGTGCACACTTAAAGTTGGAGGGCATAGTTGCCAATTAAAGCCAAGTTAAAGGTCATGTTTAAGTATTATGCATTTTCTATTAGATAATAAATTTCATAATTACTTGTAATTTATCTATCACCAAAGTATATGGTGCAGTGAATGCGACTGCTCCTACCTTAATCAGAGGTCTCAGAGGTATGAAAAAATCATTGGTAAAGAGCGCTAACCCTCGAATGGGGTCTTACTCGACGTGAATTCTGAATAATTAGACTCCAACATAAATATCGGACACCGAATAGAAAAAAAAAAGTAAAAAGAAAAATTGCATTGTCTAAGGGCCTATTTGGATTGACTTTTGGCTTATGACTTATAAGCCAAAAGCCATAAGTTAGGATTTCTAACTTATGGCTTTTGACTTATTTTTGTTATTTTGGCTTTAAAATAAGTGCTTATAAGCATTTTTTAACTTTACCCAAACACTTCAAAACTGCTTAAAAGCTATTTTGGCTTAAAAATCACCTAAAATAAGTCAATCCAAACGGACACTAATAATAAAAAGTAAAATCTTGTTAAAAGGTTTTGATAGATTAAGTTAAAAAGAAAATAAATACATTGTATCTTTCATAATTTCAAAAAGTAGTTTAGTACTAATAATTTCATAAGATAAAATTTAACTTGTAACAAGCAACATGTTATGTATAGTTCAAAATCTAAGTGGATACAATAATGTAAAATTTTGTATTCTGACATAATTAGCTAAAGGAGAAGCAAAATTTAGACTCTTGAAAGTCATAGATGAGTTGTTTAGTTAGTTGGACTATTCCTTAACTATTAAGGCAATATAAACAAGTTGAAAATTGCTTTTTGATGCAAAATTTTCCAAGTACGCGTTTTCAAATTGAGGGGGACTACTAAATAAATCTATAGCATACTATTTTTATTGTAAATATTGAGTTCTGAAACAACAAAGTAGAAAGTCAATATATATTAAATGCAAAAAAGAATATTTTCTCGAAAAAAATATATTCTATAAAATATATATTACAGATAACAAAGTGAAAATTCAACCTTTCATATATATATAAAGGGATTAAAACTTGATATTTGAGAGATGATAAGGGTCCGATTAATGTGAATATGAAAGAATAAAATGAAATAAGACATTCAGACTCTTATTATCATTTTTCAATCTAGTATAAGCATGTTTATGCATGTGATATGTTTTAACAATGCATGTATGGAGTGTAAGCACACAGCCATTATCACAAATACTCAACTTCTAAACATAGTTGAACACACAAGGCAATCTCAAGAAGATTAAGGATTAAGTAATGATAATTAATTAACACCACCGTACAAGTTACATTGCTATTAAATAATAGTAAATATTAATTAATTATCACTATCTAACAATGCTAATTAATGAATGATAAGTTTAATTGTTTTTTTACAAAAGTCAAAACTGTGAAGGTCCTAATTTATTTCTTTGTAATGTTGCTTTTACCTCCAAATTATGATATGATTAGAGCTTGACGATGTTAACAATCGAATACTGCTGAAGTGAACATGCCATGACAACTATTATCAAACAAATATAAAGTTAGAATATAGGACAACAATTGCACTTTAATGTTATCGATCATTGGTGTATGGTTAAAATCGATCTTGTCCAGGTGGACTAATGATATGAAAACATGTGTCCGATTACAAAGAGTCGAATGATGAGGAAACACCTTCGAGGACTGAGTCGAGGGAAACACAAAGTATTAGGATCAAAATAATCAAGTGTCATGCATAATCTAGCAAAGCAAATCTTGATTTCATCATATTTTTTTATTTTTACGTGCTTTTTTTGGATAATTTATTATATATAATTCTTTCATATGTATGTGAAACTAAACTTCTCATGATTCTACAATTATGATAATTAGATGATTATTATATTATTGTATGAATTTGACTTGACTTGGTAAGATAGTTATCATCATATATGACTCGAGAGGGGGGTTAAGAGAATGCAAAAAAGATCAAATAGAGCATGATCTTTGCCCCTTGGAGGGGATGGATTTATAACTAGGATAGAAATAATATAGAGTGTCACCTTGGTTTGCTTAATTAATGCAACATAAATTTATAATTGTTTAATTTGTGTCACAATAATCCTGATCACCAAGCAAAGGCACGGATTGAAAGGCTATGCAACTTGAGAGAGCATAGTCACAATAATTTCAGTTAATCAATAATTAGATAGAAAATTAGAGTCAGTTTAAATGATTATTCAACATGATTGCTAGATTCATAGCTCCATATCGATTTCAACTCATTTATCGCATAAAAATCTATTCGAAGGATTAATTATTCATTAGCTATTTTCTTTTTTAGTTTAGTTAATTCAACATGATAACTTTGAGATTTGATTGCTTTAATAAATGATTAGCAATTAGCATTATTATTTAATAAATAGTTAATCATAAGTCTTTGTAGATGTAATATTTATCTTTTTAGTCACTATATAACTTGACCATGTACACTTACATATGTATTTCCTGAAATATCATGTTAAGGAAATTTATATGACGAGTTTGAATAAACATGAAATTAAAGTTTTATGACATATTTATTATATTTGTAATATTGAAAGAAATTATTAAAATAATACCTGCACAGAAAATATCATGTTAAAAGGTTAATATTCAAATAGTTATAAACTATAGTTGATTTTTTTTAGCAACTTTCACATATAGCAAACACAAAAATCATATTTGTATGATATAACTATAGTTTGCATAATTGTGCTTCATAGCAAACATAAATATGTATATTTCGCTATACATATACAAAACAAAGCAGTTGTATATAATCTGTTTCTGTTTCGGTATACATATACAAAAGATCAATTGTATAATCTGTGTTTATATAAAGCGAGAAAGAGAGAAAGGTAAAAGAGAACTGGGCAGGGGAATATTTGTATTGTATAATTATAAGTGTATAGGACGAAGATATATGTATTTGCATGTGTATATACAATTTTCTCTCACTTTATACAAACAGAAACACAATTTATACATTTCTGTTTGTATAAGCTAGAGAGGCGAGGGAGAGACTGGCGAGCGAGATCTGGGAGAGTGGCGAGCGAGATCTAGGAGAGGGGAGAGAGAGGAACGAAAATATATGTATATATACAATTTTCTCTCGCTTTATACAAACAGAAACACAATTTATACATTTATATACAATTTTCTCTCGCTTTATACAAACAAAAACACATTTTATACATTTGCGTTTGTATAAAAGCGAGAGAGGCAAGGGAGAGAACGAGAGTGGCGAGTGAGATTCACCAGGAGAGAGGCGAAATAGCAACAGTTTGCCATGGAGTACAATTAAATCAAACTATGTTTATAGAATTTAATTTAAATTAATAGTTTGTTATTATATACAATTTTCCCATAGTTTTTTCAAGTAGTAGATTTCAGAAAATAATATAGTGAATAACATGACGTCAAATAGTATGTAAAATCTCAAACGAAAATAGAAAAATGTAACTTGATAAGGTAGGAATAAAATGTTTGAAAAATTAAAATAAAATAATAGTTCCATTGTTTTACGAGTAGATCCAAAATAAACATCTTACTCTTTAAAAAGTTTTAATTCTTTAAATTTATCAAAAATAAATATTATTGATCTCCTTCAACTTGTTAGATTTAGCGAAATCTGTGAAAATAATATTTTACCAAGAACATCGGAAATTTCATTAAATTCCCAAAAATAAAACATAAGAAATTACACCAACATAAAAGATAGTCTAAAACTAACTGTAAATTCTTCAAATAACTTTTTTTCACTATTCTCATTAAATTTTACAATTAATTTTATTAATTAGGGATATAATTAAAGGACTACTTTAGACTTTTTCTAAACATAAGGGACTATTTTTTTTTTCAATTTCTTCTAAAATACTTTGTAAAAGAAGTATAAAGAAAGCAAAGATATTTCATAAGTAAAGTTAAGAACAAAGTTGAGCAAAGGGAAGATGATGTAGACATTAGCCAGCAAAAAATAAGTTAGGTTGGGAAAAAGTAGAATATAGTAATGTGCATCCCCATTTCCAAATTCCAAAAAAAATGTAGGTCCTAACTCCTATATATGACCAATAATTTTTTCAAGTACTTCCTAATCCCTATGGTAATTATAATTTCATTTCATTTTTAAATCAATATATTTGGATTAATTATCAAACTCTAAAAGTATTAAGACATTGTTGACTTAAAAGATTTATGAGAAAATAATCGTTCATCATTAACATGTATATTATTCTATTGATCATCACTATTAATTACTTTCATTAACTAAAACCATCGATTAATCACCCGTCATTAATATTAAGACATTATTATTGACTTAAAAGATTTATGAGAAAATAATTGTTCATCATTAATGTGTGTATTATTCTATATCATCAATCAATCATCCGCCATCTGTTATTAGTATATAAACATTATCACTAGCTAGTATTATTCAATCACCACCTCACAATTATCATTGTTGTCCACTGACCAGCTTTACCACCTTTGACCATTACCATCGTTAGCTTCAAAGATTATTTCATTAGGAAAACAATTTTTCCATAACTTATAAAACATAAGATTTTTCTAATAAATTTTAATATTTTATATCTAATCATTATTTTACATGAACGTAATATTTGTTAATTTTAGATAAGTATAAGTCATGTGCAATCAAGTTTTGAAAAACAAATTAATGGTTAGAAAACGATGACAAAGTTTAGAGATATTTTGTTGATATTACAAAAAAGAAAAGAAGTAATAGTTGAAGTTGAAAAAAAAAATGGTAAGTTGAATTCGTATTTGATAATAATAAAAATAAAAAAAACTTAAAGAAACTCTTAAAACCTATCTTTCAAATTTTAATTTCTATATTTTAAATTTGAAGTTAAAGTAATGATCAATTTAATAGATAATTAGCTATTTCAACAACATGATAATTGTTCAACAAATAATAAAGGATTATTTTCACCTTCCATAGGGGCATTCTAATTCCTACGCAAGAGTTTTATTGTAGCCAATAATATTGTGAGTTGAATGACTTTATCTAATATAAATTTATGACATGTTTGATTAAACTTATTTTGAGAAATGTTTTTATTAGAATTATTTTTTAATTTAGGAAAATAACAGTTTATACGACTAAATTGATTTTAAAAAAAACTTTCATTAATAATATAAGTGACTTATGTTGCTCAAGATTCAAAAAGTACTATTGAGAGAAAATTATTGCTTTTAGCTTTTGAAAAGCAACTTCGACGACTACTCAAAAATATTTACTTCTTTCTAAATGCTTGGTCAATCACCTCAATTTTCTAAAATAAACAATTTTGAAAGAAAATAATTACTTAATATTTTTTACTTCTAAAAAATTTAGTGGATTTGGGTATGATTTTTTAAATGTATGATATCATGCAAGATACAAAATGACACATATAAAACAAAAATCCATATCGACCTAATCTCTGAAAAGCCTACATCACTAGTGAAATTTCTTGAATTACATGCACCAATTATTTTTTTATAAATCTTTGTTTTGATTAAACCTACCATTGAAAAATAATTAAAGATGGTATAAAGGTTTACAATTTAGTGTATCAATGAGAGTCTCACACATAATAGATTTATAAGATTTGGTATATCAATGATAATCTAATATAAAGTCTAAGAAATCAAGCTATTTTTATTTCCATTATCTCTTATTAATAGTATTCTCATTATCGCTATAAGCTATTGTTGGTGACACGATATTTTAGTATAATTTCATGACTTATTTTCATTTTTTTTTATTTTCTTTGAAAGCTCCAGATAATTGTTGTATCTTAGTATAAGAACAAAAGAAATATTTTGAAGTATTAATCACATGTCTTATGTTGTGGGGGCTTTTTTTTCTCTTTCTAAACATCCTTAAACTATATTCCAAACTTAAATTACATTCTTAAAATTTTCTTTTTGGCAGAAAACATCCTCCAAACATTTGAAAGTTAACAATTTCCATTCTTCTGTTAAATATTGTCAAAAAAACCAAGGCATGCTACAAAAATATGAGTAGTTCACGTGACTTTCAACAAAAAATTTCCTGCATAATTTCATTACCTACTATAAAAAACTTCTGGAAAAAAAAAAATTAAAAATCTTGGACACCATTGCTTACTGTGACAAAATTATTAGGAAGGCGTGAGGATACATGATTTGCTTTTTTTTTTCATTTATCAACGGAAAGAAGCTGAAGCTTAATCATCTTTTACATTTTCAAAGACAAATTGTATTTACATCAATAATTTTTCGGGGCAATCTAATATTGAGGTGATCAAAATTCTAATTATATCTCGCATTCGTGTTTCATTCTCCATTATTAAAAGTGGAAGTCTTCAACAAACACCGCTTCTAGCAGATTCAATTGAGAAGAAACATATTTTTATTGATAATTTTTTTTTAAAATCCCATAAAAATAAATGAATTTTTTTTTGTCAAATTAAAAGATTTTGATTAATGCTAAACTCAATTGTCGAAAAAAATCACGATAATATTTTTGTGACGTATCTCAAAATAATAAATACAAAGGGGTGATTTAATTTTTGTGAATCTGTTCGTGTTTTGACAAATTCAAGTAGAAGGATGAAAATTGTTAACTTTTAAATATTTAAAGAATGTTTTCTGCTAAAAATGATATTTTAAGAATTTAATACAATTTGGAGTATAGTTTAAGGATGATTTTAGCTAAAAACTCATAAAACAAACCAAACTAAAAAACCAACTCTTGTTGGTTTAACCTGGTTTATAAATTTTCAAAAGCAACGTAACTTATTAATTTGATAAATAAAAAAATCAAATCAAATCGACCTATGTACACCCTACTTGATTTCTACCCCTCAACATGGTCATAGGCTCATAGCATATCCAAAATCACTAGTACTGTATGCTCAAATAGCTTAACAACAAACTCCTTAGCAAGGAAAAGAATAACAAAGCCAACAAGCTACTCAATCATTCATACTAGTTTAAATCCCAAATAAATTGACAACTTAACATTGCCAAATCTTGAAACAGCTAAAAATGATTGATTTTTTCTACTATTTTTTTTTTCATTGACAGTAACCTTAAAACAGACTATTCAAGGCTGTAATGATCCATAATGCTTGTGAAAATGAAGCTGATAAAATGGGCTGCACGAAGCCACACTCTTTAAGCTTAGTGGAATATGCAATTACTTTACACTAATTCGTAAAAGGTAAAGATCAGCGAATCATATCGCCATTTCAGCATATAGAAGCCACTTGGAGTTCTGTTTCCGTTCCTAATCCTGACTTTGAACATTCATATACAAGGGATATCAGATGATTTTGCTTTGCTAGGTATGCTAAATCCTAAACTTCCTATACTGAATTGCCACCCGTTATTCTTTGTACCACTAAAGAATCTAAACTTCTTGTCATAATTGATGCATACTTACAATCAACAAGCCACTCATTGTCCACTGAGTATACTTGAAGTTGATTTTATCTTTGCAGCAAAATGTCATTCGTACTTATCTTGTCATCTTGAAATTTTGATTGTGCTATTTGGAAGTCAGTGGCCGTCATAACCGGCTCTTCTGGAGCTGTGCATAATTGGCTCATCTGTGTATCAGAAAAAAATAAGTCATATTGCATGAGCTTATCGAGTTCACAACTGTATACATGATTAGACAATATAATGAGCACAACAAGCAAAGTAGGTAAATGGTAACTAGCATGTTGAAAGAATTACCTTCATCTTCGTCTCCACCTTGAGTAGTAAAGAATGGAGTGAGGTAGTTTTTGTCCAATGCTGAGAACGAAGTAGTACTGGAGAAAACAATTAAATGCATTAAAAGATGAGACAACCTGCATCTCGCAGCAGTGATCTACCCAGTTAGCTAGTTAGCTGGGATGACTTGATAACATTAAGGAGAACAATGTAGGTACCGGACACCGGGTGGAAAGCTAAAAAAAACATAAAGACACCAAGATTTAAATCACCCAACACTTGACATTGTGCCACAAGCAAAAGAACATTACCTCTTGTGGAACTCCTTAAGTTTCATCCTGAACCTGTTCCCTGATGACGGTTCACCATCATAAGATTCATCACTATAAGAAGGAGCTATATATCCATTGTTCCCCTCAAAGGTCTGAAAATCAGAAAATAGCAGGAGAAAGAATTAGTGCACTGAGCAAAACATTGTAACTTATTACAAAGTTGGGAAACAGCTTGGCTAATGCACTTACTTCATCCATGGAGCCAGATTGACCATCACCCACAACTTCCAAAGCTTCTAGCATGGTTCCTGTTGATCCTCCAATAATCAAAACCTGAAAAGTTGCAGACGGAATTTGATCAGATTATATCATATATTGTGGAAGAGATCATCCATCCAGTGTGGAGGAAGAACAGGTAGAAAGGAGCAACTGTAATCCAAGTGAAATATTCTAGAGCAACAAAAAACTTCGGTTCGTTGTAAATATTTTCGAAGTAGTAATAATCAGCTACGTGCATGCCAAGTAAAAACCATCTATTGGTAAACTTTACTCTGAAACATTATGATTGTAGAATGACACATGTGAATTGTCAAACCCACTTTTTGCAATATAAAGTTTTGGGGTTTCACTAGGATCTCAGGAGAAAAGTTTACATGAAGGACAGTAGTTTCAGAAAATGTGCGAGTGCATGGCTTCAGCAGAACAGAGACATTATTCACCATCAGTTTGTGTCTTCTAATCAACTTTTTCTTGTTCTGTGATAAAGTTCTCTGATTTCATCCAATATAGAGTTCTCTAATTAACTATGCAATGTGATGTCCTCAGAAGCCTTTTGGTGTGAAATGTTAAACCATTATTTTCTTTTATCAAACACATACATAATGAGGGTCATAAGAACTGTATAGATTTTTTTATACATCCGTGGAAGATGAAAATTGTAGCTACACTCATAATTAGGCCGGGAGAAGTAAGCACCAAGAAATATGAGGTTAGCATAACCTGTAGTCTACCTGGTACCTAACGAAAGTTTGAAAAAGATTGCCTTGGAGAGGTTGGAGTAGAACTATTCGATGTTATATCAAAGGAGTGGAAAGATGCCAAACGACTAGAGAAGAAGCACTTGTCCAAATACATAAGACTAACGGAGATACTCAAATTGTATAAGTTGCAAATTTCGGAGTCATATGATGAAACACTACTAGAAAAACTGTTTAAGCCGTTGACATGGAAGCATTAGAGGCTGACAGAGAACCAACTTAGGCTACGCGGTAGATCTTGAGGCTATATTTTTGCAAAATAGATTAATCACAGTTTGCAGGAAGAGGAGAAAGATCTTCACATGATATTAATGGCCTAGAGAAGAAGTCCTTGTGGTGGATGTTGAAGAAGAAATAAATTCCTATCAAACACATAAATGTCATGAATGATAAGTATGGAGCAGCCAAACAAGCATAAGAATAATATAGGCTATTTTTGCATGTGATAGCAATGTTATGTTAATTGACAAACTTAATAAGAAACCAACAAAAAACTAGAACCAGAGATCATGGAGCAACATTCTAAAGAAGAAGGGGAATTTGGTAACCGGGAATAAAAAAATAGTCCTGAAGTTCACTAAATTTTATATTGGACTCATTTCCGGTAAGAGCAATACCAATATAATGATATAATACACCAACATACCCAATATAATCCAACAAAGTGGGGTCTGGGGAGGGTAGTGTACGCAGACCTTAGCCCTACCTCAAGAGGTAGAGATGCTGTTTCCGATAGACTCCGAGTTCGAAGAAAAAATAGTCCAAAAAGCAGTACGGAAAAAGAAGTAATAACTAATAGGAGTATAAGAAATAACATATAGTAATGGGACAGTAACTACAACAAAATAATATGATAGTCGAAGTACAAAACAACAAATAATAATAGAAGTTGAAGGACCATGAACTACAGGAGCAATACTATAACTACTAGTATGGACGGATAACAAAACAACACACTGCTACCTACTAACCTTCTATTTAATTTGTATCCTCTACAACCTTCTATCTAAGGTCATGTCCTCGATAAGTTAGATTGTGTCATGTCCTGTCTAATCACCTCTCGACTCCCCCTAATACTTCTTTGGTCTGCCTCTACCTATTTTGAAACCATCCATAGCCAACCCTCACACCTCCGCACTGGGGCATCCGAACATCTCCTCTTCACAAGCCCGAAATAACTCAGTCTCGTTTCCCGCATCTTTTCCTCCATTGAAGCCACTCCCATTTAGTCTCGAATATCCTATCTAATCCTTATCTCTCCTTGCATGCCCACACATCTATCACAACATCCTTATTTTTGCAACTTTCAACTTTTGAACGTGAGTTTTTGACCGACCAACACCCCGTCCCTACAACATAGTTGGTCTAACTATCATTTTGTAGAACTTATCTTTAGGTTTTGATGACACTTTCTTATCACACAAGACTACGAATGCAAGCCTCCATTTCTTCCACCATGCACCAATGCAGAGAGTGACATCCTCATCAATCTCTCCATTCCCTAGGATCATAAACTCAAGATACTTGAAACTTCCTCTCCTTTGGGTGACCTGTCTCAAGCCTCACTTCCATATCTGCTTCATGTATTATGTTAGTTAACTTGTATTCCAAGTATTTTGTCTTGGTCCTGTTCAACTTGAACCCTTTCGACTCCAAGGTGTGTTTCCAAATATCTAGCTTAACGTTAACTCTGTCGCCAGACTCATCAATTAGAACTATGTCATCTGCAAATAATATACACTATGACACCTCACCTTAAATTTATCGCGTCAATGCATCTATCACCAAGGCAAATAAAACAGGCTAAGGTTTGATCCCTATTGGTGCTATTGTACATGTCCTTACTTGCCCTTAGTACCACAGGTACACCTCTAGCCTCCAAGCATCTCCATAAAACCATCCTTGAAACTTTGTCGTAAGCCTTTTCTAAGTCAATGAACACCATGTACAAGTTCTTCTCTCTATATTGCTCCACCACCTCCTTACCAAATGAATGGCTTCTGCAGTTGAATGTCCAAGCATGAATTCGAACTGGTTCATGGATATTTCCACACCCCTCACCTCCTCCACCCTCTCTCAAACTTTCATATTGTGACTTAACAGCTTGATAACCCTATAGTTGTTGCAATTCTAGATGTCACCCTTGTTCTTGTACAATAGAATCATTGTACTCCACCTCCATTCTTTGGGCATTTTCGTCGTCCTAAAAATGACATTAAACAACCCAGTTAGCCACTCCATACCAACCTTGCCTGCGCTCTTCAAAAATTCCATCGGGATCTCATCCGGCCCGGTTGCTCTTCCCTTACTCTCCACCTCTTTATACACCTACAACACCCAAAATCATGGTGTCTCTCTGAGTGCTCCAAATCTCCAGGCATGACGCATCTGTCTCCTTCTTCATTCAAGAGTTCATGAAAGTGTGACTGTCATCCCCGTCTAATGAGTGCCTCCTCCACCCTTACTTTGTCATCCTCGTCTGTGATGCCCTCTTTTCTCTCACCTTGCAATGGCAGTATTATTTCAACATGATCCAACGTGGGATAACTTCTATGAGATTATCTTTACAAGGATGAAACACCTAAAGGATCAAACTAACCTTGATTTCTTTTCTTATTGTTTATTTACTTAAAAACAATGGTAAATATGTAAACTATTATATTGGTAACCAACAAACAACTAGAACCAGAGACGACGAAGCAACATTCTAGAGAAAAAAAGGGTATTTGGTAACTAGGAATAAGACTGAGAAATATTGGAGGAAATATTATTGAATTGTGTATCTATATTATTATTCCGAGACCCTATTTATAGTCACTACAATACAATTCTTTACCAAGTAGGATATTATATATTATTTCTTTTCTAACACTCCCCCTCAAACTGATGCATACAAATCATATGTACCTAGTTTGTTACAGATGTAATTAATATGAAGACCAGTGAGGAACTTGGTGAAGATATTTGCAAGTTGATCACTTGACTTCACTAATTTTGTAACAATATCTCTTGTGAGTATCTTTTCACTGACAAAGGTTCACTCAATCTCAATGTGCTTAGTCCTCTCAAGAAACACTAGATTTGATGTGATATGAAGAGCAGCTTGATTATCACACACAAGTTCCATCTGTCTGATTTAGCCAAATTTTAGTTCTCTCAACAACAGTTTGATCCAAACTAGCTCACAAGTTGTTACAACCATTGCTCGATATTTTGATTTTGCACTAAATCGAGCAACCACACTCTATTTCTTACTCTTCCACGACACTTAATTACCTCCTACTAAAACACAACAGCCAAATTTAGAACGTCTATCAGAGGGAGATTCTGCCCAATCAGTGTCAGCATATCAAATGATATGCTCATGGCCTTGATCTTTGAAGAGTTGTCCTTTATCAAAAGTTGACTTTATATATCGCAGAATATGAACTACATCCCAATGACTATTACAAGGGGAAGTCATAAACTGACTTACAACACTCATAGGAAAAGAGATGTCAAGTCTAGTCATTGTGAGATAATTCAACTTTCTAACCAACCGTCTATACCTTTTAAGATTACTGAGTGGCTCGCCTTGTCCCAAAAGGGGTTTAACATTCACATCCATAGGTGTGTCAATGGGTCTATATCCATCATTCCTATCTCCTCAAAAATGTCTAAGGGATACTTGCGTTGAGAAATAACAATACCTATCCAGACTTAGCAACCTCAATACCTAGAAAATACTTTAGCCTGTTAAAATCTTTCTGGAAATACTTAAAGAGATGATGCTTCAAATTAGTGATACCATCTTGATCATTGCAAGTGATAACAATATCATCAACATAAACTGTTATTTACTTTAAAAAATTTCTTTGGATTTTTTTGTCTTGTTAATTGCTTAATCATATTCAATACAAATTACTTAATTGCTTTTAGTTATTTGTTATTACTTTCTATGTTTTTAGCTATTGGTATTTATTTAATTTTAACATGTTATTTAGATAGTTATTTATTTTAATGGGTACAATAAATATTAGCTCACTAAATGTTTTGGAATTGAGATTAGCTCACTAATTTCTTTAAACTCTACATAATTAAACCCTACATAACTGAACTCTACATAACTAATACATGCATAACTCTAAGCAGTAACCAAATTGCCCCTTAATGCATATTGAGGGGAAAAAATTGGAAGAACAAGTGTGACATGGTTTTTGTCATTTCCTATGTAGACCTCCATATGTATCAGTCACCATGATGATTGAATGTGTTATAAATGACAACGTAGACCTAATATTAGATAGAGAAAAGTTACCTCAAAAGAACTACACAACTTCTTTATGTGAGGACTTTGCAAAAAAAAAAGCCTAATGGAAGCAAAATATCAATATGGGCGATATTGACTAGTTCGAATTAAGGTCAGCCTTTATTGAATAATTTGATTTTTAAACTTAGTCGTTATTAACACGCATATTAGGTGACAAGAGTCCTTAGAGTTGGTTGAAGATAATGATAGTGTAAGGATATTTGTTAAATGGAGCAAAGAAAAACAGGTATTTCACCTAGGAAAATTCTAGCTTGGCTCTAAGACTGAACTACTGTTGTTCTTGCAAATGACCTTTATTCTTCAAAGCCCCCGCCACGAAAAGGTCTACATAGTTTACACACTAGTAGCTGCCGATCAAGGAATTTACTGTACAGCTTTGAATATGGTATGACTTTAGTAGACATCAACACAAGGTTCTTTATCTACAATTACATGGAGGAAGAAACTAAAGGCTAAAACCTCAACTTCATTCTGGTTAATTTCTAGTACATACTACATCCAACAAAAATTTACGCCCAAACTTAATATATTGGAGCATAAAAGGTGAACTTTGTATAAATCTTGAACTATGTAACATAACAACTCCAAATAGCTAAACCGGGATAGAGACAAATCAGTACAGATTTTAATAAGAATTTATCGTACCCCATGATAACAAGATTATAATTAAATGTCTTCTAAAGAAGAATGCATAAGTCACATGTAAATGCAAAAGAAGAATGGTGCTAGCCAGCTTAAAGACTTCAGACCAATCAGCCTAGTAGAAATTTTTACAAGATTTTGGAGAAGCTACTGGTGGAAAGAATTTAAGGGTAATATCATAGGTGGTGGCAGACACACAATTGGCACTTATCAAGGGGAGACAGATCTGTGATTTAGTCCTAATCGCAAACGAATGTGTAATCTTATAGATAAGCTAGATTATTCTGCAAACTAGACATAGACAAAACATATAATCATGTCCATTGGGATATTAACTTTATCAAAGATATGGGATTTGGGACTGGAGCAGTTAGAGTAGGAGCTGCATTTCGGTAATGAAGTTTCTCAGTTTTGGTGAATGGTGAACCAGTAGGCTTCTTTCTTTTCTTCTAGCAGGGATATGACTCAAGGTGACCCATTATCTCCCTTTTTATTTATTTTGGTTATGGAAGGCTTAAGCACTATGTCCGTAAAGAAATGGATCTTGGGCCTAACTCAACCTCAAAAGCTAGCTCAAGAGGGAAGGATTGTCAAGTCCATACAAGAAGATCACCGATCCCTTTTTTCATCCGATGTGAGACTCCTCATTATCCCACCTCATGCCCAGGGCTGGACATCTGGTTCATGGGCGATTTACTACAACACCCAACATTGGTACACAATAATTGGGGTGGGTCCTTCCCTGACACCATGTAAAGAAATGGATCTTGGGCCTAACTCAACCCCAAAAGCTAGCTCAAGAGGGAAGGATTGTCAAGTCCATACAAGAAGATCACCGATCCCTTTTTTCATCCGATGTGAGACTCCTCATTATCCCACCTCATGCCCAGGGCTGGACATCTGGTTCATGGGCGATTTACTACAACACCCAACATTGGTACACAATAATTGGGGTGGGTCCTTCCCTGACACCATGTAAAGAAATGGATCTTGGGCCTAACTCAACCTCAAAAGCTAGCTCAAGAGGGAAGGATTGTCAAGTCCATACAAGAAGATCACCGATCCCTTTTTTCATCCGATGTGAGACTCCTCATTATCCCACCTCATGCCCAGGGCTGGACATCTGGTTCATGGGCGATTTACTACAACACCCAACATTGGTACACAATAATTGGGGTGGGTCCTTCCCTGACACCATGTAAAGAAATGGATCTTGGGCCTAACTCAACCTCAAAAGCTAGCTCAAGAGGGAAGGATTGTCAAGTCCATACAAGAAGATCACCGATCCCTTTTTTCATCCGATGTGAGACTCCTCATTATCCCACCTCATGCCCAGGGCTGGACATCTGGTTCATGGGCGATTTACTACAACACCCAACATTGGTACACAATAATTGGGGTGGGTCCTTCCCTGACACCATGTAAAGAAATGGATCTTGGGCCTAACTCAACCCCAAAAGCTAGCTCATGCGGGGAGGATTGCCCAAGTCCATATAAGGAGATGTACCCATCCCTTTTTCATCCGACATGGGACTCTTCAACAATGGCAAAGGTGGCTATCCAAGAAGCTGGAGAATGGGCTTCTCGGCTTGGGTAAGAAGGCACTCGGACTTGTACATGTCTCACATTTTATATCCAGATGACACTCTAGTTTTGAGTGAAGTAGAGGAACAGAAATTCTTTTGTGTTAATTCTGCTGTTTGAAGGGGCAACTAAGCTGCACATGAATTTATCAAAAAGCCATCTATTCCAGACAACGAAGTAGATAACAATACAGGGACTCACAGATGTTAAGCTGCAAAGAATCTAAAACCTTGGCATGCCACAGGGCAATAATTTCAAAGCTGAAAATATTTGAAAACGAGTCTTGGAAAAATGTGAAGGGAAATTGGCGATTTGAAAATAAAAATATTTGTGGACGTAGATTGGTGTTCATATATTCTGTGCTGGATGTGCTGCCAACTTACACCTTGTCCATGTTCTCAATGCTTAAAAAGGTAGAGAAAAAACTGACAAACTGAGGGGAATTTTCATAGCAGGGCAACAGGGAGAAGAGAATACTACCACAGCAGCCAGAAAAGAAGGGGGGCTGGGAATAAAGGCATCAAGGAGTATACAACCAAATTCTTCTGTTTAAATGGCTATGGAGATTTACCAAAAAGAGTTCTCTGGAGAGAAGTGGTAAAAGAAAAATATGAAATGGGAGGTGATGGATGACTAAGTAAACATGTCTGTCAGATTAGACCACTATGGGAGAAGCTTACAGGTAGAAAAGAGTTTACAGTAGGAGATGACAAGAAAATACATTTCTTCTTGAGACATGGATAGGCCATTGTCTCCTAAAGGAACAGTCCCCTGAAATTTTCAAGCTGGTGGAACCCAACAGCTGTAATTGCAGAATATGGCTAACATAAGGACAGGACACCCCAATCAGGAGACACTGCAATGATTGTAAACTAGAGAGCATATGCCAACTAATCCAGCACATCAGCAACACTCAAATAACACAAGCATTCCAGACTATTTGATATGTAAAGCAGAAAAAGCCATTTCACAGTTCAGCATACAGGTTCCTGTCAAGCAATGCAAGTGCAGGTCCATGGAAGCTTATTTGGAATCTTTGATATGGCAGGTAGCACTGAAGCATGTCCAACACTTACAAAGGAGAGGAACTGTTATATGTAACAGATGTGTGCCTTTTGAGTTAGGATATGAGCAGTTTTCCATCGATTCTTTATCAAAGGCCCACGAATTATCTATTCATTCACTGCAGACAGACAAGAGATTATTGGGACATGATGCTGAACCAACTAGAATTTCAGTGGTGCATGCCAAGAAGTACCAAAGAGCAGTGTTGGTTTCAGGAGCGCATAGGAAACCAAAATAGGAGATATGGAACACCGAATATCATCCCTGCAGCCATTTGGTGGATGATATGGAAAGAGTGGAACCAGAGAATTTTTTGAGGAAGAACTAGCGCATTCTCAGACAAAATTTAGATGTATACTTTTGCTAGCATTATGCAATAGGGAGACAGATATACATGATACAGGTCTAATGACAGAATCTCTCAGTTCATTACGTGCAGTAAAAGAACTGAGCTTTTGTTATTTGGTGATGCATAGGCCTAGAATCACTTGATGGTAGAAAAATAATTTTTACCCAATTTCATTTATTAAAAGAGGCCCAATAGAAGTTTTTGACCAGCTACTCTAATGCTTGCAATTAGCACAGGAGGAAATCTTTGCAGCTGCTGATCAGACTTCAATGTTTGCATCTACGTACTCATCCTATCAACAGTTTCTCAACCACAGTAGAGTCGGTTTATTTCGATTAGTTTCTCTTTGCTGCTTGATTTCAGGAAAGTTTATTCATGCATATAGCCATCAACAAGAAATTAAATCAAAACTCGAGTAAGTTTGCCTACCGTTAATACAACAATGGCAGTGGTAGCAGTGAATATTGTCTGACCATGTCCTTCAGGAAGATCATGGACTGACTGCAAAGCAAGGGCAAACGCCATAGCGCCTCGAAGTCCTTGACATCCACATTAATAATGAGCTCAAATAAAATTAAAAAAGCCAAAACATAGACTGAAAAAATAATTTCTTCACCACTTACCACTGTACCAGAGTGCTTTTTGATGTTTTGCTGGTATCTTTTGGTGTGGAGGTCGTACAAGATTGACCAAATATGCACAACCAAACACATTGGCAGCCCTTAATGAACGAGAGGAAAAAGATTAGCAATTATGGATTTACAACCTTGAGATCATTCCATCCATAATTTAATCCAAAATATGGGGAAAACATAGAGCAACATAGGCATTGGTACAATGAGCTTGGGATAAAATCGCGCAACCAAGTGTAATCCCAGAGAACAAGAAACAGATTAACAAACATACCTCGCAATCACAATGAACAGCTGGGGCGAACAAGAAGTTAAGGGAAAAATGTTTGATTCAAAAAAATATTAAGGAACGAGTTACAATATATAAAGAAGGCTACATGTTAAGGATACAATTGAGAAGAAGATAAATCCCACGTGGGACCAACTATGTTTCTCCATCGCGATATCAAAGCCCATATATATAAATCTGCACGTTAAACAGAAACAAGCCTTACTGGAGTTATTTAACAAAAATGGGAACAAAATATCACAAATCCTCAGAAACTGGAATGCCCGACTTACACAAAAGTTTCAGCCAAAGATGATATCAAATGAAAAAACGCCGACACAAATCGCTGTGAACTTTCTGATAAATTCGGGTACGTATAGCGCTTCATAACCTAAAATACAATCCAGAAGTACTAAGCACATCTAGTAGGAAGAGAAAATGAAAAAAAGAAGAAGAGAAAATGCAGATGAAAACTTACGACTCCAGTGAACAATATAGACACTATGCCAGAGAGACCAAGTCCTTCTGCTAGCATATATCTGGAAGATGATGGTTCATGATAAAATACATGTTAGGCACAAAACCAAGATAGAATGTAAAAAAGTGAGAATCTAATGTAGTTACTTACGAGAAATATGGAAAGAGGACAAACAAACAGCTCTCCAAGTTCTGAAGACTGACAATAGAATTAGCAGAAACGCCATCAATATCATCAGTCAGAAGCAGATGGTGCAAAAAACTACAAAATAGTTGACTTACTTGTCAATATCCAAGCCAGCATATTTGAAAAGGTGTGTGAAGTCAAGGCACCACAACACTTTATGAGCTAGAAAGCATCAAATGCACATTTATACTAAATATAATAGAACCTTTAAACTTATTAAATAAGAATCATGGTGCCTCGAAAAGTTAGTAATTATAGAAGCACCGTAATCTTTAGAAGACCTACAAATTTTGGTTAGAAATCACTAAGGAGGTAACACTTCCTGGTTCATTTTTTCTGTGCATACAAAATGCGAGAAAAATGCACTGCTGGAAGAAAGTAAAACATGAAGGATATCAAAGCAGAAACAAATCCAACTCCAACACCTGTAGAATCAAAGCAGTAGGATGTTAGTTGACTTGAAAAAAAAAAAATCAAGTCAAACTATTTAAAAACAAAAGTGCTCTTATAGAACAAAAGTAAGTATATGGATACTAACTCCAGCAGTTCCCTTTTTTTCCATGGATAAATTTCTGGGCTCAAGCAGTTACAACTGAAATATATTCAGACTGCTTGAAAAGGGAGCATCCTCTAAGGATTTTCCAGAAAATGACATAATTTGAATAGTTTAAAAAAGTTTTTTTCCCTTAAAACGACACCTGCTTGACCTTTTCTTTCTTATACCAACACTAGCTTTCACTGAGTGAAGAAAGATGAGGAAAAAAACTAAATGGTACAAAATACTAACCAGCTGACAGGGATCCCAAAAAAGTTTCAACAAATCGGATGGTTATCATGAAGTAATTCTGATCAGTTGACATGTGGCTTCTGACCAGTGACATTGTCCTACAAAACAATCCAGTTCTTGATTGTCAATCCATCTGGATCTATTTGTATGTGCAGATGCTCCTTGAATATCAATACCAGTGCGACAGTTAAGCACACTTATACTAACCTGTACAAGGAAATTGCCATCTTCCAAGTGTGCAGCATACAAAGAAAAACAAAGAAATAAATACACAAAATGCAATACATAATTTTTTTTGGTAAAGAATGCATATACACAACTTAAAATAAAACAAGTAAACGACATAGTGAAACGCCAACCTTTCACATAAAAGAATGAGTAGGACTTACTGCATCATTTAAAACAGATTCCCCAAACACTAAAGCATATAGGTTCACGTCTGTGCCAAGCTCCTACAATCATGTCAAAGAAACAAACTCGTTCAACAAAAGGACAGCAAAGCTTAGCCAATGATGAAACAGTTAAGACCTACCTATATCAATTTGAAAATTATGAAAAGCCACATAAGTTGGCAAAGGGATTGATTGTCAAACAATAAATGAAAATACCCAACAGATCTGATATTCAACCTCCAATGACAGAGAGTGGTGATAGACCATGGCAAAACCAAGCAATTTCTCCCTCTTTCCTTTCTCCAATGTTACACTCTTAAATCTTTTCAATTGAAACCGCAAGGTTTCAAAGTCATGTCTTGTTAATATTGAGTTTTCCTCAGCAACTGTGACTGTCCTCTTCGATTTGCGTATCTCCCTCAACGAGGTATGATCTATTAAATTTTTTGGATTATATATCCTAGTTTATTTGCACTGAGATGAGCTTAAATGGAGCAACATAGTAAATTAGGATTCTTCTAGTCGATCCAACATGTTTGGGATTGGGGAGTTATTTTTTAATTGTTGTTGTATATATACCTGGTTTATGATAAATGGATAACTTATAGATGTGACGTAGCATCATCTAAAATACCCAAAGAGCAGTCATGTGGAGGCACAAAACTCAAGCTACTCTATTAACCAACACTATATCCAAGCATTCTGTCAAACACAAGATATTTTCTGTCAATGCTATCAGAAATACTATCTAAACCCACTAAATTGGCTTCATGCAAATAATTTCAACCAACAAATGACAAGAAGCTGAAAGAGAAGATTAAAACAATGACACAACTATTTCCTTTTTTAAGGTAGTGATGGTCTGATGGAACCTGACCTAAATTGCAAGTAGTCTACCTTGTTAATCCTTATCCAACTCAAGGGCAGACCATGTATGGGAAAGTTTTCCACATATATGAAAATAACTTATGTTTTAAATTTCTATATTTTGTCTTTAGCTACTTGAATAGGTTGTTGGTATTGCTTCCTGTGGGGTTTAGACAGGTTGGTCACTGATGTTCACTATTTGGTGATAGTGAATCAATGGACTGTGATAGATCTGTCACCAGAGGTACACCTACCCTGGAAACACAATAACAAGGTTACATAGAGAAAAATAAGGGTGATCATCCCCAAGCATCCACTTCGGTTCTTCTGGATGAAAAGAATAGACAAACTATTGCTGCAGAAAAAAATGCTACTTAACTAGATTCAGCGCATAACTATTCCAGACCCTTTTCTGGAAGAGTATTACAACTTTTGGAAAAGACACAATGATTGTTGTGAATTCTGGATAGATTGGCTACTTTATAGACTTATTTGGACCTTTAAGCATTTCCTATAGAGATCTCTAATTTGGACGGCTAAGCCCTCCACTAAATTTCTTTTGACAGAAAGAAAAGAGAAGTATCCCAGTGGAGATGTCTACCTGATTCTTATCCGTTTACACTACAATCCGTAGCAAGGTAACTGATTAAGAGCTGTACAGGTAAGATCCTCAGATGTTTTGTGAAGCACAGGAGAGAGTTGTACAGGTCATGGTAAAAAATTTCTCCAAAATCTCAGAATTCGTCAACTCACAAAACTCCTCGACATTAGGAAATGGGTATTTGCTGACAAGCTATCTTACTTACTTTCCTTATTCATCTCCTCCCTCTTCTCACTATTTCTCTGGATTGTTTATTTAAAAACCGAGAACCCCATCGTTTTCATCTTTAAACTCGGCAGATAATGGGACCAGACCCTTCTCCAACTATTGCCAAACTTACGCTTACCATACATCCTACGTTGTACTACGGATTGTGTCTTTGTCCAAGCGCTTCTCTATAAGTCTCTATCTTCTTCTTTTGTTGATAATCGTGTGCGCACCTTGACTAATACCACAGGGTACCTGCTAGAGTCGACTTTCTTTGTAACATGTTTTTTATGGTGGCCAGCATTCTTTTTTTTTTTTATTGATGACAAGGAAACCACAGCCGCTACCCTTTGGGTGCGCACAGGGTAAAACCCCCGCTCCTATGCAATAGCTCGCAAACCACATAGGAGAGGTAACCCGCACTAGGCAAGCCCGGTGCGACGAGCTCGACCCAGAAGGCAAACCCCTTGCTTTTGCTGGCAAGAAATTTCGAACTTGAGATCTCCAACATGGAAGTCCCAATCCCACAAACCACTGGGCCACCCCGAAGGGTTATGGTGGCCAGCATTCTCAATGCTTAAGAATACAATAGTACTAATTCTCAAAAAAAAGTATCCTTCACCAGAAACATCCTCAATTTTTTATGTTCTTTTTTACATGGTAAACAATATATATATCAATGATACTTACACAAGTTGTGTAGATACCTAGTTCAAAAGGGATTACAATCGGAAGATAAACAAAACTCTCTATATGTAATCTAGGACATCAAAGAAAGATCCTATATTTTCTAGACATTCTTGTTCACACCAAAAATAGTAAAGCACTAAACAATTCATCTTTATCTTCACGTAGAGAGTTTCATCTGTCTTCAAAGCATTCAAGTATCTACCACTTCTTATGTCTATTCTTTGTTTTATTGGTGTTCCATCACCACAGTAGATCCTTAGAGTTCCTTGCCATCACCCATTGTGTCTCAGCTAAGGCAAGAAATAACTACACAACATGTCAGTCACCTTGGTCGTGCATGAAAAGATGAGTGTTGCTCTCTTCTTTATCTTGACAAAAAAGTAGCCGGAGCTCAGTTGTATACCCTTTTCTGTATTATTTCATGATCCAAATAGGCTTCCCTAACAAGCCAAATGAAACATGTCACCTAGAAGGGAGCTTAGGTTTTCCAGATAAACTTCCAAAAGCCATTTTGGGGCTTGAGTTGGTTTTGAGAGTTGGGAATATGCAGAGCCAGAGCTAACTGATAATCTTTTGTTGTTTCATCCCTTCTGTGTAGCTGAATCCCCAGAATTCCTGATATCCTGGAAATATGGGTGGGCATAAATCACCGAATTACCGAGCCGGACTGAAACTTTTGGTGATTTGATATTCGGTAACTGGTAAGATATTCGGGAGTAAATTTCAAAATTTCGATCGTCGGTTACCGAATACCGAAGTATATAGACTTTTTGACTTTCTTGTTCTCTAAACCACTCTACTAAATTTATCCATTAGGTTTTTCATATAAGGATGACTAGCTGTCACATAGAGGCTTTAAGGGTAAGACATGATAAGCATGACACTACCAAATCGGTATCAAGAAAGAGAAATTTTGTACTGAAGAAAATCAGCAAACAAGTGCACCAAAAGATGTGGCCTAGTGGTCAATGAAGTGGTTGAGAACCTTGAGGTCTAACGTTTAAAACTCAACTAGATAAAAAAACATTAGGTGATCCTTCCCATCTGTCCTAGCCTTGAAGGACAGAGTTATCTGGCACCTGTTGCTGGTGGGAGGTGGCAGGTATACCATGGAATTAGTCGAGTGCGCGAAAGCTGGCCCGGACACCACGTTCATCAAAAAAACAAAAAAAAGAACAGCAAACAAGTATGAGGGATGACCTTGATAAACTTAAACCATCAGAACTTAGGAGGTCAGCACTCCTACGCTTCAGTCCACCCCTACGCTGGCAAACGTCCAATGTCTTCACCATTTCAGCCATCCTTCCAACCTCCAGTCATTTAACACTCTTTTGAAAGAAAAGTTCAATCCTTCAGAGATCCATGTCTCCTGAATAGTAGCCTCAGGTGTAGTTGAACAAAAATAATCAGAGAGTAGATCTTTGAAAGGACCAGGCCCTAACCAGTTTTCACTCCAAAAAGATATTTTCCTTCCATTGCTTACTGTAAACTCAATGTTTAAAGCATATTCCTCCCAGTGTTTCCTGATAACTTTCCATGTGCAAGTTCCATATGAAGAATTGACTTTCTTAGTGATCCATTAACCTTGCTGTCTATATTTTGGATAATCACCTTCCTCCACAAGGCATTGCTTTCTACATTTATTTATTTTTCGATAATACACATTGTCTTCTATATTAGATCTTCATAACATCAAACCCTATTTGATGAATTGTATGATCGTCGTGATAGTGAATTGGGCAGCCATTTATATGTAGGGACGGGCTTCTACATAGTTGCGAGTTAAAATTAAGATCAATTGAGCTTCAGTTAATACTTGATGCAATCCATGTGTTGCCAAAGTTGCATTATTATATATTTCAGCTTCATATATATGCATATGTTTCTGTATTGGTTTACAGTATCTCAGAATTAAGGATGAGGATAGTAGTTGCATTATGGGAGGCGACGGAAGGATTGAGTGGATGTTTGTATCAACCACTGAGTGGTGCCATCCCAAACCACACGTACAAGTGTGGATTATATTCTTTCCATTAGACTATGTCCAGCTACACAACCAGATAACGGCTAATTCAGGGCTGCTAGTAGTCCCAACTCAAGTACAGTACTGCTCTACTATGAGGTTGACATCATGAGATAAGACAGATTCTTGATAGAACCCTCCCCAGTTATAACCTCATAATTACATATGCATTCATGCAGTTCAAACAGGAACCAGGGGTGTGAGTTGAAGTTTTCAGTTAATCATTCCAGCACGGTTCAGTTCAATTCAGCATCAATTGCATTTGCTTTCAGCTACAACTCAGTTCACGCATGCACATTTTCTTCAAATACCTGTGTCAGTGTTTTAGGGACAGTTGGTAAAGCTTACAGGTCTAGATGACTCACCTCTTACTTCTCGTACAGATATAGAGGCAGACATAGAACCATATGTTTGAGCATGTTCATGATCAGTGTAAGCATCTCACTTCTTTTGTAAGGGTCTATCTTATTTTGCTTATAATTTTAAATTGCGTCCCTTTTTCAGTTATATGTTTCGGTTAGATGCCCCGCCGCCTCTGTCGGTGGACAAGTTGACTAGTATGTTGTGGTTTGTCCCTAGTGGACCGATTTATGATATGATTAGGCCCTCAGTCCAAGTTCGAGACTTGATACAGTTTTCCTTATAATTTTATCTGATGGTACGGGACTGCCCAGAGTCCCTTTCATTTGTTTTGTTAGATCAGCAAGGGTCTCCTTGATGAAACGAATGATCACTAAGTGCCTATCACAACCCTCCTGTTCTGATTCATGACAGTATACTGATCTAACATATCTCATACACCTTACCCAGCCAGTCTTCTGTCTCTATTGTTCCTGGCATTCATATACACGGAATTTAAGCGCTAACATGATCAGTGACATTATCGTGCAAACAGTGAAGATGTCACCAAAAAAGTTGCCTTTTTCATAATGGAAGGATTCTTTTTACTGATTTTATGTGTCAACGTATGTGGTTTGTTACCAAACCAAACAAACATAAAAATGAAAAAGAGAAGATGGTCAAAAGTGACTAGTCTAATACAGGAAGCAAAGCCGTTGATTGAAACTACAAAGAACACCAATAAAAAAAAACTAACCTGAAAAATAGACAGAACAGTGACAGGATCAGTTGCCGATATAAGAGCTCCAAACATCAGACACTCTACAAATGGAAGTCTGTACATGAGATATGTAACCCCGCCAAGGTAACTGCAAAAATTTGCATTCACAGTAATCAATTATATGAAGAGTGAAAACTGATAGTACTAAGAAAATCATAGACGCAAGCAATACTCACACCAGAATGCCAGTAACAAAAGAAGCAATGAAAGTTCCTACAATAGCAAAAGTGATAATTGCTCCAAAGTTTGAAAAGAACGGTTTCTGCTTACAGCATCAGTAAAGCCATGATGTTAGCAATGCAAAAACAAAAGCAGGTTGCATATCGAGTAAGTACCAAGAGAAGAAAACTTACAGGTGATAGACTAAATCCTGACTGAGTAAGCAAAGAAGGTCAAGGAAAAGCTCTTTTGTTCATAAATTCCAAAATAAGCTGAATATTTAACTACAGTACATAGAACAAAAACAATAGAAAATTTTCTGCAGGAAAGAATTTAAATGTGGATATAATATGATCGGTGGCAGTAAAAAGAGGAAGAAAAACTCTTCATGGAAGTTAAACCATGCCCTGCCAAGTAAGAAGAGAAAAAGAAAGGGTCAAAAGTGCAGCAACACGAACCCATAGAAACAAATAAAATCTTCAAGAACCAAATGGTAATAAAAGTTCAATGAACTACCTAATGCTTGTTTCTGTATTTGAAACATTAGCCAATCCACCAACAATCAAACCTGCCGCAAAGAAAATCGAAGCATCATAGGTTTCAGTATGCCCCAAGCTAAAGGGTACCTCAATTGGTCAAGTAAATGGAAAATGCTGAACAAGCTTGTAAAAACAGTACTCAAATTGCATTTTACCACTCATTAGATTAGTGCACTATTACCAACATCAACAAAACAAAAAAAAAGTCACACTCCCAAATTAATTGGGTTTCAGCTATGATAGCACTCTATTCATTCTAATACTCAATTTAGGGTTTCTCTAAATCTCAAGACCAAACTAAACATACGATGATCTAAGCAAACTAACCAGACTCCTTGGCATAATCTAAACACACCAACAACAACTAAACTCCCAACTAGTTGATAACACCTGTATGAATATTCTACTTCCACTGTGTTCTGAAACGATTACCCACAACAACAAACGGAAATTCGTCCAACGAAGTTCCCAACAAATTCCAGCTGAAGTGTACCTCAATTTGAAAAATTCATGGCGAAGTATGGAAAAACATGCTCATATTGGCATTTGAAAAAGCCAAAAGGAGGATGAAATTGAACAATATCCAGAATAAAAAGGAACTATGTTATGGAAAATGCTACTCATATTAGGCATTTTCAGAGTCACGCTATATTAACCCAGAACAGAAAAGGGGGGAAATTGAAATGCAAAAAAGACTGACAATTGAATAATACTTCGTATTGGCATTTTCAGACTCACATTCTATAAACCTAAATGCAAAATATACAAAGAAATTAAAGAATACCAATCAAAAGAGAGGCACTAGCTTCAGGAATATAATAGAAATGACGACGACGAAGCACATGTCCAATAACAAAGGAGAGTACAAGCATCATGATCTGCAGAAGTATGCCATATCCAGCGGCTTGTTGCTCTTTTCCTGGAATCGCCTTTGCTCCGGCCGGAGAAATCTGAAGATGATCCTCCATGGCCGATTCTTCCAAGTAAACACTCACTATTTACTGCGATCAACTATATGATCTTACAAATTACTCAACGGCGAAACCTAGGCAGTTTTCCGGTGACGGAGCGTTTACTCTTCTTCCGGTTTAGATTCTTTGAAAAGGCTTTTCTGCGGTTTGTGAGAGAGATGGGGGAGAGTTTTGTTTCTATAAAAAGAGCACTTTCAGTCAGGTTCTTTGTGTAAACATAAGAGAAAGGTCCATGAAAATTATGACTTTGATCATGAAAATTGTTGTGGGTATTTTTTAAAAAAAAATATTTTTAAAGTATGAAATGATATTTGAATTAAAATTATATTTGATCATGAATATAAATTTAAGTTGTTTTTACTGCGATATCTTATGTTGAACTTAACAACAAACAATAACAATATATTGAGTAAAATTCTATAAAATAGGGTTAGAAAAGGGTAGATTGTACGCAGACTTTACCATTATCTCCTCGGTCTAATTGTATCAAACCCAAGTTTGACCCAAAAATAGGTGAACCAAACGACAAACCCCAAAGGGAGGCCCGACTCAAATTCTAATTGATGGAGCTAAATAATTAGGTCTCATTTGTTTGTATTTAATGGAGGTCTGGATCTAAATGGTTCAGACATTTCAATTTTGATCATTAAATGCATTTATTTTCATTAAGATTTGAAGCACTTAATTGGTCTAAATAGGCCTTAAATTCTTAATCATTACTCCCTCCATTCCATATTGAATTAAGTTTTGAGGTGTTCACACCCTTTAAGAAAAGTAGGTTAGGACATAAATTGAACATAATTTTCCATTTTTACCCTTATTAATTATTGTCAAAAATAACTAAACATTAATTATAATAACTAATTCCAATACTAACTTAAAGGGTAAAATTGGAAGAATATTTTAAAATTAGACTTGAAGATTGAAAACTTAAGTTAATTTGAAAAATGGAAAAGGGCTCAAAGTTTAAGTTAATATGGAATGGAGGTAGTAAGATCTAGAACAGAGTCTTACTATCATTATGAGGCATTATTGTGTGGATAATATTCACAACCATCAGAGACCATCACTAATCACCACCATGTAACGATCCAATCGGTCATTTTTAAATTTTTTTGTGAATTTACCATTTTATCCTCCCGTGATTGACCACGAGTCTTCTATGATTGAGTTTTGAAAAGTTGGTTTTGAACTTTGAGTTAAAAGTTGAGAATTTGGTAAGTTTTGAGTTTGAAAGGCTAAGTGTTAAGAAAGTGGGTTTTAGTGTCTTTTTGAATTTCGAGTGTCGCAATGAAATTCAGTTGATTCCATCAATCTTGAAATGTGAAATTTGATCACTAAGAGTTGTCGGGTTCAGATTTCGAGTCTTTTTGAGGATTTGAGGTCCTAAATTGTGAATTTATGGAAATTTAGCCTTTGGGTTGACTTTAGTCAACATTCGGGATTCGAATGCTCGGGCTGAAATTTTAAGAGTTTCATTGGATTTCGAGGATGATTTTAGGCGTAGGTGAGGTCTTGGTTGATTTTTGAGAGATCCCGAGCTTGTTTTAGTCTTTTTAGGCGTGAGTTAGTTTCTTGTGGTTTTCACGGGTGTCGGGTCAAAGAGACTTTGGATTCGTATTTTGACGGTTCCATTGAGTTCGGAACGTCCAGTATAATTGATTTACATATGTGGTTTGTGTTCACGGGGTTCCGAACGAATCCCGAGGGTTCTTTCGAAGTGTTGAAAATTGGTTATGTTTTCTGGTACTGCAGGTTTTGCTTTTGTGAAGGGCTTGTTGTGTAACACCTCGGATCTCAAAATGAAAAAAAATCCTAGTTTTCATAAAACTGGTGCCAGTACCAACGGAACCACCCACGGACCGTAGGTAGAACCATGGAGCGTAGGTGGGGTTCCGTCGTCAAGGTCCAAATTTTGATAGTCTCTGATCCCACCCATGGTCGACCAGTACAGTCCATGGTTGGACCTACGGACCGTAGGTGAGGGTCAGCAACTATTTAGAGGAAAATGGATGTTGGATCAACTTCAAACGGTCATATCTTTTAGCACAAAATGAATTAGGTGGCCCATGACCTATCAAATTAAAGATACTTGAATCCTCTTTCCAACGCCACTGAGTTTGCTAAAATCCAAGCTCAAAGAAAACAGTTATGCTCGTTTTAGTGAAGCCCTATCGAGAAAAGCATGAACGACGACCCCAAACGACGGTTGGTAGTTCAAACGACGGCCCGTCAGTCCTGTAGTAGATGGCACTCGTCAGTTTTAAGTCAGGGCCATTTTGATCCTTTTTCCTATGCATTAGGCACTTAAACTACGTTGTTTAATGCCTAAACTATGTCGCTTCACTCAATCTAAGCCTAATAACCTAGTCGAGACATACCTAAAGCCCTCATTCTCCAAAAATCATCCAAACTTGGAGCAAATAGAAGAAGAAAAGTCGACCAAACCTCCCAAAAACAAGCAACAATGTTCTTCAAAGTTCAACTCCGAAATCCAAAGAATTTATCCATAGATTTCGTCACCAGGTATGTGGGATTTCTCTGTAGATTTCGTCACCAGCTTAGCTTTTCAGTTATGTTTCAGTATTTATATTCTTGCTCAGATTATGTCATTGCTCAGTGATGATTTGTTCAGCTCATATATATTTGTTTAGCTTAGTATCTATATCATGCATGCTCAGTACATTCCAAGTACTGAAGCATACTCTGCGCTACATCCTTTCATGATGTAGGTTCAGGTACTCAGCATCCAGATCATGCTTAGATCGATTCTCGGTCCGCATTCAGCAGCTTCAGTGGTGAGTCCTCATATTCCGAGAACAATAGACATGCTTTTATTTTAGTCATTATTTTTAGTTTCAGTTTTGTTAGAGTTAGTTGGGGACATGTCCCAGCAACTTAACTCAGTTAGAGGCTTTTCAGACATATTAATAGATTCAGCTTAAGTTGTTAAGTGGTTGTCAGTTATTACTAAACTCTTAGTATGTTTAATATATTCAGACTATTTGGGTTTTGTCCCCAAGCCATATATTTATTGATTTAGCTTCCGCATAGTTCATGCTCTACTTAGTTTTTTTCATTATGCTTATGATATGTCAGACTCAGGGTTAGCTTGGGATCACTACGTCAAGGAGGTAGCCTCGGGGCGTGACATGTTGCTTAAGCGACCTTCACTTTTGCGAAAGAGGCTTCTCTTCTGCGATGCCCACGTTTTTTAGCAAAGCGAACTCCTGGTCTCTTTAGCGACATCTGAGGGGGGTTTTGGCCGCCATTTCGGGGTTTAAGCTCTATTTCACCATTTTTTGAGATTTAGGAGCTTTGGGGTGGTGATTTGGACCAGATTTTCGAGGAAAAACTTTTGGGTAACAATTCCTAACTCTAAATCTTCAATTACCCATTATTTTTTATGGATTTATGTGTTCAAATCAAGCTTGTAAAATGAGAAATTTGGGGTTATTTTCAAGAACCCAAGAACTTAGTAAAATGGTGATTTTAAGTAATTTTTCGAAATGATTTTTCCTAATGAGTTCCTAAAGCCTTGAGTAATGATTTCAAGTATTAAATTACCGATTCAAACCTTATTTTCGAAATTGGATTTTGTGTTGATTGATCCACTTTTCAAGAGGATTGATGTGGTATTGTTGTTTCCAGAAATTTATTGTGAATATTTACTTGTGCATAGATTGTGTGGCCTTGGAAGTGATTCAGTAGGGGAAGACTCAACTCTTGGAGTGATTTTGATTGATGTAAGACAAATGATCTGCTAAGCCTCGTATTCTAGTAGAATTCGTGTACTTTCTTCGTTGCTTGTGTGTTGGTGTAATGGGGTTAAGGTGAAGGGTTTAAATTGTCCACTTGACATCTAAATGAATAAAAAGGGATTGAAATGAAAAGGTCTATGTGATAAACATGATGATGTGAATTGCCTTATTGTGACCCTTGTTGATTGATTGATGAAATGCTTGAAAGCATGAACGTGGACTTAAATTGTGTGAATTGTTGTCTCTTCCGTGTGGTGTGATATTATTTGTATGCATTGATTGTGAACATTGTTATGAGACATGTGATGATTTATAATGTCAAGGTCTTTGTCAGCGAGTCTTTGGACCAGATTTACTAATAGATGGGAAATTTAAGAATGCACCACCATTGCAGCAACAACAAAATCAGCATCAACAACCTTTTCTGGAGGATGATTGTTAATAATTTGGACTGTAACATTTTCACATAACAAATTTCGATTTGAAGTACATAAGTGAAATTGGTGTGTTTTCTTAAATAGTTTACAAAATCTTTTTATCATTCATTTTGTCTTTTAGATAAATGTGGAATGCTTATATGTTGTCTGTTGAAATAAACATAAAAATCATATTTCTATCTCTATTCTCTAAGCAATTTTCTCTCCTGTGTAATTGATAGATAATTCATTTATGAGTGAAATTTATCAAAAGAATGTTTATTCATCAGTGCAAGAATGAAATTTATGTCACTGTATTTTGACTTAAAATATCTTCATACCAGGTAATTATATCGATATTTTAAGTAACGAAGGAAAATGAGGTTGCAAATATTTATCAACCTTAGCTTCAAGGTTATTCATGAATTTCAGATCATTAGATATTCACAAATTATTCATCAATTTGAGCTTGAACTTTCCCCCTTTCGATTTTAATTATATTTGTTAATATTATCTATATCGTTTTAAAAAGATTATACTAATTGAGATGGATTACACGTGCAACACACATATCCGAAAACTAGTGTGTGTGTATATATATATATATATATATGGGGAGGAGGGGGGTCAAATCTAAATTATAAGTATATCATATACCTAAAACGAATTCCCTCAACATAATCTCAAAGCGCAACTTAGTGGTCAAAGAGGTTCATAAGTTTTCATGGATCACGATACATTATATTGACTTTACAGTAACAAAAAAAAAATACAAAAAAAGAAAGATAAAATTAATTAAATTTTTATTTTCGAGTATTGTTTTTTTTTTTAAAAAGAAAGAAAGAAAAAAGTCACTTTTAAATTAGATTGTAATTTTGAATAAATAATCAAAATGGTCAAAATATAAAAAAGTAAAAAATAATAAGTTGGCCAAATAATAGGCGGATCAGACAGCAATGCCTAAAGGGAAACCCGACTCAAATCATAACAAAAGCAAATAAAGAATCAATTTTCTTTTAAAAAAATATCCAAATAAATCTTTCAAGTACTTTCTCATCTTCTCCAACCAAGTATTAGCGATAATGAAGATGCATTGAAGTTCAGTTGGTCGGCACCCGCATCTGGGGAATTCTTCACTATAAGTAATTTAGTCCTTTAATTTTTTATCTCAAATTTTAGATTGATTTCACCTGAAACACCTAAATGATTTTTTATTAAGCCACGAAAATATTATTTAAAAATATTTCTATAATACATTGTATGTATAATATTGTGAAAATAGTTATACTGTAATGTATGTGACTGTTTATAAATATTTTCCTTCGTATTTTTTTATTCAATTGTTGTAGTCTTGTATGGATTTGTTTGTATATCTTTTGTTTAAGCCTTTTTATATTCCAAGAAGCCCGACGAGTACACATAAGAGCTTATACTAACGAAAAAATAGTATCAAAAGTAATCCAGAAATATTAGTTGGAACTCAAGCAAGGAGACTACCATAATCTAACATAAGGATAGACGTCAAGTAAGTATAGCTCATCCTGAAATCTTACATCAGGATAGGTATAATGAAAGTCATCCTCTCTCGAAATCTTACATCGAGATAGCCGCATGAATCTAGCATTGGGATAATTGCACCAGCTCAAACTTGGAATTGAGAAATGCTCCAACGGGGGTGTCGAGATTCGTTCGGAACCCTATGCATGCAAATGAACTATACTACCTCACCAAATTCGACATTCCAAACTCAACATGAATGTCAAAACTTCCAACAGAGGTTGTCTTGATAAAAAGTGGGTTCCACACCTCAAGCTCTATTTTAGCAAAAAGCCAAAGGTAGCTCAAAATGAGGCTAGAGGCCTCAAGACCTGAACCAAAGGTTTGTCTAGACTAAAATCAATATTTCAGAGCTAATGAAATCATCAGAAATACATTTTGAGGTCGTTTATTTTATATTTTGACCAAAGTCAAACACATACACTTTAGGAACTCCAAAACACAAAAACTTGTATATAAACCAAACAAATTGTCTATTGATCGGCCAAATGTAGGAAAGCTCTAAATGTTGAAAACATAGAAAATAACCTAGAAAGTCATTACATTCTTCGTGGCATTTAAAAATCTCAAGATCGTAAGATATGTTATTGCTATTATTTTTTGCATTGATTATGACTAATTTTGAGACTTTTCATTTCCTTATTTATTTTATTTTAGTCTAGTTGACTAGGTTTATAAAATATGCATATTTAGACAAGTGCTTTTCAAAAACAGATATTTTAGATAGTAGTAGTTATTATCTCACCCAACGTCCATGCATGTGCACACGATCGACAAATAATAAAGACATGATTAGAGTATTGTTCCCAACAAGGACGTAATTGTAAAATAGTTAGTAGATTATTACACTTTCAATATTTCAAAAAATATTTGATTTGAATGTTGAGAAATGAAAATCAACTATAGATTTACGTGATAAGAAAAAATAATTAAAAGAAAAAGTTCCTAACGTGAGAATTGATATCAATCATTTCTCGAACATTTATACAATTAACGACTTAATTAATAGTAGCAATACATATGTGATATTGACAATAACTAAAAAAACAATATGAATAATTTATAATAAAAATAATGGAGTGACAAAAATATTCTCTTAATTGTTAAAACTCTTCAAATAAATTTTCTTAATGCTACTTGACATACATTTAAGCAATTTAAATTTGGCATTCACAATAAATGACCACCATCATTTACAAGTAATTGTCAAATTTAAAATTTATTTATAAATATCTAAATTCAAAATCTAGAGTCTGAACAAAATTCAGGCTACATTCAATTAATCTCATGTCATTGAGAAACAAAATTAATTTGTTACTATATTCTTTAGATATACAAATCTTTTTAGATATCAACTTTGACTATAAATTTGGTAAGAAAATCATGAAATAAATCTATATAAAGGGCTTTTTGCTCTTGTGTGAAGCAATTAAATCAAAATTTTATTTATTCTAATCTGCTCTCTAGTTTCTAATAAACCGATGAGTACTCCAGAAGGTGGTTCTAGTTTAGAACAAAAACTTATCAAGTGAGTTCTTTTTAATTTTTTTTAATCTCCCTTCCCCTTTTTCTACTTATTTTCTTAAGCTTAACTAATAATATTCACTAATTGTGTAAATGAACCCCTATATATATATATATATATTCAAGATTATGAATAATATTTTTTTATGAATGGTTAGACTCTATGTAGATATCTTTTAAGTTAAACTCTTATTTATTCCACATTCTTTATGATTTAATTTTAATGTTTTTTTTTATGATTTTCAGAATAATGGAGAAAGAAACCAAGAAATTTTTGTTTGAGAATGTATCGCTCCGCCTGCAACATAAATTGCTTTGTTTGCAACAAAAATTATTGATTGAAAGGTTAAACAATTTGACTTGCTCAACTTATACAGAAGATCAAAAATTATGTGAGGAGATCGACCAGATGAAAGCAAAGGTGAGCTTTTATCTAATCACATATCAATATTATATAAAGTATAAGTTCTATGCATATAAAAGGTGAAAATAAATTTTATATAATAATACAGCTTACTAGGTATAATTGTTGCCAGCACTTTTGATAAGCATAATTAATTAATTATATAATAAAGATAGTAAATGATATGTTGCATCAGGTTTAAATTTATTGATAGCGTAAAAAAACATATGATTTTTAAGTATATATAATGTAAATCGTTTAAATTATTGATATTTTTTTTAATTTTTTTTGTAGAATGAGATGTGGGAGAGTGTTATGAAGGAATTAATTGATGATAAAGAGTAGAGTTGGCCCTCGAGTTGGCGATGTTGTTGTTTTATTTCATATTTTGGAGATTTTAAAACTTAGACAAATTAATAAATTTGAAGGATGTGTGTTCCCTTCTTTATGGCTAATGAAAATTTAAAGACTATGAGAAATGTTATTGTTATTATTTCTTATTTTGATAAAGACTAAATTTGAGATTTTAAAACTTAGACAAATTATTAAATTTGAAGGATGATGTGTTCCCTTCTTTATGGCTAATGAAAATTTAAAGACTATGAGAAATGTTATTGTTATTATTTCTTATTTTGATAAAGACTAAATTTGAGATTTTAAAACTTAGACAAATTATTAAATTTGAAGGATGATGTGTTCCCTTCTTTATGGCTAATGAAAATTTAAAGACTATGAGAAATGTTATTGTTATTATTTCTTATTTTGATAAAGACTAAATTTGAGACTTTTCATTTCCTTGGTTATTTAATTATAGTGTAGTTTGCTAAATTTTCAATATCTACTTATTTAGAAAAGTATTCTTATCATAAGTATTCTCTAAAAATATATTTTTGGAGTGTATAATTCGTATTGCACTTGATGTTCACGCAAGCACACACAATTGAAAGATAAAAAAGTAACGAGTCGAGTATCATTTTCAATGAAGATTTAACTATTACTTTTCAAGTAGATTAAATAGTAAAAAAATTAATAGAATTGTGATTCGAATATTGAAGACAAAACTAAATAAAAGATGATATTGAGAATTCAAACGAGAGAGATATTCTAGAGCTACAAATAGATTTATTCAATCCAATCCAATCCAATAGTATATCCAATTTAGTTCGCACATTGAAAATCTAGTTTCTACCACATGATTAATGAAAGTTAGTTTACGAGTAGTCGACTCTTTCTGCAGATAGAGTCATAAGAGAATAAATAAGCAAAGTACAGAATATAAAAAAACACCAGATATTTTTATACTGGTTCAAATCACCGATGTAGTGTTTAGTCCAGTTACCTTGGGTTTCAAGGGTTTCCTTTAGAGCTTGAGGAGAACTTAGGTGATACGGAGATTTGAACCTAAACTCCTATATGATATGCAAATCAGATCTACTATTTTGGTACAACCTCTATTTGTATAACCTATACTCAGAATCTTTCTTTCACTTTTCTTTTTCAATTGTTCACTCAAGTGTGTACAAAGCTTTATGAAAAATAAAAGAAGATTACAATCTAAGTTCAAGTGAAGTTGCACGCTTCACAACTGCGACTATGAGTTGGTTTATATAGTGTTGAGGACTGCTCTTTTAAGGAATAACCTAAGGGTGTTTTAAATCAAGAATTTTGATTAAATCCTTGATTTCGATTGATTTATTCATGTTCATATCAGATATGTGCATGAGCAAACCGATTCCTTTCTTTTCCTTGGAGATTTTCTTGTGATCTTGATAATGTTCCTTCTCTTGCAGATATTCTTGTAGTCTTGATACTTGGCTGATTTGATTGTCGATCTTCCAGATTACTTCATCCTAGTCAGACGCTAGGATTGTGGTTGCTTTAATTTCTTATCCCTTAAATGATGGCTTTCCTTTCCCGCGTTGCTTCAGTGAGGGCAACTTTTTTCTTTCCTTCTTTGTAATGTTTTTTTGGCATTCTTCCTTTTTGATTTTCATGCTTGATTTAGTATACACCTTCTTTGATTGAGTCTAGTAATGGCAGATCTGCTTTGAAATGCATGATTGACTTGTGAGATTTGATTTGATTCCTTGAGTTCAGATTGATTTGAATCTCCGGTTAGATTGATTTGAGTGAATCAATCTTCTCCTTAATTGATGGTGCTGATTTGATGCTTGATGCATCAATTTTCAGAATTTTGTGTATCTAACACAGATACACAAGTCTTGATTTTCTTGCGACACAAGATAGTTTGTCATTATATAAAACATTATAAGTTAACAATTAATAGAATCCCTGATAAAATGATTTCTATTCAAACTAAATACTTATATCCTTGTATCATCTCAAGTAGAAAAATGCAATTGTATCTCTTATAGAATTAAAGACAAACTAGTTAGAGGTCTATAACTAACTTGTTACTTGTAAGTTAATCAAGATAATCATTATCCAAAAAATCGCTAAATTATCATAACCTAAAATTCACATGAATAATCATGATGAAACCTATACTCTCCCCCAATGGATAAGACAAACCACCACCACCAAACAAATTTAAAGTAAAGACAATATGCGAGGTAAAAACATTACCAAATTTAAAACCATATGCAATCACTAACAAAAATCAAGTGTGGAAAAATAACAAAATACAATCCCAAAATTCAGGGTCATATGAACAAGAGTGAAGTACAATATAATTATTCAACAACCGATATACTCTCTGTCGTCTGATGGAAGAAAAGATAGAAAAGTAAGGGATTGAGGGAGTCTGGCGTTGCCGATAAGCTAGACGACAACTCTCTAAGAATATCCAAAAATAAAAGCTGCAAACTTGATAGTTAGCGTGACCCACTCGTTCTTGGGATACAATTTGCACCAAAAATGTGCAGTATGTTAGTATAAGTATATATGAAAAACATGTGCACTCAATCGGCATTAGATGACGACAATTCTAAAGTATCGACGATAATTGTATCATAATTAACCGATATACACACACATGATCGACTTTCTGAGAGTGGTGATGGCACACCCCAAATTTGACCCTGACAAAACATGCAACAGATTATATAGAACCATATCGGAAGCACCTTATAGATATGATAGTTCACTTCACACAATTACCCCATCACTATTACTTATCCAACTATGCAGCCAGGTATATATAAATGAAGACAATTTAAATTAAGAAAATAAAGAATATATAAATGATGTGCATTAATTATTTAGTAGCTAAACTATGGAGACTTTGTGAAAGAGATAACTAATTCAAGACGCAGATCAAAAATCTAATAAAGCAAGTATGGAATTCCACAAGAAAGAGTCTGGGTCCACCAACAGTAGTCTGTATGAATAACAAGTTCCTCCTATGCGATGTGATCCTTTCAAAACGGCTTCTCTTTTATACCTAACACACAATAACAACAATTAATATAAAACAATCATAATTAAATAGTTCAAATCCAAAATTAGAATAAATCATGAAACTTAGTAAAAACTGCTAATGAGTAAGAATTAACCAATTCCAAATCATTTTGTTTAAAAATTATATTAGACCATTCAAGGCCAAAATCTAGCCAGATAGATCATCAACATGCCATTAAAGGGAAAATCATAAATTAAACACATATTAGTTCAGGATAAAACCAAAGATGGAAAGCCATAGATAGAATCCCATTCCTCAGAAGTGATGCACCAAGTTATCAACGCTCGAAGGTCGATTTAATTTCCTCTAGACATACACAGTTTTACATTAGGATCCATAACAACTATTTGTCCTCTTGAATAACATCGCTTGTCCGTACATGTCCAGATATAAAAAATAACAATAATGTTATATTAGTCAAATTTCAAAAATCTTAATAGTGCTCAAAATAATTACATCAAGGTGTCAACTCACGACAACCAATAGTCCTCTGAACTAGCATAGCTACTCGAAAGCATTTCACAAAAAATCAACTCACAGCAACCAATCATCCTTTTCACCAGAACAACTTGTTCATATGGTCCTTGTGACGATCCAATTCACCGGGTTGTATGGGTACATACTCTTAACACTATATAGGTGAACCCTTACCACCCAATTTAAAAACAGGACAATGCGGAAACTAATTTAACATGAGAAAACTCTAAAACAAATCCTTGAATAAACATGAACCCATTATAAGGATCATCTTTTTACAAACAACCAAAAAACCTTCCCAAGGAACTAGTCTAAACCGGTACAAGAGCTATTAGTAAGATATAATCTATAAGAAGAAATAAGTAGAAGCTATCGAAGATCATCATCGTCTTTCCTGCAACCGGACTATGTCAAGTGGCATAACAAGATTAGTATCAGTACAAACAAGACGTACTGGTAGACATCACCAGTCAATTCGAACCCACTACGTCATATCATGCAAATAATCAAGAGACATGCAATTTGGATATTTAATTAGTACCCCCATTTCACACCTGCACCACCTACACTACACTACAAGTACCACTACCTTGAAACTTGATACACCTTATCCCTTCCGCTGTCAACTTCATCCCATCAGATCATAGCCTAATCCTTTCTATCACATTACATTTCCCCTGAACACCAGATTACTAAATCTACCACTACTGCCCATCAAATAATTTTTTTTGATTAATATTCAAAATTCAATGAGGAAGTACTCGAAGACCTGACTATCATGTTCCCAGTCAAGTGGCAATATGTACTATTTGTCACTAATGCTACTGAACTTAGAATGAGTCTCTAAGCTGCTTACATACCTTGGTGAACATGATAAAGTCATTTCATTACTTCAGTAAGAGTGTTTTTTTGTGTGTCCTAACTTTTTCCTAAGTTGCCTTTTTCGAGGTTTTCAACCTAGTGGGTTTTTTATTTTCTAACTTTTGTTTAGGCCACTTTTTTTTTAAGGTTTTCAAACTAGTGAGTATTTTTTTTTGGGGGGTGGGCGTGTCGTCATAGTTTATACTCTTGCAGGACAAGAGTAACATGTAGTTTATACTCGTTCCTTCAGGATCATCTTGCTTCAAGGATAGTACATTTTCAAGAATTTTTCATTAATATGACTGATCCTCATGTCATCTGCATTAATAAGATTGTAAGTGTCACTCGAATATGTTTCTTGTATGGCATATGGTCCATCCCACCTCAAGGTGAATTTGTCCCTACACTTATAGAAAGTGATAGTAAATCCTCTTATTGTAGGGATCATGTCGATGTAAGATCTGTGTGAGGAATCACTTGAGATGCTTTTAAGTTGGAGATAAATTCCCCTTAAGGTGAATAGATTTGCTTTCGATATATCTTTGAGGTGATCTCGATGAGAAGATAGTGTAAGATATGTGTGAGGAATCGTGTTTAGTCTCCAATTTGAATTGAAATTGACCGCTTTAAGCAAATGTGGCGGCGATGTTCCTTGTGTTAAAAAAAGGGATAAATAGAAGCAATGTCCTAACTTTGCTAAATATTTCAGCATTCGTTGTATTTTGCCTCATAGGTCCCATTAACTTGGTTTACGACCAGTTGTGAGTCACAATCGATTTGAATGACCTCAGAGCCTAGTCCAAACAAAAATTTGATACTAAACCTCTTTTTTAGCAAGTGGAATACAATTTATAACTTAGTATTAGTCTTTCACCTTTTGAGGTTATCAAAACTATCTCCAGTTTGGTTCCTTTTATGCTCGAGGCTCCATCCATGTACAAACTATAGATATCAAACATATTCCTAGAGTTGAGAAATGCCTCTTTCTCATCTTGGGAGTCAACACCCTAAGACTTGAGATTTAATGGCAGTCTGGGTTTATACTCAATTACAAGATCACATAACTCCACCTCTTATTTCTCCATTCTTCTTGACAATTCGGGCTTGTAGAGGGTACATCATTACCGCACAATAGGTAACTCTAGAAAAATGGCCTTAGTTTCTGAGTGGATTCCATGAGGACTAAGGCTTACATTTCAAAATGCGAACACCGAGATTCTGCAGTTAAGAAAGTTTTACAAACATAATAAATAAGGTATTGCATACCTTTTTCCTCTTGAACAAGCACAACACTTACCGCGACTTCTTTTGAAGGATTTTTCTTCCCTAATAAAGAAAAGAACTGATGACATCATTCCAAGGATCTCAAAATGAATCGACTAAGACTAGTCACTCGCTCAGTGAGCCTTTGCATAGACTTGAACATGTTGAGAACATCTGAGAATTCCTTGATTGTTCTGATTTTATCTGAATTCACTTTGATTCCTCTATGTGATAAGAGAAAACCCAAGAACTTGCTGAATCCGATGTTAAAAACACATTTTTCTGGGTTCAAGTTCATATTGAGTTTCCTCATAATGTTAAAGGTTTATTGCAAGTAACCCAAGTGGTCTTTTGTTTCTAAATACTTTACCAGCATGTTGTTTATTTAATAGGAATACCGGCTGGTACTACTAACTGTTGGACAAAATGATAATCACACCCAGGATAATGTCCAAACTAAATAGCAATAGGAAGAGAGTAACAACGACACCAAATATTGAAATGGGTAAAATATGATACCCAAATAAGTAATACAATAATATTGATGAAAAACTTGGTAGTGTCAAAAGACTACTACTCAACTCTCTTTTATTTCTAACAACTCAAAACAATATTACTTACACACTATTTTCTCACAAACTAAGAAGTAGTTTGTGGATTACTCTCTGTACTCTCTATTGCTTCTCTATTTTTGGTGTCTCCTTACAAATGAGCATAAGTTGTCACGGGCCTATTTTCTTAGGTCTCGTGGGACAGCAAAGGAGGGCTTGCACAACTTCTCGTAAACTCAATCCTAACACAAATAAGCACTAAAGTGCAGCATCAAAATCGTCTAAAACAGTCCACACACAAACTGCCAACAAGAAGGCAAATAAGAGAGTAAGTTTGGGAGGCAAGTGCCAATTTTCTTTGTATTTTTCTAAGTATTCCTCTATACAAGTGAACCCTTTACAATAGCTTATACAAGCTGCAAAAATAAGACTAAAAACGAAATGGGAAAATTCCCAAGAGAAAAGACTAAAAGGGTGTCTTTACAAAAGTCAAAGATTAGGTGGGAGAATGTGAAATGTCCCTTATCACTAGTCAGCCTTGCCCCCTCTCTTGGGGCCCGTCTTGGCTGAAAGTAAAGGCTATTAAATGCTCACCAAGGGTCTTCAAGTTATCTCTCAAAGCTGGAATATAATTGGCACGCCGTTTGAGACCCGGTGAATCGCAATACGAATCTGCCCTACTCCCGGAACCGCTGAAATTTAATGTAGCTCCTTTCGGGGCGGCACACGCTCCCCCACCTGATTTGGCGACGGCCCCGCCGCCACACAATTGCAAATAAGAATGGACTTTGTCGCGGAATTGCCATAAGTCCTCGTACTTCTCCCATGTTGCATCCTCCGGTGCCATTCCTTTCCAATGGACAAGGAATTGTTCCAGCCCTTGCCGCGAACCAATTGATGATCAATAATTGCCTCGATCTGTTTGTCCACGACTGGTTGAGTAATGGATATTTGAGCTCTACCGGACTGCCCCCGATCCTTGTCGTCCACATCTTCAAAATACGGTTTTAATTTACTAGCGTGGAAGACCGAATGTATCTTCAAGTGATGGGGCATCTCAACCCGATACGAGATTCTGCCCGCCTTAGCAATAATCTCGAAAGGACCCTCGTAGCGACGAATCAGACTTTGACTCACATCTCGCAGCAACTTGAATTTTCTAGGATTGAGTTTCGACTTGTCGTCGCTTTCGATCAGCAAACTTTTTCATTTTTCGGGCTGCCTTGTCAAGATAAGATCGTGCAAGATCAACTTGTTCCTCCTAGGATTTTGCCATGTGATAAGCACTCGGACTCTTCAAACTGGCATCGACGGGACAAGATTGGAGAGTATTGGGCTACTGCCCGATAGCCAACTCAAATGGACTCCTTCCCGACGCCTTACTCCGCTGCAAATAATATGAGAATTGGGTAGTGTCCAGCAACTTCGCCCAATCATTTTGATTGGCACTAACATAGTGCCGCAAATAGCACTCCAAATGTGCGTTGATCCGCTCCGTTTGCCCACCGTTTGAGGATGGAAGCTGGTCAAGAAGTGCAACTTCGGACCAAGCAAACTGAATAACTCTCTCCAAAATGCACCAGTGAATCGAGGATCTCGATCACTAATAATGTGTTTGGGTATACCCCAATGCTTTACGACGTCTCGCAAAAATATACGAGCTGCCTCTTTGGCTTTGCAGCTGGTCATCGTGGTAGTAAAGGTCGTATATTTTGAGAAGCGATCAACAACAACCATAATAGTCCCTAACCCCTCCGAATTCGGCAAGCAAGTGATGAAATCCATGGTGACACTGTCCCACGGTTTTTCAGCAATAGGTAGTGGCTCAAGCAATCCACCCGGTGCCTTCGTTTCAACTTTGTCTTGTTGACAAACGAGGCAAGTACGCACATAAACCTCAATGTCATCTTGCATCCGAGGCCAATAATAAAAGGACTCTAGCAACACCAATGTCCTTTTCTGTCCAGGGTGACCAACCCATGTTGTATCGTGACCCTCCTTGATCAAAGTACGCCTAAGGTTAACCCACTTCAGCACGTACACACGTCCACCCATAGTGTACAACAAACCATTATCCTCCTAAAACTTCTTCATCTTGCCTTGTTGGGCCAAAATAGTTGTTTTGCCACGGGATCATGCTGCATACCTTCCTTAATATCATCAATAATACTGCTGTATGTTGAACTAATAATCGCATCCAAGGCAGCCTTGCGACTATGCGCGTCAGCTACAACATTAGCCTTCCACGGCTTGTATTCAAACGTGAAATCAAATTCAGCCAAAAAGTCTTGCCAACGGGCTTGCTTGGCAGTCAACTTCTTTTGGGACTGAAAATAAGTTGTCGCAACGTTGTTCGTCTTAACAACAAAGTGAGCACCTAATACATAATGACGCCAAGTCAATAGACAATGGACTATCGTCGTCATCTCCCTCTCATGGGCAGAATAGCGTCTCTCCGCATCAATCAATTTTCTACTCTCGAACACTATCGGGTTGCCTTCTTGCATAAGGACGCCAGTAATAGCAAAATCAGACGCGTCAGTATGAATTTTGAAAGCCTTAGTGAAATCGGGCAACGCCAAAATTGGCTCATCGGTAATGGCTGCCTAGAGCTTTTCGAAGGCATCTTGATACAAATCAGTCCACTCCCGCTCACGACTCTTTTTCAGCAAGTCGGTGAGTGAAGCAGCAATAGTTGAATAGCCAAATATGAAGCGCCGATAATAATTGGTGAGCTAAGAAAGGACCGTAATTCAGGTACCTTTGTTGGAGCCCCCCAATCCTGAATCGTTTCCACCTTATCGCTGTCCATCCTTATTTCACCATGGCTAATAGTGTGTCAAAGGAATTGGACAGTGGGTTGTGCGAAGCTGTATTTCTCCCGCTTCACACACAAGTCATTATCACACAAGACTTTGAACACTTTGCACAAGTGCTCAACATGCTCCTCCATGCTGTTGCTATAAATGACAATGTCGTCCAAATAAATAACTACAAACTGATCCAAAAAGGGATGGAACAACTTGTTCATCAACGTACAAAACGTCGTTGGAGCATTTGTCAAGCCGAAAGGCATGACCACCCAGTCAAAATCTCCATAACGAGTGACACAAGTCATTTTTGGTTCGTCACCTTCGATAATCCGGACTTGGTAATAACCCTTCCTCAAGTCTATCTCCGTGAACACTTTGGCCTGCCCTAAACGATCAAATAAATCAGCGATCAAAGGAATAGGATATTTATTCTTCACCATGACCTTGTTGAGGGCCCGTTAATCAATACACAAACGCAATGTCATTTCCTTCTTCTTTTGGAACAAAACAGGTGCACTAAATGACGCCTTAGAAGGCCTAATATGTCCAACATCAAGCATCAAACTGAAGCTCTGATACCACTTGTCACGAGCCTATTTTCTTAGGTCTCATGGGACAGCAAAGCAGGGCTTGCACATATCCTTGTAAGCTCAATCCTAATACAAATAAGCACTAAAGTGCAGTAGCAAAATCGTCTAAAACAGTCCACACACAAACAGCCAACAAAAAGGCAAATAAGAGAGCAAGTTTGGGAGGCAAGTGCCAATTTTCTTTGTATTTTTCTAAGTGTTCCTCTACACAAGTGAACCCTTTACAGTAGCTTAAACAAGCTGTAAAAATAAGACTAAAAACGAAATGGGAAAATTCCCAAGAGAAAAGACTAAAAGGGTGTCTTTACAAAAGTCAAAGATTAGGTGGGAGAATGTGGAATGTCCCTTATCACAAGTCAGCCTCGTCCCCTTTCTTGGGGCCTGTCTTGGTTGAAAGTCAAGGCTATTAAATGCTCACCAAGGGTCTTCAAGTTATCTCCCAAAGCTGGAATATAATTGGCACGCCGTTTGAGACCCAGTGAATCGCAATACGAATCTGCCCCGCTCCCGGAATTGCTGAAATTTAATGTAGCTCCTTTCGGGGTGGCACATAAGTACTCTATTTATAAGAAAAATTCTGTCAATTTGATGTCACTAATGACATCAATGGAAACTAACAATTTAAACTTGTAGGTAAACAACTTTGACATAAATGTGGTAGCCAATTTCCACAAAGTTTTGGCTGCCAAACTCTACCAAAATTCTACCAAACTTTGACTACCAAAACTCTACCAAACTTCCACAAATGTGGCTACCATCTTTCACATTTGTGGCTTGTCAATTTTCACATTTGTGGTAAGTAATTTCAACAAATGTGGCTGTCAAATTAGTTGTTGTTTTATTCCCACAAATCTCTCCATTAATTTTTATTTTTCTTCTTTATTCCAAGGCTTGATCTCAATCTCTGAAAATCTTCAAACTCGAGAGGCTTTGTAAAGATATCCACAACTTGATCATGAGATTTCACATACTTGAGCTCTACCTCTTTCTTGGCAACGCATTCTCGAATAAAGTGATACCTTGTGTCTATGTGCTTGCTTGATCATGATACACTGGATTCTTGGCAAGTGTTTGCGCAGATTTGTTATCAATACAAATCATTGTGGCTTCAATTTGTGGCAAATTGAGTTCCTTCAACAATCTCCTCAACCAAATAGCGTGACACGCACATGATGTCGTTGTCATGTATTCAACTTCACGAGTCGAGAGAGTAACAATTGATTGTT
>NW_006239048.1:828317-835051 GCF_000226075.1 Solanum tuberosum | reverse complement strand
AAAACTTGGTAGTGTCAAAAGACTACTACTCTTTTATAAGAAACAACACTCTTTTATTTCTTACAACTCACAATAATTTTACTTCCACACCATTTTCTCACAAACTAAGAAATAGCTTGTGGATTACTCTCTCTACTCTCTATTGCTTCTCTATTTTTGGTGTGTCCTTACAAATGAGCATAGGTGCTCTATTTATAAGAAAAATTATGCCCATTTGATGTCACTAATGACATCAATGGAAACTAACAATTTAAACTTGTAGGTAAACAACTTTGACATAAATGTGGTAGCCAATTTCCACAAAGTTTTGGCTGCCAAACTCTACCAAAATTCTACCAAACTTTGACTACCAAAACTCTACCAAACTTCCACAAATGTGGCTATCAACTTTCACATTTGTGGCTTGTCAATTTTCACATTTGTGGTAAGTAATTTCAACAAATGTGGCTGTCAAATTAGTTGTTGTTTTATTCCCACAAATCTCTCCATTAATTTTTATTTTTCTTCTTTATTCCAAGGCTTGATCTCAATCTCTGAAAATCTTCAAACTTAAGAGGCTTTGTAAAGATATCCGCAACTTGATCATGAGATTTCACATACTTGAGCTCTACCTCTTTCTTGGCAACGCATTCTCGAATAAAGTGATACCTTGTGTCTATGTGCTTGCTTTGATCATGATACACTGGATTCTTGGCAAGTGTTTGCGCAGATTTGTTATCAATACAAATCATTGTGGCTTCAATTTGTGGCAAATTGAGTTCCTTCAACAATCTCCTCAACCAAATAGCGTGACACGCACATGATGTCGTTGTCATGTATTCAACTTCACGAGTCGAGAGAGTAACAATTGATTGTTCCTTTGAATTCTAAGAAATAACATAATCACCCAAGAAAAACACAAAACCCGATGTGCTTTTTCTATCATCAACATTTCCCGCATAATCACTATCACAAGATCCCACAAAATTAAAATCATCAGAAGAAGAATAAAATAGTCCAAGGTCGATCGTACCTTTTAGGTAATGTAAAATTCTTCTAGCAACTTTCAAGTGAGTGGAGGTGGGAGCTTCCATGAAGCGACTTACTACTCCAACCGCAAAGACTATATCTGGTCTTGTACATGTCAAGTACCTTAGAACTCCTACGAGACTTTAAAGTGGAATCCACTTTTTCTCCATCTTCAAACTTTGATAATTTTATTCCATTTTCCATTGGGGTGTTCACACGGTTGCAATCAAACATGTTGAACTTCTTCAAAATATCCTTTGTATAGCTTTCTTGAGATATGAAGATGCCTTCCTCCATTTGCTTCACTTCTAGGTCCAAGTAATATGACATGAGCCCTATGTCCGACATCTCAAACTCAAGGGACATAGCTTTCTTGAAAGCATCAAATAAAGATGGGTTGTTACCCGTTAGAATGAGATCATCAACATAAAACAAACAAGCAGAATATCTCCATTAGTATGAACTTTAATGTAAAGAGCATATTCATGGAGACAACGAGTAAACCCATTGTCTTGAAAGTATTTGTCAATGCGACTATTCCAAGCTTGTGGAGTTTGCTTCAACCCATATAAGACTTTCTTCAACCTCAACACCTTATCTTCATGATTTTTAACCACAAAGCCCAATGGTTGTTCAACATAAACTTCTTCTTCAAGATATCCATTCAAGAATGCTGATTTGACATCTAGTTGATGGATTTTCCACTTCATTTGCATCGCTAAAGAGATCAATAGACGGATCGTCTCTATGCGGGCAACAAGTGCATAGACTTTCTCATAGTCGATGCCATGCATTTGTTTGTAGCCTTTAGCCACAAGTCTTGCCTTGTATCTCTCTACCTCTCCATGAGCATTTTTCTTCACCTTGTATACCCATTTGACTCCAATTGCTCGATGATCCTTAGGAAGAGTTGTTAACTCCCAAGTGTTGTTTTTCTCTATTGACTGAATCTCCTCCTCTATGGCTTTGTCTCAACCTTTTGTTAGTAACAGCTTCATCAAAAATCATTGGTTCACTATCAGCAAAGAGACAACACAAAAAATCAAAATTAGTAATTTCTTCTGTGTCATCATAGAGTTCTTGGATGCTCCTCATCCTATGTGGTCTTTCACTTGAACTCTCTTGAGAAGATGGATATGCAACATTTTCTGGTGAAGAAGGTGGGGTTGCATCTTGTGCATGTGGCATGGTCTCATATTCTTCTTCATCTCCAAAGTATGGAAGAAAAAACATATTCCAGAGCCTCCCAGTTCCATGATGCTTCTTCATTCAATTCAACATCACGACTCACCACTACCTTGTTATTGCTTGGATTGTACAATTTGTAGCCTTTTGAACTTGCATCATAGCCAACAAACACATACTTGACACTACGATCGTCAAGTTTAACTCTCTCTTGATGTGGAACATGAGCATAGGCTATGCTCCCAAATATTCTCTAGTGCTTGACACTTGTCTTTATTTCGCTCCATACTTCTTGAGGTGTTTGATCTCGTACATTTTTTGTTGGAGACCTGTTACTCAAATAAACTGCACAAAAAACAGCCTCGGCCCAAAATTCTTTTGGTAGATGTTTCGCTTTCAACTTACATCTAGACATATTAATAATTGTTCTATTCTTTCTTTCTGCAACTCCATTTTGTTGGGGCGAGTAAGGTACCGTTAAAGGGAGACGAATTTCATGAGATTGACAAAAGTCATTAAATTCTTTTGAAGTAAATTTGTCTCCTCTATCGGACCTTAATGCTTTTATTTCATAGTCACTTTCTTTTTCTACAAGTGCTTTGAAATTTTTAAAGGCAATAAAAACTTTAGATTTTTGCTGCAAGAAGTATACCCAAGTCTTTCTACTGAAATCATCAATAAAGAGCAAGAAGTATTTTCTTTTACCAAAAGAAGGTGGATCGATTGGACCACACACATCGGTGTGTACAAGTTGGAGTGGCTTACTTGTTCTTGATGTAGTCTCCTTTGGAAAAATCCTCCTTGCATGTTTTCAAATAAGACAAGCTTCACACAATTGATTTGGATGGTTGATTGACGGTATCCCATCTACCATGTTCTTGTCTCTCATTGATTTGAGCGCTTCAAAGTTCAAGTGCCCAAATCTCATATGCCAACACCATGAGTCATCTTGCACATTGGCCTTCAAACACTTTGCATCGATGGTTTTAAGATTCAAAGGGAACAACTTATTCTTTGCCATATGCACTTTAGCAATTAAGTTGTTACTTGAATCTCTAAGCTAAAGATGCATATTTTTCATATGAATATCATATCCTTTTTCAAGAAGTTGACCCGAACTCAAAATATTACTTTTTAATTTTGGCACATAATAAACATTGTTAATTAATTTATGGCCACCATCTTTATAGGATATTAGAATCGTACATATCCCTTCAATTTGGATCTTTGAGGTATCTCCAAAAAACACATTACCTTTCACCGTCTTCTTTATCTCCACAAACTTATCTTTGTGGCCACACATATGATTGCTTGCTCCATTGTCAAGATACCATAAGCTGCAATCATCTATATTTTCTTTGAGTGCTAATAACAATGTTGACTCATTTTCGTCTTTGTTGTTGTCAACAAGATTAACTATCTCTTCAACATTACTACGACATTCCCAAGTGTAATGTCCAATTTTATGACAGTTATAACACTCAATTTTATATTTGGCATACCTCATTTTATTTGTACCTTGGTAAGCTCCATGTCCTCTACCTCCTCGTTGACCACGGCCACGACCTCTGAATGATTGGTGACTCTTATCTTCATTGTTGAATTTATTGGTATAACTTCTTCCTCTTCCACGGCCTCACCATTGTCCATTTCCTTTGTAACTTTTCTCACCTTCAAATCCTTTGAAGGATGCTTGAGTTTTAAGAAGTTTCTCTAGTTGCTATTCTTTTCTCCTTTTTATTTTCTCTTCGTGGGCTAGTAAAGAACCTTCCAATTGTTCTACCGTCATAGAGTCTAAATATTTAGACTCCTCAATAGCATATACCACATAATCATATTTAGGTGTTAAAGAACGAATGATCTTTTCTACTGCACGCACATCATCTACTTCCTCCCCGTATCTTCTTAGTTGGTTTACAACAACTATCAACTTTGAACAAAAATCCAAAATGGACTCAAATTCTTTCATTTTTAAAACTTCAAAGTCAGTCCTTAGAGTTTAAAGTTTTATCTTCTTTACTTTATCAACTCCTTGGACAGAATTTTGTAAAATCTCCCAAGCTTCTTTTGAGGTGGTTGCATCAGCCACCTTCTCAAACATTCCATCATCCAAAAATTGATGGATAAGAGTGAGGGCCTGTTGATCTTTCTTTCTTGTCTTTAACAAGACCTCATTTTCATTTGAGGAAAATTTTTCCTCATTAACGGGTTTTGTATACCCTTTGTCTACAATGTACCAAACATCTTGAGAGCCAAGAATGACTTTCATTCGTAGACATCATTTTTCATAATTTTCTCTTGTGAGACCGGGGTACTGAAAGGACAACGGACTATTATTTGTCATGGCTCTGATACCACGGTGTTGGACAAAATGATAATCACACCTAGGATAATGTCCAAACTAAATAGCAATAGAAAAAGAGTAACAACGACACCAAATATTGAAATGGATAAAATATGATACCCAAATAAGTAATACAATAATATTGATGAAAAACTTGATAGTGTCAAAAGACTACTACTCAACACTTTTTTATTTCTAACAACTCAAAACAATATTACTTACACACTATTTTCTCACAAACTAAGAAGTAGTTTGTGGATTACTCTCTCTACTCTCTATTGCTTCTCTATTTTTGGTGTGTCCTTACAAATGAGCATAAGTGCTTTATTTATAAGAAAAATTCTGTCCATTTGATGTCACTAATGACATCAATGGAAACTAACAATTCAAACTTGTAGGTAAACAACTTTGACATAAATGTGGTAGCCAATTTCCACAAAGTTTGGCTGCCAAACTCTACCAAAATTCTATCAAACTTTGACTGCCAAAACTCTACCAAACTTCCACAAATGTGGCTACTAACGACATTACCACGTGACCAACGTCCATTTTTCTTAGTACTTTAGGTTTTAGTTGAACTTTTTTATTGACTGATACAACAACACTCTTATTCTTGAGCTCCAAGTTTCCATAATTTACTTAGTCTTTATTCTTTAAGCTTTCTCTTCTTACCGCCATTACAGATATAAGGTCTCTGTCTCCGGATCCGGTGTTCATACATCATCGAAGTCTGAAGCTTCATATGATTCTCTCTCTTACTTGTTTATTTGCCATTTTACTCAATAATCTCACAATATTCAACTGGATAAAAAGTGATACGAGATACCAAGTAGGGGCAGACCCACGTTGAGTGAAGGGTTGTCAAGCGAAAATTTTATTGAGTATATATATTATTACTGTGGCATAAAGAGATATACAAAACAAAATTAAATGACTCTATGTCACGACCCGAGTCTACACCCTGGACGTGGCCGGCACTCAAGAACCATTACTGGTTCCCAAGCGAACCCTCATCCTGGCTGACTACAAGCGGAAGACTAACTTAAGCATACAAAAGCTTAAAACTGAAATAAAAGTTCATAAAACTTAAATACAAACTTTAATTCCAAAGAAAACTCTGCATAATAAAATATATACAACTCGCCATAAAAAGGCAACTTTAGTCTTTAAAACATTTTATAAAATAAATTATATAGACTTCTCAACTATACTGACTATCTATGAAGCCTCCAACTGATAAAGATGGAAGTCGGGACAAGACCCACGACATCCTAACAACTGATATAACTGAAGGGTAAATGAAATTCTCCGAAAGCAATGAGGATCACCATATCTAACTCGAACTCTCGGATGTATCAACGAAACTCCTGTTGATGATCCTGAATACCTGTGTCTGCATCATGAAAAGATCCAGGCCAAATGGATCAGTACGTGGAATGTACAAGCATGTAAGAGGAATTCTAAAGCATAAACATAAGCTTGAAACTTGATAAAAAGTAAACATACTTACCTCTTTTCAATCTTACTCAACTCGGGGAATACTCCAAACTACTCAAAACTACTCAAACTTACTCAACTCAGAAGTACTCAAGGATAAGATACTCAACTCAGAGATTAGATACTCAACTCAAGGATATGATATTCGACTCAAAGATATGATATTTGACTTTGGATACTCAACTCTGGATACTGAACTCATTTCAATAAAAAGCAATTTAAAACAAGTGCAATATAAAGAAACAAATTGTTTAAAAACATGTTGTTAACCCTGTGTATATGCAAGGATACAACAAAATTCTGAAATGTATGTAAAAATACAAATAATTGTGTATATAAGAATACAATAACTTCTGTGGGAGTTTCTCTAACCGACAACTGTCACTTAAGAGCTATAGTGATGATACAACACTTTAGCTCACGCTGCCAAGGACCATCCTATACCTTTGCCATCAGTATAGGACCTTAACTTAACTTAGTGGATCTACTAGCTTAACTTACGTGATCATTTAAAAAGTATGACCCATTAAATCCCATGTTGGCCACATGGTTCTTATGGAGATTTGAGTTAATATGAACTCGCGTCCCCAATTCGGTGCTCAATACTACTCCCAAAATATACTAGCTCTTATATTTTTAAAAACATACTTCTTCTGTGATTTGAGATTAGTGCTCAAAAACTTAGCTCAAAGGCTATCTT
>NW_006239048.1:808711-827963 GCF_000226075.1 Solanum tuberosum | reverse complement strand
TAGAACTCAATACTTGGAACTCAAGAACTTCAATGATACTACTCATTTCAAGAATGCTCAACTCAGAGTACATGCAAAATTATGAGCATGAACTACTCAACTCAATGACTCAATGACTCAAAGATACTTCTCATCTCAAGACTGTTTGACTTATAATATTCATGCGGAATTATGAGCATGAAATATTCAACTCAAGTACTCAAAGATGCTTCTCAAAAGGGATTAGGAACTCAACACTTAAAAGCTTAGAACTTGAAGATACCACTTCTCTGAAGGATGCTCAACTTACGAAGTTCATGCAAAATTATGGGCATGAAACAACTCAACTCGATGGTCTACATAACTATATGGAACTAATGTATACGACTCTTCTTATTCTCCGACTTACTTCCTCAAAACTTAGTTCAAATCGATAGTTGATCTCAAAGGAATTCACAATTGAACTCAAAGGCTTTCTTGAACTCTACTCTTAACTCTCTCTTGAAATGTGAATTATGAATTCAAGAGTTATGGTTCATGATATGAAAGATCTCATGATGAAAAAGTAGACTCATGAATACATTCTCCTCATTCTCATACTCACTTGCTCGAGTCTTGAAACAAGTTACTAGAAGTTGTAGAAGACTCCACAAAAGGACTCAAAGGGACTTTCTTTGAATATTCAAAAAAATTCTCAAAACTTAACTCTCAACTCTACCTTGAAGTTGAATTATGAATTCAAGGTTATGATCATGTTAGGAATGATTTTAGGTGTTTAGAAGTAGCTTAGAGTAGTTAGAATCGAAAAGGAGTGAAGGTGTACTTTAAACGAACTCAAACGGGGCAATCGACAACAAACTGGAGGGGGCAGGCGACCCTGGCGCTAAAAATGAATTAAATCTGTTTGGGTAAGGAAAAGACCAAAATACCCCTTACTATTTCCGGCTAACTTTCCTTAACTGGACAGCCTAACTTCGAAAGGCCATATCTCACTCATCCGACCTCGAAACTGAGAAAACTCGGTGGTGTTGGAAAGATAATTCAAAGTTCTTTCCTACGGTATCTGGTAGCACACCTAACTCATTCTGAGCTAGGAGTTATGGTCGTTTGAAGTCGATCCAAAACTCATAACTTAAGCAAAACTTGCAAAATTTCAGATTTTGCTATTTCCAATTTAGTTCCTTTTTGGAATTCAAGGTGCTACATCTAGTGACCTTAAAACTTAAGAAATTTTTAATTCCTTGGCAAAATCTCACGCACTTTCATTCGAGTCTTAGTTCAAAAATTTTCTAGGGTGTTACCACCCTATTTGACAAAAGTTATTTGTTGGTGTGTTGGCTGATTTTGTTTGTGGTTGGGGTTCCAAACCCCAACTAAAAGCAAATATATCATACTTTGCTTAAAAATTGTGGTTAAGTAGAGTTGAACTCAAGACCTCTTCCAACTTAAAACTAGCCTAAACCAGTCAAGCAAAAGTTTTACTTTAGAATCCAAAAGTAATGTCATAGAATAATATAATTCCTACAAAACATATATCGTGCAAAACACAAATTCTCTAAATTTATGTCTAGACAAATTTAGTCATAAAATACTACAAGCTTATTCCAAATAATTTAATTCCTAAGCAATTTATGACAGCTTATTCCAAATAACTTAATTCCTATGCAATTTATGACAAGCAAGACAGAAATTATCTAAACTTATGCCTAGTAAAATCATATCATATATCATATCATATATATATATAAAAGAAAATCCTAGACCTGCCTACGTGGCGCCACCACAAATCAAGATTCCTTTTTAATTTATTTTGTTTTCAAAACTAGCCTTCCTCTTTCATGAAAAGTTGTGACTTTTATGAAAAGTTGCGACTTTTATGAAATGTTGTGACTTTTATGAATATATATATATAAAAGAAAACCCTAGACCCACCTACGTGGCGCCACCACAAATCAAGATTCCCTTTTAATTTATTTTATTTCCAAAAAACTAGCATTCCTCTTTCATGAAAAGTTGTGACTTTTATGAAAAGTTGCGTCTTTTATGAAAAGTTGTGACTTTTATGAAATGTTGTGACCTTCCCGAAGGGTTGTAATTTTTCCAAAAAGTTGTGACCTCTCTGATAAGACACAATAAACATTTGTTCACACGACCCTTTGTTGTCTATAAATAGAGGAATTTCCTCTCATTTTAAAACAACATAAATTTTGAACTTCTTCTTCTTCTTTTGGACAATTAATATTTGTGTACTTTGCTCTTGTTAAATGACTCATTGACACCATTGTTTTGTTTTTCCATTCTGTTTCATTCTATTGTTACAGATCCTGATATGTTTTTTTACAGTCATTAATTTATGCTTATATTATTAATTGTTATTTTTGAGTACATGCTTTGAACTTTGTTGTTTATGTTTCTGCAAAATTATTGTTATAAGTATTTGTTAGTACAAACTAAATGATAAACGTTAATTGAATATTCAAGCAAGTTTTCTCTACTAGAACTTTTGAAGGTACGATAAAACAAGCTCTTACAAATCTCTAATTTTTTCATCAACAATGTCATTCCTTCACATACAAGGATGAGATTTTGTGTTCTTTAGAAAATCTTCCGAGAGTTAATAATTTTGCATGCCTATATTTTTTGGTTTTTACGTTGTTGTTATCTATTTTTTACTAAATTTTATCAGTGGATATTATGAGTACTTTAAGGATTGAAAGTTGATTGAAGTGTTGGTCAATTTTTTGATGTATGTTAGTTCAAAACATAAGAACTTTTCTGGTTAGAATGATTTGTTATCATCATTGGATATCTCATAGTTTACTCCCTTTAATGTATATTTTTCTCGCTGTTTGTGGTCTCCTTAAAATTGTATTGATTATTTTTTGTTTGGTATGTATATGATCTTACTTGGACAAAGCTTTCATCCTTTTAATGTTTTCTTTTTTTCCTTCTCATTCGGCTCTTCTAAATATTTTTGGTGTGAGTTATGACTATTTTCGGCAAGCTTAATTTGAAGAATATGAAATAAAATCTGCTCTAAATAAAAGTAATATCTTAAGTTACAAAAGATATGTCTATTAACATAGATTTGTTGTCCTTTACGCCCCAAGTCATTGTTGAGTGTTTGAGTTATCTAGGTTATACTCATTTTTAATTTTTTAATGTTCGAGAATATTTCTTTAACATGAATCTAGAATCTAATATTTTAATCTACTTGTACTTTCATAATGAAAAAAATATACATACATATTTATGAAAAAGTCGTAAAGTTGCATTGATGAAGCATCTAGAAGGGCCTTCAGAGCAGCTATTTAACGAAGAATGAATTTCTAAAATGGTCAACAATATTATTTTGCTGTCGTTTAAAATTTATTTTTCCCCTTCTATAAATTTTGTTAGACTAACAAAGTAACAATAACGAAAAGTGGTGAACATTTGACCTCAGACAAGTAGATTGTCTATAAAAAAAAATATTTATGTTGTTGTGGTGTACATTTTTATTGGTCTTAACTTATTTATAACTAATATTAATTATCGAAAACTTTCACATAATTTTACTTTCACAAGGAGTTATTCTAACCATAAAATTATAAGATTCTATATTTTTCATGTACAATTTTTTTTAGAAAAAGTGATGTTTAATCGCTACATAAAAACATCACTCGGTTTTTAATAAGACAATTATATTATCAAACATATATTATGATAAATTATGTAAAAGAAAAAAATGATTAGATATCAAGATATTTTTTAATCATTTTATTATATATTTATAATTCTTGAGATATGTGATAATGTCAAATCATTTAATTTCTGTTGAAATGTTCTTAAAACCTACTATTTTTTTTTCTTTTCTTATAACAATCTATTATTAAAAAGGTTGTGCAAAAGCTTAGTAAGATTATTTATACCCGCACGAAGAGCGAATTTATTACCTAGTATCTTATCTATCTATATATAATAGGAGAAGAAAAAGTGCCACGTGTCAGCACCTTAAAAAATAGGCTTTTTAAATAATTATAAATTATTAATTAAGAATTGAATAATAAATTACTAATATTATTTATTTTTTAAAATGAAAAAATAAAAATAATTAATAATAATAATAATAAAACTATTTTTTTGGTTTTAAAAATTAAATTTTAATAATAATTTAGTAATTTTCAATTTAAAATTAGATTAAATCTATCTATTTATATATAGTATGAAAGACAAAATCTGTCACATAAGCACCTTGAACTAAAAAATTAAAATTTAATTAATTTTTTTAATTTAAATTAACGTGAGTTGTAAAGAAAATAACCGATTTAAAATTTTATAAAGTTTTAACATTAACAAAACTTAAATGACGTATGTGATTCCTTATTTTCTGGAAATTTATCATATTTTTAGTTTTACCTATTTTTATAGATATAAAGTGTCCACGTATAAACAAGTTGTAAATTTATTATATAAAAAAAATAGCTAAATAAATAAATTATTATTGAAATATTTACTTTGATAAAAATAGTAAAATTCAAAATCTAAGGATAATATAAGATAAAAGCCAAATATTTAGGGATAAGTGATAACAGTTATCTTAAAAACAGTAAAAGAGTAAATATTTTTATTGAACCTGTGGAAGAAAGTTCAAAGGATGATAGAGATACGGTGGGCAGAGGAGGCAAACAAACGATTTCCATTAGCATTTACATCAAAATAACTTTTGAAAATATTTTCTCACAAAAATCTTGAGAGCTTTGAAGGTGAATCTCTTTTAATTAAATGTGGAGAAAAATATCAATTCTTCTTGGTGGATTGTGATACGGAACAAGTAGTTTAATATTCTTCTAATACTACTTTTTGTTTAATGCAGCAAACATACCATATTATTATCTTTACCCCTTTCTCCAAATTTCAACAAATGTGATGAAGCCTCTGCAATTTGTGAGGCTTAGCATCTTGGCCCTTATTGATATAGCTATTTTTTACATTTAATACAGCAGAAGCATGAGTCTTTCAAGTACTCCCTCCGTCCACAATTGTTTGTCAGGGTAAGGTCATGCACACCCTCAAGAAAATTTAATAGAAGGTGTAATTTGACTAATATAATCCTACTATACCAAGAATACCAAAAATCTACATAACTTTTCAATTGAACTACACTATCATTAAGGACAGAATTGGAAAAAAGTGATTAATTGTTTCTTGATTGTTTAAATTGACAATTAATCTTGAACATCTATTTTTAGTATACCTGCCAAATAATTGTGGACGGAGGAAGTAATAAATTTGATCTATCAAATGTGATGTGTGGTAATCTGATCCTAATTATACCATGTTCTGAATTCACTTTGTTGTGCGCGCAGTTCAATGGGTCATATGGGCAAGAATTAAATTCTTTGCATTTCCTTTATGCCTGCACTGTATCCATCATGGTGATCAACCGATTAGTAAATGTTATCACTAATTTAAAATGGTAGTTTACTAGAAGGAGAAACTTATGAAAAGTTTGGAAGTATTGTATCCAAAAAAAATATGTTTGAATAGAGTAAGAGAAGTTTGAAAATAATTTTAGTTATCTACCGTTTTTTTTCGTGAGATTTTTTTTTTTATGTTTGCTGAATTCTTTATTCAAGACTTCTATGCATTATATATTGTTTTGGGGTTTTGAATATTATTATTATATACATATGATTGAATTATTATTTTTTGATAAAATAAGAAATTAAACAATTTAAGTAATTTAAAAAATCTAGAAGAAGAAGATACACATAAGGAAGGATGTTGAACACTGTACTCACTATATAAAAAAAATTGGCATTACATTTCATATTGGTAAATCAATTTAATTAAAGCATAATTAATGAGAACTTTTAAAAAATAAATATAAATCATATCAATCAAATCGCGCATATAAAACAAAACAAAAGGAATAATAAATAATATGACAATTTATATACTATATCACCCTTAATATCATAAGCCATCTCATTTATTACGAAATGAATAAATACTTAGTAAAAAGTAATAAAATCTATATAAAATGATAAATTATCTCTTATATTTTAATTATATAAGTGACATAAATATTAATTTTTTATAGTAATGAACAAAAGGGAATGGAGGAATATATTTCTATGAGTGTTCGACTTTTTTTCCCTCATTATTATCAAAATCAATAAATTTTGTATAATTTTTCTTCTATCTATATATATATTGTATGTGCAATAATGACAGATGTCTTTTAACATCAGAAAATTCAAATTTAATTAAATTAAAAGTTATACAAATTTCAGTAAAAATGACTAGATTTTATAATCTCAAAAAAATATATTACGTTATTTTATTTAAGAAAAATAAATACTTTTTTAATATTTATGTTTTATTCTTGAATCTTAATCAGCTCAAAATTTTAAATTAAATGTATATTTGCTTTTGAATTTTTGGGTTTAACGATAAAAAAATATTTTGAAATGTTCTTAAAAAGTTAATTGACAGATTAAGGTTTAAAATTTAAATTTAATACTAATTTTTTTTTGAGATGGTTACAATGTTTCCATAGAAGTTTTAAAATTTCAATTTTATTAAACTACAAGATAAACATGTGGTTATAACTTTTCCTCTTTATCGTACTACAAAAACATCTTTTTTTTTAAAAGAGTTATTCTAATCAAATATAAATAAAGATAAAATTAATTTTAGGACTTTAACATATTTTAAAAATCAAGCAAGTTATATGAAAAGAATTATTATGAACAAAGAGTCATTTCAAAATATAGAATCATATGAAGAGTAATAAAGCAAATGTGTTCTTATGAACTTATTGCACCAAGTATGTGCATGTGCCATGTCTAAAATTATGAAAATTATGCTCAAATAAATAAGTTAATGATTAGTATTATTACTTTTAAAATAAATATTACTAAATAGACAATAAATCTAATTATTTTAAATTTAAAATATTATTATATTTTAAAATAGCCGCGCATCGCGCGGGCACGTATACTAGTTTATATAAAAGAGAATCCTAGGCCCGCCTACGTGGTGCCACCACAAGTTAGAATTTCCTTTTAAATTTATTTATTTCCAAAAATAGCCTCCCCTTTCATGAAAAGATGTGATTTTTATGAAAAGTTATGACTTTTATGAAGAGTTACCCAAAAATAGTCATCCCCTTTCATGAAAAGATGTGACTTTTATGAAAAGTTGTGACTTTTATGAGGAGTTGCGACTTTTATAACGAGTTACGACTTTTATGAAAAATTGTGACTTTTATGAAAGGTTCTGACCTTTTCGAAGAGTTGTAACTTTTTAAAGAGTTGTGACATTTCCGATAAGGCACAATAATCATTCGTTCACACTATCCTTTGTTGTCTATAAATAGAGGGATTTCCTCTTATTTGAAAACAACGAAAATTATGAACTTCTTCTTCTGCACAATTAAATATTCAAGTACTTTGCTCCAGTTGAATGACTCACTGACACCATTGTTTTTGTATCAATATACTTGTGAATAAAATCGTTCCATCCTGAGAGGATCTATCCCATTAAACCTCGGGTACTAGAGGGGAATAATTTCCTTAAGGGGACACTGTGCATTCAGTGGGCTCAATTTTTTCCTTTCTGTTTCATTCGATTGTTATAGATCCTGGTATTATTTTTTTTACGGTCATTAATTTATGTTTATGATATTAATTGTTGTTTTTAGTACATGTTTTAAACTTTGTTGTTTATGTTTCTGCAAAGTTATTGTTATAAGTATTTGTTAGTACATATAAATATTATTTATTTATTAGAAAATTTAATATCTCATGTTGATGTTCATCTAATTTCCCAAAAATATCAAATAGTAATACTTCCTGGAGACAAAAGGACAAATTATAAAATCGTATTAAAGATGATTGATTGAAGGATAAATTATAAGATGTTATAATTATTATTTTCCTTTACATTGTTAATGTTCGTTACTACGTAATCTTTTATGTAAGATAATATAATGTTTTAGTTTTAATGACGGATAGATTGTACGTATTAGCGCGGATAATTTTATTAGTATATATATATATAAGAGAATCATAGGCCCGCCTACGTGGCGCCACCACAAACCAGGACTCCCTTTTAATTTATTTATTTCCAAAACTAGCATTCCTCTTTCATGAAAAGTTGTGACTTTTACGAAAAGTTGTGACTTTTATGAAGAGTTGTGACATTTATGAAAGGTTTTAACGTTTATGAAAGGTTGTGACCTCTCTGAAGGGTTGTGACTTTCCAAAGAGTTGTGACCTTTCTGATAAGGTACAATAAACATTTGTTCACACTACCCTTTGTTGTCTATAAATAAAGGGATTTCCTCTCATTTTAAAACAATGAAAATTCTAAACTTCTTCTTCTTCACAATTAAATATTAAATATTCGTGTACTTTGCTCATGTTAAGTGGTTCATTGATACCATTGTTTTTGTATCAATACGCTGGTGAATAAAATTGTTCCATCATGAGAGGGTCTATTTCTTTAAACCTCGGGTATTAGAGGAGAATAATTTTCTTAAGGGGACACTGTGCATTCAATGGACTCGGTTTTTTTCTTTCTGTTTCATTCTATTGTTACAGATCCTGGTATGTTTTTTTTACAGTCATTAATTTATACTTATGATATTAATTGTTGTTTTTGAGTATATGATTTAAACTCTGTTGTTTATGTTTCTGCAAAGTTATTGTCTCCGGTTATATTGAACATATACACATATAGTAGGTATTCATTGTGCAGAAAATAATTATGGTACTCATTTCCAATAATTCATGTTTTGATATTCTATATAAAATTCTATAACTTAAAAGTACTATATATAAGCTTACATATTATTTATTTTTTACATAGATATGAAAGTTCTCACTTATCAATTGAAGAAATTCATTATGCAAGTTCAAAAGTTATAATTGCTTTCATGTTCAAGCATAATTTCTTTTTTGAATCTGTTAACAATTTTTTGAATTTTTTCCTGAGATATATATCACAATTGTATAATTTATGTATGCAACTTAAATGTGTTCTTTTTCTTACGAAATGCCTTTGTATATATTCTTATTTTCTTCGTTTCTTCTTTATTTTCCTTTTAATGTTGATTAAAGAACCAATGATTTATTATTTTCTGAATAATTCATTCATTAGAGGTTCTTGAGTTATGTGATAATGACAAATAATCAAATTCATGTTGAAATATTGCTAATATTTTTTTAAGAACCTATGGTTTCCATTATTTTTAATGTATTGATATTAGTAAAGGATTATTTGCAAATTCAATGCAATTATTTATGACAGCGCGAAGCGCATGCCAATTGGCTTGTTATATCATAAACAAGAATACTTTGATTCAAAATCTTTTATTAAATGAGCAATAAAAGCAAAAATTAAAACCATCATATTTGAAGATAAAATTAAAAATAATGGCAAAATGCCATCATATCTATCACTTGCCTCTGTTGTGCTTTATAAGCCTTTTAACTTGTTTACTCCTGTGGGAAGATTTAAACTGACCAGTTTTTGTTTGAAGATAAAAATAGAATTGCAGCAGAAATGTGTTTGGTATGGTGGAAAATATTTTGTAGAAAATAATTTCTAATTTTCTTATATTTAATTGGTCAAAACATTTGAAGAACATTTTTTTTAGAAAAATAAGTTCTTTAAAAATGAGAAAAATGACTTTCCTAATAAAAGTAAGAAAAATAAGTTACATAAGTGACATTTCATTTTAAAGTTTATTGGATCTCCCAACCCTAGCCCTCGACCATCCCTCCCACCTCCGTAGTAGTTTTTAGAATAATACTTTCTCGCTTTCTTACTGAACACTAGTAAATAAGTAAGAAACCTACTTGTTTTTAAAACAAAACTTTTTCTAGAATATCATTTTTCGTCATAACAAACCTACCCAAATAGTATTTTTCAAGGAAATTTTAGGTCCAAATTGCTTGCATATGACTTACCAAAGCCAACATGAAATTGTTGCAAGTTAAAAGAATTTTGCAAGGAATGCTAAAGTGAGCAAAAATGAGACCAGGAAACCAGTAAGAACAAATGCAGAACAGTGCTGTAATATGAACAGTTCATCAACAACTTATGATAAAATGGTTCAGTGGTTTGCGGATCCATAAATCAAATGATATTTCTGTTCAAACTTCTGGCTCTGAATCAAACTTTTCCTTGCCATAATGGTAACAGGTCGTTATTGGAATAGAAAATTTCAAAAAGAACTAAGCTGATGGTATGCATTTACCATTACCATCCATCAGTGCAGAATCAATAGATCATCCTTAGGAAGGATGTTATGAACCAGAAAGCATGAATAAATCCGAAAAAAGGAACTCGTAATGCCATAAATTGGTTAATGTATCTATGACGAATATTATTCCAGAGCTAACGGAACCAATTAAGTCAAAGAAAAACACTGAATTGCCACTTCTTTGTGTGTGTGTGTGCGCGCGCAGGAAGGGGGAAAGCTTCTACATCAACCACAATACCCTTATATTAATTATGGCCTTGATATATAACCAAGAAGAGAGTCATCATCACAGTTCCATGTGAAGAACTTTGTCAAAGCAAAAGGCTACAATGACTGGTCCAGCCACATCTCCAATAGCGCATCCTGAAAAATTGTGATTTGATTAATTCTAGTAAAAGATGCTGTTTGTTATAGGTACTGAAAAGAAGCATATTGTAAGCTTACCAATCCACTGGCCAGTTGTAGGGCGAAACATCATTGCTCCTATCCCTGCCCCTATAGAAGCAAAAACAAGAGACGCACTACATCTGACAGTAACAATGGAAATCTTCCTTCCTAGAAGCTTCATTTTTTCTGATCCATCAAGTGTGTCATCGTCTTGTTTAGATTTGAAAAATCGCCAGATATCAATGCCAACTTGAACAAACCATGATGCCAAAACTCCCAGAAAATGACCTGATCAGATAGTGGGAAGTGAAGCATCAAGAATAGTGGCTAATCTAGGTGAACCCTAAGAGAAGAGTATTGAACAGATAAGTTAAACCTCTGCATGTTGTTTTTGTAACACTGCAAAAATAGATCATACTAGGCATTCCCCTTTGAGCCTTGCGTGCAGCTGACTTGGGAACATCTGCAGAAATTGATAAATGCTAGGTCTCGTAACGTCAATCAGCAAGGACTATAGATTTAAGCTTGCAGACAAGAAGAAAAACCTTTTAGAAGCTTCCATGCCATTCGCTGTGAAACATAGTGGACAGCCAATCTTTCCAGGACACGTCTTGTTGTTACAACAGCAGTCTGACCAGAAGAAACATAACATTAATAGCAAACAAGATCTTTCAGTATATACTTTCACATTGAATAGTATGCAAGTGCATGATTTGAAGCTTAAATTGAAAGTAATTTTTCAAAGTAAAAGAAAATTACTCATACAAAAACACATTGGTCCATGAAAAGGTCAAATGTAACAAATCAGTTAAGTGACCAGACTATACTCTGCAGTTGTCTTATTGGCATGTAAAGGGTCTCTAAGCTCAACAAAATTAATTGGTAGAGAGAACTATCCAAGCAGGAGAAGATGAGAAATAAGAACGGAAGACCTAGTCTAACATCTCCAGTCTTTTTTAATATAACCAAAAAAGAAGAAGAGGGAAGCTGGAAATGCATGTTCAGCAGTATACCCACTAGATTCGAATAATTTCTTTCTTTGGAACTTTTTTTGAGAAGTAACGAAAATAATAGTTGGAGATTATTTTGATAAATATTTGCCTCACAATCTAGTCCACCACTTCAACTTTTTCTCCAAGTGAAATTCATGTCCAATGCAACTTCAACTTCCAAATACTCTTTTTTTTCAAATTTCAACCAAATCATGTCAAAATACTAAAAACCAGCGGCCAGAAGATGTTGTGATATTTACAGAGAGCTTTCTTTGTTAAAAATTGTGAGCTCTGGCATGTATGTAGGGTAAGACAAAGGTAGCACCTAAAGTTTGTGGCATTTTATACCAGACCACAATACTGACCCCACAAACAAGCACCTCAAGTCTTGGATGAAAAATATCACTAGATCATAGCTAAAAAGCCGAGAAGGGTATCTCTTTAGAAGAAAACAAATTTCCATCTGCCAATCTAACGTCAATTGGACTTCTTCCATCTCCATTCTCCTTTGAAAACATGCTCTGCCACCTTTCTGGATGGAAGCTCAAAAAGAAATTGTGAATCATTCATTACGTATACATTGATTTAATGAGAGAAATTCCACACTCTGCACAACCAGCTCCGGATGTCATTCAGAGTTGGAGTTTCTTGGCTTGTGGCCAATAATTTCCCCACAATGCATCTGCCGAGCACGTTGTCTTCTGATACTGCGGAGCTACCAGGGATGACGATTCTGGTGTTGGTGGTCTGGGATGTTTACCCTTTTGTAGCTTCTGTTGTCCAATTCTTGCTTCTGATGGCTTCAGCAAAATAAGATTTGGTATGATGTTGCCTGATAGCTGCTGCTTTCTCACCCCTTTCTGGGACCAAAATGAACTTAAATTTTTTATTGCTGTTCATCCAGCATTTAATGTAATCTCAAGAGTTATAATCACTCATCCCCCCCCCCCTCTTTGTACTGCATTAAAACTGATATACCTACCATGTTTATTGTGTTTTAAGAGTGCAAAAAAAGAAAATCAGCGAAATGGTCACTTGTTTTCCATCTCCTGACTGACATTCATTTCTCCTTCGATGCTGCATTAAATACATGAACTATCCATCTCATTACTTTAAGACTTAATAGTTGCTTTCCTCATAAATTCCTGCTGCGCTCACTGCTCAGCTCAGTCCAGTTAAACCAGGTTTCTGGCATTGCGTTTGACTTAAAGATGTCATAAGATTTAAATACAGCATGGTAACAAATCCTATCTCCCCCATGTATAAAGCTGAGAAAAAAATAATCTGAAGAAGTGAAAAAAGAAAGAATTGAGGGAGAACACAGAAGGTGATAGCTTGGCCTGATGAGACAAAAGAAAAGATTTCCAGTTCAAGAGTTACCAGAAAAGGTGATCTACCGTACGAAGAGGAGAAGAGATAAGGTTCTTGGGAGAAGCATTTGGGAGCATTTCCATTAAGGAACTTTATATGGCAAGGAAATAGAGATAGGAGGTGCTTTTGCAGTACTGTTATTAACAACAAGAAAGACGGTATTGGGGTTTTAAAAACCTCCAATTACACACAAAAGGTTGCTAATGAAGTGGCTCTGGAGGTCTAGCACAGGCAGAATCATTATGGGTGGATGTTATCAAAAGCAAGGATGGAGTTCCAAAGATGTTAAAAACACCTTACGGAGTTTCTGTTTGGTAAAGTATTAGTTTAATGTGGCCTAGTTTCATATCTAAAATTGGATTTAAAGTTGGCAATGGAGAGAAGATCTCATTTTGGCTGGATAATTAGCTGGTCATTGACCTTTGAGGGACCTCTTCCCTGATTTTCTTATTCTGGCAGCAAACAAAGCTTCTTTTTTGGCAGAAAACAAAAAATTGATGGCGTTACAACTTACATATAGTAGTTATAAATTCAATGATTGGCAAGTACTGAATTTTTTAACCTTTTGAATACAAATCAGCAGCTATCCAACACTGATGATAGCCTTCTATGTAAGCCAAGGAGCAATGGAGTTGTTTCAGTAAGTTCGTGCTACAAAGATCTAACAAAGGTGGATAGTCCTGAATAGCCTTGACCATGGAAACAAATTTGGAGGTCCAGAGCTCCACTCAAGGTTGCTTGCTTCACATGGGTAGCGTTTAATGAAGCTCATCTTACACATGAGAATCTCCACAGAGACGTATTGCTTTAACTAGCAAATGTTCTCCGTGGAAGAGAAACAGAGATATCACTTATTTTTACACTGCCAAGTTACCACCCAACTGTGGCAACTCTTCATGAATATGATTGCTTTGCAGTGGGTTATGCCCAGGTCAACAGGAGATCTGCTGAGATGCTGTACAGAAAGTGAGTCAGGAAGAAAAAGCTATTATGGTGGACTACTAGACCAGCATGCATATCATGGACTATTTGGACCGAGAGAAACAGAATATGTTTTGAAGACAATGCTAACTCCATTCAGCAGAAAAAGGCCAATTGGTATATTTTTGGTATGCTGTTTCTGTAGAATGGAATATGTAAATGAAGCTGAAATAGTTTTACAGGTGCTAGAGTCTTTACAGGATCAGTGGCGGTACTTTGTTTTGTGTTTTTGCTAATCTGCTGATATTGTACAGTGGCTACAGAACAATCTTCTTGCTGGTTTAATTTATGTATAAGATTTCCTTACCATTTCAAAGAGAAAAAAAAGAAAATATTAGGCAGTGTTTCCGTTTTACTGGACCAAACATGAAGCCATAAGTGACAAGCGCATTGCATGGAGGGGTTGAGGGAGGAAGGGGTGGGGGGAAGGGGCTTGTAAATGTTACCTCACGACCAATCTGTTTCACTGATTTCTTGAAAGGAGTCACCAAGTCGACATGGCGATCTTCCTCAGCATCCTTTAAGAAATCTTCATCATCATCATCATCATCCATGTTAGTACGAGGCTCCACAAGAGGTAAATAAAATAATAGGAAAGATCTCAAAGAGGTCAGTGCAAGATTCCTCCACATGAATGCTGAGAATAAAGGTTTTAACTCAAGGTTGTATTGTTTGGTACTGTGCTTCAATGAATCATACTGCAAGTTAATTATTGATTCACTTTGTATGGTAGATATATAATCTTCAGAAAATCCCGTGCCAGCATCGCAAAATGCAACTCGTGCTGCACCATTACTGTCAAAACAACTAGTCAAGGTTTTGCTGACAGTAGAATAAGTGTTGCATTTATTTCTTTTATGACAGAAGATGGGAATAAACATAACAAAAAATGCCATACACATGTGTCTCAATTTCAGTATGGAAAAAACTAAACTATATAAACCGCCGAGAAGCAGCTAGCTAGCTACACCCACCCTCTTCGACTTGTTAGAAGTACCCATATTTGCAGGTGGTTGGCAGTTTGCAGATATATACACTATTAATATGAGAGCTACAGTTTGCTAGGAAAATTCCTCTAATGAGAACTACAGTCATCAATTTTATAATGAGTTCCATCACAAATGAATCGAGTTTGAACCAAAAAAGACTTATAGATAAAGAAGACCTCCTTAAACCAAAATCCTAAGCAAAATAAGTTCAAATATCATATTTTATTTCTTATTGAGTTAATAGTCAAACCCAAGTAAACTGATACACAGTAAGATGCAGTGAGTCCAATATTTCCTTCAGATCCACCCTAAACTAAACTTACTTATGGAAATCTTTGAAGATAAAGAGGGTGATTTTATTAAGAAAGTTAAATCTAGTGGAGGAGGAATGCAATTGGCAGATAAAGGATCATTTCCACCATTTGGCCAAGGATCCTCTTCTTTTCTTGGGGATGGAACCTGATAGAATTTGGCTGTATTAATCACAAAGGAGATGTTATAGCAGTTGAGAAATGGGAATACCAACCTAGAGATCCCAAGGCTCAACTCCCAACTACAGCACTTGGTGTGACCCCATCTGCTCTAACCTTGGTGGGCATGATTACATTGGCTTCCCAGTAGATCCATGAAGGTGCAGGCAAGCTAACCCAAACACCACTTGATTTTTTTTTAAAAATGTTTCACCATCTTATAACAGAAAAAATGTAGAAATTCTAGCGGGTCAGCAAGGTCAGACGACCAATGTATTGAACACCCAACTGATAAGAAAGGTTATTGTGAGTTATGGTGAGGACTACTCATGGAACTAAGACTCTGAATAGTAAGTCATTCTTAGATAGAATTGACAAGGAAAAAGATAATATAGACTATGGTTCCTAGGAGGAGAATAGATTAAAGGTGTGGAAGAAATCGTACAGCCATTGCAGCCATCCATATGCACACAAAATCAATGTCAACAACAAAATTTCAACCGTTTAGGGATTCTAAGTGGTGAACATAATAGAAAAAAATGTGACAAAACAGGGGAGACATCCATGTATAGGAAGGAAGGAAATTGGCTCAACAGTTTAGGAAACTGGCAACAAAACATCAATAATGACAATATGGAGAGATACACCTCCACAATAGTACTCCCTTTGTCCCTAATTACTTGTCCACTTTTCCTTTTTTAGTTGTCCCTAATTACTTGTCCATTTTGACAAATCAAGAAAGGACAATTTTATTTTACCTATTATACCCTCAATTAATTTCTTGAAAAAGGTCGAACTTTTTGAAAATCTTAAGTTTTTAATTCATCCACTTCATAATTAATAAGAGCAAAATGGTAAACTCACTATGTCAATAATTGTTTTCTTAATAGGTGTGTCATTTCAAAAGTGGACAAGTAATTAGGGACAGAGGAAGTAAGTTCTAGTGCTGCTTATTCTCTGCAGCATTTAATTTATTGTATAGGGTTGTCGCCGCATCACGTGGGATTTTCTATGGGTTACTTGTGCAGTTCAAATCACTATATATGAAATGTTTTTTGCTACATTATGAATGGGTGACAACCTCAGGGCTAAAGTTCTTGCTTACCAATCAAAAGGACTGTGGATTCTGTAAAGAAACAGACTATGAACTTCTCAAATATTAGCTCTGAGAACACAACATAGTGAACTTTCCACCCAAAAAAGGGCGCTCTATCTTTCTATGGATTCTCCTACTATTGGAAAAGAATACATGCCATTGCATATAAATGCACACACGATACATATTCACATTATAGGTGTAGGTTAAAGGAGTATTGGAGTTGGAGGCTGAACTAGCAGCAACGCCGGCACTAATTGAACTCTGAATAGAGAATCACTATTAAGATATGCGATCACATTTGACATCATAACCAATATCACTCTTTAACCAAAATCTATGTCATTGAGAAAAAAGGCATACAATCAACAAACTCCTGACTCCTGAGTCCACATACAAAAAGATTGCTATAAGGCTTTGGTCTAGTGATAAGAGCGCAATCCGTGATGTGTTGGTTAGGCGCAGTCGCAGGAGCCTAGTGCTTAGGTGGAGAAGGATAGAGACGCAAGCTCAATATCCGCTGAGTTTGGAATCGTGCACCACTAGACCTTGGGATTTCTTGGTTTTCAGAAATAAAACACACAGAAAAAGATTTGATCTTGACATTCACTCACTACCTAAAAGCCCCTAACAAGGCAAACCAGCAAGAGTTCTACAACAAAAGGTTGCCTCCACAAATTGAACCATGGATAGAGCCATATAATCAAGGAATACAATCACAAATAACATCATAACTAACATTATTTCCTTAACTATCGTGTTTTCATCCGGTGGAAACAGGAGTGAACTTGGGAACAAATTCCACATTGACAATTCAAATTCAAAATATTCAAACTCAACACATCAAACACAAAAGAATTTGGATTTACTTCACAAGATCACTGCCCAAAAACAACAATAAGACTCAGAACATCACCAAATCCAATATAATGTCACTCCTTTTAAACCCCTAGTTATTCACATACAGTGACAGCATGAAGTATAAGCAGCAGAAACAACAACATACCCAATAAAATTCCACTAAGTGGAGTCTGAAGAGGATAGAGTATACACATACATTATCGCTACCTCATGGTCATGTAGCAAATCCAAGTACTAAGAATAAGAAAACATAGCAACTAACATAACACACTGTAAAGACTGAAGAGTATATTGCATACCCAAAAAAAGCCCTAGAAGCAAAAGGGTAACTAGCAGCAACAGAAGCAGCAGCAGCTGTGGTAGCCAACTTGGCTGAGAAAATACCATAAGAATGAAGGGTTTGACCATTAAAGCTTGGATTTTTCTTCAGTAGATCCAATAATATAGCTATTCCCGCCATTGAAGGGATTAATCAGAAACTTGTATTCTATTCAATAAATCAAGAAAGCCTATTTGCTTTTAGATTAATATTGAAGATTCAACACCATAACCAAACTTCTTGATTTTGCACAACACCATATATGAGCTAAAATTTATAGTCTTTTTGCCTTTACAGCAGAAAATAGATAAAAGGGGTGAATTATATTTGCCGTTACAGGCTTGGGAGAAGACAACAAATCTTCGCAATCGATTTTGGCTGTCTGAAGCAGCAAGAAGTACGAATACAAAGAGGGAGGGGAAGAGGAAGAGTTTGTCAAATTTTGCTTTAAAAAAATACTTTTATTACCTTTTTTGGTTCGATATCTATTTTACTTTGTTTTAGAGTTATTATTATAAATAAAAAATTTATTGGGTGAAATAAAAACTTAGTTTGCATTAGGTTGATATATATATATATATGGGGCCCCGTGCTATGTTATTGTTTCTGTTTTAATTTATGTGGTACATATGAACTTTGAAGTTAATCAATTTTTTAGTATGTTTTTATATATTTTAAGTTGCTAATTATTTTTATTTAGAGTATGTTTTACGTAAATATATTATAAATCACAATAAATAACAAGTTAATTTTAAAAAAAACTTATAAAAAATTTATTGACTTTTGAAATTTCATTTGTATCACATAAATCAGGACAAAGCGAGTAATATATATGAAAATTACATAAAACGTACTATAACTCACAATAATTAGCAACTTAAAATATCTATATATCTATATTTCTCCCAATTTATGTGGTATAGATGAAATTTTGAAAGTTAACAAAAACTGTTTATATGTTTTGAAATATTTTAAGCTATTAATTATTATGATTTATAATACTTTTTACATAAAAAATTTGTTTATATAAAGTATAAAAGAAAATTTTTTAAAAAGGAAACATAAATGTTAGCAGGAGTCCAATCTATGTTAATTTCTATGTTTTAATTATTGTAATACCGATTGAATTTGGAGAGCCAACTAAAAAAATTTTAAAGAATTTTTTTATAAATTTTAAGTTGTTAATTATTATAATTTATAATATTTTTATTAATTTTAAACCAATATATGTTTTTCTCTGTCTCAATTACATGAGACATATGGAATTCGGAGAGTCAACTAAAATTTTAAAATATGTTGAGTTGTTAATTATTATACCTTATAGTACTATTACGTGATTTTCAAATAAAATATGTATTTTTTAATTTCAATTTATATGTCATTGATATAATTACATATATTAAGTAATGAAGAATTAATGTGTAAATTATGTGACACCTATGAATTTTGGAGTGTAAATCAAATTAGTTATATGAATTTGTTTTAAAAAGCGGTTAATTATTATAATTTATAATACTTTTTATATATTTTTTAAATGATATATATATAT
>NW_006239048.1:805220-805316 GCF_000226075.1 Solanum tuberosum | reverse complement strand
GGAAATCCGACTTGAAAAGTTATGTTAAAAATGGAAACTAAAAAGTGAAATAAATTTAATTGAGAGTTATCCTTCGTCTGTCCCATTTTATGTGAC
>NW_006239048.1:783953-805146 GCF_000226075.1 Solanum tuberosum | reverse complement strand
AAATGAAATTTATATATTTGTAAAATACGTAAAAATCAAAATATTATAATTCATAATAATTAATAATTCAAAATATTTTAAAGATCTATGAAAAATTTAAGATGAAAGATAAACTAAAGAGAGTAAAAGGGGAGAATGGAAAGTAGAAAAAAGAATAGTTCATCTTTTTGGTGGGCCTCAATGTACAATTTCTATAGCTTTTAGTCCAACTCTTTAGTGCTTTGTTGGTCCTCCCAAACTCCCATTTCTAAATAGGAGTAATATGTAAAGAAAATTTGGGCTCTGCCCAAGCCCAATAGGGATAAAGTTATATTATAGTTATATATTATGTAGTTTTAAAAAATGAGAAAATTATGCATTATAGCAAACCACTAATTCAAAATAAATGTTATAACTACAGTTTCATTCAATTCTAATTTGTAGCAAACACATTGCCATTCTCGCCTCTCTCCCCTAAATCTCACTCGGCACTCTCAATCCTTTCCCTCGCCTTCTCTCACTTTTATACAAACACAAATGTATAAATTGTGTTTGTGTTTGTATAAAGCGAGAGAGACTTTATATACAAATACAAAACATATTGTAACGACCTATTCCCGTCTTTATGGAAAAGCCAATGGGGAAGGAATTGAGGCAAGAAAACTTCTGAGTAGTAACTTGAAAGTTTCTAGCCTAGGCCAGACTTGGACAAAATTTGTCAGATGAGGTCAAGAGAAATCTGTTAATGAATGGGGGATCTAATTATGAATTTGATCACATGAGTGGAAATCCAAGACGTTAAGGAGCCTGTACGGCTTTACGGAATCGAATTCGGGCAAGTAGTACTCCCGAAACTGATCTTGGCGTGAAAGGCTAGTTTTAGAACGTCCAGGTTTGAAGGTGTGTTGTGAAATGGGAGCTTGGAACTCAAATTCCGAGCTTCTATCTCCGTGCAAGCCGTCGGGGCGGGATTAATCCCGCCAGGGCCAAGCCGATGTGGCGGGATGGGGTCCGCCATGGCGAGCCAACCGCTAGTTAAGTCGGAGAAAAACCCTAATTTCGTTATTTTATGCAAAACTTCGTTCTTAATAACTAAGGGACGACCCAGGGTGATTTCTTGACAGTTTTCCACGATTTCTAGCGCTAAAGGTATGGAAATTACTCTCCTAATCCGTATTTCGATTCCTAGAACTTACAATCTTGGGTAATTATTGTTGGGAGAGGGTTTTGGCCTGAAGTTGATGGTGGCACTACAACAAAAACAACTTTTAGCGGCAATAAATAGACACTTTAATAAAGAGTGTTAAAGTCTTTACCGACATTAGTTAAGTGACATTAGATCCAATGTCGCTAAAGACTTTAGGGACATATACAAAGAGTTCTAATTGCCGCTAAAAATATATATTTAGCGGCAATTGCTAATTAATTACTGCTAAAAATTATTTTTGATGTAGTGTGGGAAAAGCCCTAGTTGAGTATTAGGATCTTGGGTTTGGCCTTGGATTGATAGTTTGATTATTATCCGGGTAAATTAGGCCTTGTTTATTGATCCTTGCGTTAATTACTTGTTTGTAGACCAAGAACTAGCTGAAAGACTTCGAAAAGGGAAGGCTTAAGTGTCCTAGGAGTATTCAAGCTTGGTTTCGAGGTAGGTGATGGTTTGATTTCCTGTTGTGTGATATATGTCGGATAATTGCTTCATTGTATGCGTGCATCTATGTGAATAGGGAAATGTGAATCAAATATAATGAAATGATTATGTGTGCACAATACATGCCATGAACCTATTACTTGATTGTATGACTATGAGTATTGTTCATTATGGTTGTGATTGTGACTGTGGTTGTGTTGACTGGATCGGGTGTCACGTTTCGACACATATATTGGATCGGGTGTCACATTCTGACACATGTATATTGAATTAGGTGTCACGTTCCGACACATATATTAGATCGGGTGTCACGTTCCGACACATATAATGGATTAAGTCACGTTCCGACACACTAACAGTTTGGGTGTGGGTTTCATGAGAGGACCACTTGTGAGTATTATGTTCATGTTTACCTGTCATTGATATTGAGAAATTGTATGTTGTTCCTAAAATGATAACTGAATTATGCGTTCTGTATATGTGTGCTTACTGTGTTGTAATTGCTTGTATATATTGTGCTTACGAGAGTAGTCGTGTGATCCTACCAGTACACTGTAATTGTGTACCAATACTGCACTTGCTCTTTCTTTGTTGTGTACAGGGTATCTTCAGGCGGCTACTGACAGACCTCAGTTAGGAGATCACTGATCGAGATCGAATTCAAGGGTGAACCAGTTCTTCCAGGCTGCCATGGATTCTCTATTGTTTAGTCCATTCTTTTCAGACTTAGACTCTATAGTTAGACTTTTTCGTATGTTTAGTTTCGGGTTGTACCCCTCTTTCTTAGACTTGTTGATTAGTAGAGTTTTGGTGCAATGACTTTCAGGTTTTAGGGGTTAACTTCCATAATAGTTTGTTTAATTGTTTATTTAAAACCTTTGGAGTTTATGGGAACTCCGTTTTTATCCATCATTTAAACCTGCTTCCGTATCTTTAAATGCTTAGTTTTTCGGTAAGCTGTTTAGTTGGGTTGTCGTAATGGTTCTCCCACCGGAGGGTTAGTGCAGGTGCAAATCAAGACGGGTTGGGTCGTGACAAAGTTGGTATCAAATAGGTTCGTTGATCTCATTGTACCAAAACTAGTCTAGTATAGTCTTGCCGAACGGCACAGAGACGTGTGTACTTCTCTTCGAGATGCTACAGGACTTTAGGAAATCTCTCTGTCTTCTTCTCCTTTTGTGCTATGACTTGATTCCAATTGGTATCTGATGATCTAAATTAGTATCTAATCTTTTTCACTCTTCGGTCCGCAAATAGTTAACACGCGATACAACGGCGTCAGGCCCGTAACTCTCATCAATGAGCCAGCAGAGGAGTCCGTAGCAAGAGATCTTGGCCGAAGCAGGGGTAGAGGAAGATGAAGGGGCAGAGGCCGAGGAAGGGTAGCACCCGCCAGGGGTGGAGCCCCAGTTGAGAATGTTCCCAGGGAAGAGGCCCCCCTGCACCCCAAGAAGAGATGAAAGAGAATGTGGAGATCAAAGTTGATGAGGATGTTGGACCAGAGGAGGACGCACAGGCTAAGACTACATGTCTTCCTCTCTTAGACTTAGTGATAGCTCAGTAGATCATGACTTTTCTGAGTAGGTTGGTCGGCTCTGAAGCTGAAGCCGCTTGTGTTCCATAGTTATGAGAGTGAGGAAGCCTATGAGTTCATTCTGGATTACTATGAGAGGCTTCACAAGTTAGGCATTGTACACCAGCATGGGCTAGAGTTCGTGACCTTCCAACTTCAAGGTAAGGCTAAACAGTGGTGGAGGGCCTATGTGAAATGCAGATCGCCAGTCTTGCCCCCACTCACTTGGATGCAGTTCCATGCTTTGTTTCTGGAGAAGTATGTTCCTCGGACTTTGAGGGATCACAATAAGGATGAGTTCATGGCCTTGGAGTAGGGTGGTATGACTGTAGCTGCTTATGAGGCTAAGTTTCATGCCTTGTCCAGATATGCTACACAGTTGGTGACTACAGAGGAGGAAATCAGCGAGGCCTGGGAAATGGTAATGCAAGTAGATGAGCAGTGTAGTCAGGCAAAGAGGTTGCCCGTCAAGATGACATGGCTCAGTTTTATGCCTTTTCGGGCAAGACCGAGGCTGAGGCATCTGATGCAGTGATCACATGTACTATTCTTGTATGTGACTAGACGACTACTATTTGTTTGATCCGGGTTCTACTTATTCATAAGTGTCAGTTCAATTTGCCTTGGGATTTTATGCGGTTTGTGATGTGCTTGATGCCCCCAACTATGTTTCTACCCTAGTTGGAGAGTCTGTCATAATCACCCATGTCTATCGTGCTTATTCTGTCCTGTTTATAGGTTTTCAGACTTGGGCTTATTTGGTTATTCTGGATATGATTGACTTTGATATAATCTTAGGCATGACTTGGTTGTTCCCTTATTATGTTGTGCTTAATTGTAATGCTAAGTGTGTAACTCTAGAGAGGAAAAAGTTAGAGTGGGAAAGAGTGTACAAGCCTAAGCCAGCTAAGGTCATATCTTTCGTTCGGGCTAGGAAACGGGTGGGGCAGGGGTGTTTGGCATATTTGGCTCATATTCGGGATGTTGAGGCCGAGTCTCCATCTATTGAGTTTATTCTGTAGTGTTTGAATTCGAGGAAGTGTTTCCTACCGATTTACCCAGTATGCCTCCAGATATGGATATAAATTTCTGCATTGACTTGGAACCGGGCACTCGCCCCATCTCCATTCCTCCTTATCGCATGGCTCCGACAGAATTAAGAGAGCTTAAAGCTCAAATCCAGGAGTTTCTTGATAAAGGTTTCATCCGTCCTAGTGCCTCCCCGTAGGGTGCTCCTGTATTGTTTGTTAAGAAGAATGATGGAAGTATGAGGATCTGCATAGACTACCAGCAGTTGAATAGGGTCACCATTTGAAATAAGTATATGTTGCCTCAGATAGATGATCTTTTGATCCGTTGCAAGGTGCGTCAATTTTCTCTAAGATTGATCTAAGGTCTGGTTACCATCAATTAAAGATTAGGCCTGAGGATGTACCCAAAATGACATTCAGAACCCGCTATGGGCACTATGAGTTTTTAGTGATGTCGTTGGGGTTGACCTTTGCGCCTGCAACTTTCATGAGTTTGATGAATGGTGTGTTTAAACCATTCCTAGATACAACTTTTGTTATTGTCTTTATAGATGTCATATTGGTTTATTCGAAGAGTAAGGAGAAACACGTCGACCATCTCCGTATTGTTTTGGGTGTTCTTGGAAAATAGAGGTTGTATGCCAAATTTTCCAAGTGAGAGTTTTGGTTGACTTCAGTTGCCTTTTTGGGGCATATGGTTTCAAATGAAGGGGTAATGGTAGATCCCCAAAAGATCGAAGCAGTCAAGAACTGGGTCCGGCCTAGCTCTATGACTGAAGTTAGGAGTTTTGTGGGGTTCGCCAGCTACTATCGCCGGTTTGTGAAGAATTTTTCTTCTATCACCACGCATTTGACAATGCTGACTAAAAAGGAGGTTCTTTTCGAGTGGACGTACAAATGTGAGGAGAACTTTCAGAAACTAAAGATTCTTCTGACCACAACACCTATTCTGATCCTGTCTGTGGAAGGTAAATATGTCATTGTTTATTATGATGCTTCACATTCGGGCTTGGGTGTTGTGTTAATGTAGGAAAGAAATATCATAGCTTATGCATCGCGTCAGTTGAAGGTGCATGAGAGAAATTACCCGACACATGATTTGGAGTTGGCAGCGGTAGTGTTTGCTCTCAAGATCTGGTGGCATTACCTTTATGGTGTCAAGTGTGAGGTGTTTGCTGGTCATCGTAGTCTACACCATGTATTCACTTAAAAGGACCTGAATTTGAGACAAAAGAGGTATATGGAATTACTCAAGGATTATGATGTTACCATTCAATATCATCCGAGTAAGGCTAATGTGGTGGCAGGCGCACTAAGCCGGAAAACAGTAAGTATGGGTAGGTTAGCTTGAATTAAGCGTGTCCAAGCGACCCTTGGCCAAGGAGATTCAGACCTTGAAGTCTAAGTTCATTCAGTTGGGAATATCAAAGAAAGGTAAGGTGTTAACTAGCATTGAGATTAGGCCCACATTCATTGAGGAGATCAAGGCCAAGCAGTTTGAGGATGAAAGTTTGAATGAGCTCAGAAAGAAGAGAGTGTTTGGTAAGGCACATGATGTGTTTCTTGATGCGGGAGGTGTGCTCAGTTTTAAGAAAAGAATTTGTATTCCCCGAGTGGATGACTTGATTCAGAAGATGTTATCAAAATCCCATGGTTCACGGTATTCCATTCATCTAGGTGTGATCAAGATGTACTGAGATTTGAACGGATTTATTGGTGGCCTGGCATGAAGAAAGACATAGCGGAGTTTGTGACTAAGTGCAAAACTGTCAGCAAGTAAAGTATGAGCATCAAAGGCCTGCAGGTTTGCTTCAGCGAATGCCAATTCCGGAATGGAAGTGGAAAAGAATAGCTATAGATTTTGTGGTTGGTCTTCCCAAGACCTTGGGAAAGTTTGATTCCATTTGGGTGGTAGTTGACAAACTGACTAAGTCATCCTATTTATTCCAGTAAAAGTAGACTATAATGCTCAACAATTGGCTAAGGTTTATATGAAAGAGATAGTGAGGTTGCATGGGGTGCCCCTTTCTATCATCTCAGACCGTGGTATGCAACTCACATCTAAATTTTGGGGAAAATTACATGAGGAGTTGGGCACTCAATTCACTTTTAGCACAGCCTTCCATCCACAGACGGATGGGCAGTCAGAGAGAACTAGTGTTAGAGGACATGTTGAGGGCATGTGTGATTGACTTTGGAGGGCATTGAGATAAGTTCATGCCTTTGTGTGAGTTCTTCTATAATAATAGTTACCACTCCAGCATTGACATGGCACCATTCGAGTCACTTTATGGGATGGGATGTAGATCACCAATAGGGTGGTTTGAGGCTGGAGATGTGAAACCTTTGGGAGTTGATTTGGTGAAGGATGCTTAGGATAAGGTAAGAAGCATCCAAACCAAGCTTTTAGCAAGCCAGAGTCGACAGAAAAAGTATGCGGACCGTAAGGTAAAGGATATGACATTTCAGGCTGGTGAGCAAGTGTTTCTAAATGTGTCACCCATGAAAGGGGCGATGAGATTCGGCAAGAATGGCAAGCTTAGTCCTCGATACATCAGGTCGTTTGAGATTCTTGCCTGGACCGGTGGCTTATAGGTTGGCTTTACCGCCTAGCCTATCTGGAGTCCATCCAGTGTTCCATGTGTCCATGTTGAAGAAGTATCATGGGGACATAGACTACATTATAAAATGGGATTCAGTTTTGTTAGACAAAGAGCTTCAGTATGAGGAGGAACCTGTTGCATTTCTTGATTGCGATGTCCAGAAGCTGAGGACCAAGGAGATAAAGTCCGTGAAAGTTCAATGGAAACATCGTCCTATTGAGAAATCTACTTGGAAAATCGAGAAGTACATGTGATACAAGTATCCCCAGTTATTCGATGATTCAGGTACTACTCTACTCTTGCCTTAGCCCATTTTTCCTAGTTTGTCACTCGGGAACGAGTGATGGGTAAATTGGTATCTATCATAACGACATGTTCCCGTCGTTATGGAAAAGCCAATGGAGAAGGAATTGGGGCCAGAAAATTTCTGCGTAGTAACTTGGAAATTTCTAGCCTAGGCCAGACTTGGACGAAATCTGAGTCATGCGAGGTCTAGAGAAATTTGGTAAAGAATGGGGGATCTAATTATGAATTTGATCACATGAGTGGATATCCAAGACGTTAAGAAGCATGTACGGCTTTACGGAATCGAATTCGGGCAAGTAGAACTCCCAAAACTGATCTTGGCGCGAAAGGCTGGTTTTAGAACGTCCAAGTTTGAAGATATGTTGTGAAATGGAAATTTGGAACTCAAATTCCGAGCTTCTGTCTCTGTTCAAGCCGCCGGGGCAGGATTAATCCCGCCAGGGTCGGGCCGCTGTGGTGGGATGAGGTCCGCCGTGGAGGGCCAGTCGCGAGTTAAGTTGGGGAAAAAACCCCAATTTTGTTATTTTCTGCAAAACATCGTTCTTAAGAGCTAAGGGACGATCTAGGGTGATTTATTGACAGTTTTCCACGATTTCTAGTGCTAAAGGTAAGGAAATTACTCCCCTAATCCGTATTTCAATTCCTAAAACTTAGAATCCTGGGTAATTATCGTTGGGGGAGGGTTTTGGCCTAAAGTTGAATGTGAGAAAAGCCCTAGTTAAGTATTAGGATCTTGGGTTTGGCCTTGGATTGATAGTTTGATTACTATACGGGTAAATTAAGCCTTGTTTATTGATCATTGCGTTAAATACTTATTTATAGACCAAGAACAAGATGTAGGACTTCGAAAAGGAAAGGCTCAAGTGTCATAGGAGTATTTAGGCTTGTTTTTGAGGTAAGTGATGATTTGATTTCCTATTGTGTGATATTTGTTGGATAATTGCTTCATTGTATGCGTGCATGTATGTGTAGGGAAATGTGAATCAAATATACTGAAATGATTATGTGTGCAGAATACATGTCATGAACTGATTACTTTATTGTATGATTATAAGTATTGTTCATTATGGTTGTGATTGTGACTGTGGTTGTGTTGACTGGATCGGGTGTCACGTTCCGACACATATATTGGATCGGGTGTCACGTTTTGACATATAGTGGATCGGGTGTCACGTTCTGACACATGTATATTGCATCGGATGTCACGTTTCGACACATATATTGGATCGAGTGTCACGTTCCGACACATATATTGAACCGTGTGTCACGTTCCGATACATGTATATTGGATCAGGTGTCACGTTCTGACACACTAACAGTTTGGATGTGGGTTCATGTTTACCTGTCATAGATATTGAGAAATTGTACGTTGTTCTTAAAATGATAAATAAATTATACATTATGCATATGTGTGCTTAATGTGTTGTAATTGCTTGTATATATTGTGCTTACGAGAGTAGCCGCGTGATCCAGTACACTGTGGTTGTGTACTGATACTGCACTTGCTCTTTCTTTGTTGAGTACATGACATCTTCCGGCTGCTACTGACAGACCTTAGTTAGGAGATCACTGATTGAGATCGAATTCAAGGGTGAGCCAGTTCTTCCAGGCTGCCATGGATCCTCTATTGTTTAGTCCATTCTTTTCGGACTCAGACTCTATAGTTAGATTTATTCATATGTTTAGTTTCGGGGTTGTACCCCTCTTTCTTAGACTTGTTGATTGGTAGAGTTTTGGTGCAATGACTTTCAGGTTCTAGGGGTTGACTTCCGCAATAGTTTGTTTAATTGTTTGTTTAAAACCTTTGGAGTTTATGGGAACTACGTTTTTATCCATCATTTAAACCTGCTTTCGTATCTTTAAATGCTTAGTTTTTGGGTAAGTTGCTTAGTTGGGTTGTAGTAATGGTTCTCCCACCAGAGGGTTAGTTTGGGTGCCAATCATGGCGGGCTGGGTCGTGACACATATCTTTCCGTCCTATACACTTATAATTATACTAATATAAATCTTCCCCTACATAGTTATGTTTTGTCTTTCTCTCTCGTTTTATACATAGAACACAAATTATACAAATATAATGTACAATTTGTGTTTATATAAAGCGAGAGAGGAGAGAGATTTGATATACAGATACAAATGTTTTTAACTCGATTCAATTGTATATAAATTCAAATTTTATTTAGATATACAAACACAATCATTGATACATATACATAGTAGTTACATATATACAATTATCTAACCGATATGCATATACAATTCACCACTCCCCATTCTCTGCCCTCTATCGCTCGCCTCTCTCCTCTCTCTTCTAATCTCGCTCGCCGCTCTAGCCTAAAACAAAGAACATATACATATACAATCACAATTTTCATAGACACATACACCCTATTTATATAAATCGATGCGATTTATACAAATCGGTTGCTATGCTTGCTATGGAGCGCAAATGGCAAAACTGTAGCTATGTAACGCTAATATGATTTTTATGTTTGCTATTCCTAAAATTTACTCTTAAAAAATTAGTAAAGATTGTAATAATATATTTTGCTCATAAGTGAGCTAATATAGAAACTTATTTGTCATTTTTTTTTTTAAATTTAATTTCAAATAGCAAATAAATGTAATGATGAGATTGAGGGTAGAGATGAAACATATCTTTCTAAATTTAAGTAAAAATAAATAGAGTAGAAGTAACATTAGGGCTATGAATAGGATGGTTCAATCGGTTATTTATAAAAAATTATATCATTTCAATTTTCCGGCTATTTTATAATGTATAACAAAATTAAACTTTTAAAACCATCCCAATCCTAATTTATGTGACACAAGCAGTACAAAAAATTAGCCTTTTTTGTTGTCTTGTAGATATTTTAAGTTATTAATTATTGTAATTTATAGTACTTTTTATTTAATTTTTATTAACATATGTTCCTTTCTATGTTCAAGAGTTAAACTATTTTTTTTATATGCCTTTTCAAATATTTTAAGTTGATAATTATTGTGATTTTTAGTAATTTTTAAGTCATTTTCAAATAATATATGCTACTTTTTAGTCTCATTTTATGAGGTACAATAGAATTTTGAGAGTCAACTAAATTTTTATTAGCAAACAAAGATTGACATTCACAAAAATAATATTTGAAGAATTTACTATTGGAGGTACTAATTGAAGTGGGCCCCAAAAAATTGTACTAATTACTACTCCCTACATCCACTTTTAATTGTTATATTGCGCAATTTGACTAATTTTTTTAAGTTAAATTAGATTACATTAATTTGACATTTTAAACAAAAAACTTAGATATTCAAAAACTACAGGAAAAATACTATAAATTGTAATTTTTTGCATATCAATATGATGAAAAATACATCATAAAATAATAGTCGAAGTTCTTATAGTTTGACTCTTAAAAAGGAAATCATAACAATTAAAAATGGACGAAAGGGATGTTAAAATTGGGGCGGTAGAACTGGCAAGTGAAGTGGGCCAGTTAGAGAATAAATGTGGAAAACTTACCTTTGTGTGTTGAATGGCAATTGGAGTGGGCCATAAATTAATGTGAATAAGCAAGCAAGCATGTTCACGGAGTGTTGCTTCCTTATACACTATTTTTTAGATAATTTATATATAATATAAAGGAGAAACATAGACGATATGACACGTGATCTCCATTTGTATTTATCTTTTTTTCTCCTTCTTTTGTTTTTTCTTTCTTATTTAAATTAATTATTTTATTATAAAAGTAAATTATTTAATTTATTACAAATAAATATTATATTAATAGTGAAACATTTACAGCAAAGATTCTTTACATGCCAACTTAAAGGAGTAATTATTCATAACTCATACCTCTCTATTCCTAATAAAAAATTAATTTTTTATTTTTTGTCCTTCTTCTAATTACAATTACAAAATTATAATATTTTTAAATATTTTAAGTAGTTTTATCTTTATTCTTTAATTTATTTAAAAGGTTCTTTTTTCCTTTTTCTTCTTTAAATCAATTCTTTTATTATAAATGTATTACTTAATTAATAAAGCTAAATATTGACAAGGTGATGAAATACTTTTCTATTGAAGAAAATTATTTATGTTTTTTCTCCTTAATTGAACTTTTCTTACTATTCTTTTTCCATCTTCTTGTTACAAAAAATAAAATAAAATAAAATAAATAAATAATGGAGAACCAAAACCACCTTTACGTAAACGGAAGAAGCCCAAAAGTTGATAACTGGTATGTCACGTCTTATTTTGCATTAAGCATCTCTATAATAAATAATAATTAAAATGAAATAAAAAGGTTACAAACAACCTATATATATAATAAGTTAAGAAAATGGATTTCTTGAGTAGGAAAATCAGAATGGTAATGCATATGGAGGAATCAAATATGGGCTATGACAAATATGAGTAGTAAAATCAGAATGGTAATGCATTGGGAGGAGTCAAATATGCCAATTAAGTGATGAAAAAGTTTTTGTATCTATTTCCCTCAAAGTTTGCAAAAGGATATGAAGTTTTTATGTAAATTAACAAGTATGTTATCTTTGTGTTTTTTTTTTTCATTTCTGGCTTGATATTATTTTCATTTTTTTAATTCATTTTCATGTAATTTTTCTCTTTGCGGCCGGAAGGTTGCCACGAGTAAGTAAGTTTGGGGGACCGAAGGCAGTTCTCTGTGCACCGGACACGTAGCTTACCGAATCAGTTGCGACACGGATGAGAATGCATGCTACGAAAGATAGGGTCGAGTCTGATACATCAACCGTCTACTCAATATCCTTGTACGAGTCCACAATGATTACACGAGATGAGCAACTTCAGTTAGAAGTTCCGCTCGAGTGGAATGGTTGTTGGTACTCTCTTTCATATCCTCCTCCTGTTGGTGACTGACCTCTTCCTTTCTATTTAGAAAGTGGAAGCCCTTTCAAAAGCCTTTTCGGCTAGGGCATTTCTTTCCTCAGCGATTCGGTTGAGTTGCTTTTCCGTAATACGTAAAAGCTTCTCGTCTGTGGTGCCAGTCCAACAATCTGGTGGTCCAGCAGCCTCGGCTCGCCTTGCGCTACTTTCAGAAAAAAATAAAAAAAAATAGAAAGTAATAGAAAGTAGAATTCCTGAGCCTGGCAGAAAGTAATTCGCTGTTTTCTGTAGGCAAGTCTTCAAAAGTCAAAGAAAATTTGTCCAATTGGAGCTCAAAAAAAGGAATTTATTTTTAATAAGGAGATGGACATTAGAGGAGTATACTAATTTTAATTTCAAACGAATACTATTGTGATTTAGGGTACATTATATTGATAAATTCAACCTCTTTTTTCAGCTATTCTTTTCTTTGAATGCATGCATATGATATAGATCTCTAATATATAGTATAATTCGTTTGTATTACGTTCAACTTTAATAAAAAAATTATGATAAAATAACCAATTAGTTGTTTTATTTTTTGGTTTATATGAAAATCACAGAAAACTGAGTATTAGTGACAGAAATAATAACTATTTGAATTAACTTATTTTAAGTGTTTTTATGCTAAAGTAACTTTTAAGCATTTTTGGAGTGTTTAGGTAAATTTAGAAAATACTTAGAAGAACTTGATTTTAAGCTAAAGTGATAAAAATAAGTCAAAAATCATAAATTAAAATTTTTAACTTATTACTTTTGACTTATAAGTCAAACATTAAAAGTCAATCCAACGAGCATTATTTTACCTGATTTGTGACCACCTATTTCAATAAAAAATTATGCAATAATCTTAACGAAGTCAATTTGCACATACACTAAGAATAAAATGATTTTAAACGAATGTAAAGTACTTAGCCATAATTATATGCAATGAAATATGATGTTTTTTTAAAAAAAAATGTTTAATAGCAAAACACAATATGATCCGCATCATATAATTGTATTTAAGATTGAACTCAAATAAATTAGTAATAATATTTTTATAATATTTCTCAAAATAAAAGAAAATGTTGAATGTGTATATACAACTAAATATCTAAAAAATGTTGTTAAAATATTTGATTACTTTAGAACTACACAATTGTGAAGAGAATTTGAATACGTGATCATTATAAAAAAATCAATTAAATTTATTTATTAATTCAAATTTTTAATATAGATATTCAAGGAAAATATTATTTCATAAAAAATTATAAGATTTTAATTGGTTGCGCTAAGCGCGAATTAGTTAACTAGTATAGATATAATAAAGGAGATTAGTTTGTAATGTGGTTAAGCCAAGTGACAGGTTATTCAAAAGACACTTGGCAGTTTTTTTTTAAAAAACTAACAAATATTGTAATAAATTTGTTAATTAAAAGTATTTGAATTTGAAAATACATTATTTTAAAATAGAAAGAGAAAACATCACTAGTTTAAAAATAAAATCAACAATAAAAGAGTTGTAAATGAACTCTTACTTCTAGAGTTCTTACTATTTCATAAATTTATCCTTTTTTATATTATAAATATATTTAATTTAAATATTATATCTATTTAAATTTTAATTTGGGAGTTTGAATAATTTCAAAAATACAATTGAATTTAGAGAATTAAAAAAATACTATTTAGGTTAAACAATACTTACAAAAATACATATTTATAAAAATTCATGACATAAGAGTTTTGGATGCTATTTCATAGATTTATTCTTCCGTTGTTATAAAATATATTTGATTTAAATAGTAAATAAAAATAAAGATATGATAGCCATTTATTAGTAGCAGTTATTAGCAGCAGTAGTTAATAATAATAATATTAATAATAATAATAATAATAATAATAATAATATAACAAACAATAGAAAAGTAAAGAAAAAAAAAGATAACGAGAAAAGGAGGGAGAAAATATAGCTGTAGTGGTTACTAATCATATATCATAATATATATATATATATATATATATATATATACTAAAAGTAGAAAGCACTTATCTTCAAAGTTAGATTACAATTTTACCCTTATACTTAATCAAAAGGCCTAATCCATCGATATCCACCTAAAGTTGACATCAATCTTCACTTGGACACCTCAAGTAGACCTTATTCATTTTAAACACCTTAAGTAGGGGGCCTTTGTGTCATATTGACACTTTTTTGACAACCAGCCAAATATATAAGATGTGTGTATTACACTCGCCGATGATGTGTCAAAGTAGCGAATTAAATAATGACATGTGGCATATATAAAAAAAAATTATTAAAAAAAAATTAGGAATAAAACCTATTTTAAAACTATTTAATTAATTAATTACTTTAAAAATTACCTTTCAATAAAGAAGAAAAAGGAAAAAAAAATAATCTACAACACATTTCTTTTTCTCCTCCACCATTTCCATCCTTCACTATTTCCACATCTCCTTCTCCGCTAACCACTATTACCTTGATGCCTTCTTCTTCAAATTAATTTTAAGATTATCATTACTACCATCTCTTTCTTCAAATCTACCTATCATAACCAATTTGGGTCATAAGCAAATACTCATAATCCAACTATCATACTATTACCATCTTGTCAATCCTTCAAATTCATCCTTCTTTTTCTTCTTCAATCACCTTCACCATTGGAACTACTCGTTTTGAAAGTTTCAAAGTACCCAAAAAATTTTATCCATGGAAATGGGTTCATCAAAATAGAAAAGGTTAAAAGCTTTGAAAAGTAGAAAATTAGTATTTCAAAAATCGAATATGAAAAAACCAATTTAAATAGAGAGAGGTGAAAATAGACCAACGAACATTTGAAGGATTCGGCTAACTTTCCGACAATGAAACTATGAAAAAAATTAGGTGGAGAAATTTTATAATATCATGAAGAAGATATATGCTCTAGACATATTTTGGTCTTTTCTTAAATTATTTTTGTTTATATATATTATTAATTTAATTTTCCACATCAAGAAATGACAAAGAGAGGAGAAAGTTGATATACAATGGTGGCAAGGTGGTGGTATATGGTGGAGGAAGTGTGGGAAGGAGAGAGAAGGAAGAAGAAGACATAAAAGAATTTAAAAAATCATAAAAATTACGCCTTTCACGTGCTCAATGTAAGTGTAGCACACATAATATGTCAACTCAACAAAAAGTGTCAAAATGATATAATAGGACCCTACTTAAAGTGTCTAAAATGAACATCTTCCAGTTGAGGTGTCTATGTGAAACTTGGTGTCAACTTTAGGGGGTCACCGATGGGTTTGGCCTAATCAAAATGTAACAACATCTAATCTAATTAAATAATAGTAAAAATGTATTATCTCTTCAAAATTTATATACATAAATGTAAAATCACTAAGGTCTCATTTGTTGTCATTAAGATTAAGACTTCTGAATCTGAATACACGTCTGAATATTAAGATTTGCATTAAGAGCTAGGTGTCTAGATCGGAATATACATCTGAATATTAAGATGTGGTCTCCAAATCTGAACACTGTATGATTATTGTTTGTTTTCAATATCTGAATGTGCATATGAAATCAAACATTATATTAATAATATGTTATAAAAAATTCATTTCAATAAAAAATATTACTTTTTGATTAAAAAAATATCATAATCATCAAGCATAACATAAAAAAAATCATGAATAAATATTTTATAGGCACAATATAATATCAAAAAGTTCAATAAGTGTGACTAGTCGGAAAATAATAAATAAGGTATCACATTATCAGCGCCTAACATATATTTTGGCTAATTAGAAAAACTAAAGAATTCTTATCTTTTTTCCAATAACCTTAATCCAATTCTCTAACTTGTGAACCTCTAACGTCATTCATGTTTTTTTGTAGTAGACACTTTCACAAAATATACCAACACATGTACTGTATAATGGCTCTTCCCATCCAAGTCCATCTAATTTTTACATATATTTTTCAAATGTAGGTGCACTATTTTTTTAATCAATAACTCTAGAGCAGTAATCATCTTCTCATCAATTTCCATCAGACAAATACGTTTTTTTTCTTCCCCAAAACTTTTTTTTCCAACTGAAACTGAAGAATTGGGATATAGAATTATTAGGAGCTTCATTATTTTTGTCACCAACTAGTTCAACAACAATAATATATCAAAGAGTCTCAATAAATTTATTGGCCTAAGACAAAATTCTGACAAGAGACCTCAAATATGTATACATAGTTATTATTTTTAATTATGAATAGGGGTGTGTAAAATCCAAACCGATCGATAAACCGAACCGATAAAAGTGTTATTGGTTTATTGTTATTGGGGTATTGGGTTAACGGTTTTTTAATGGTTTTATAAAAAATTTATTGGGTTATCGGTTTGGTATTGGTTTTTAATATTGGGTTATTGGGTAAACCAATAACCCATTAAGACTAGTAATTTACTATTTTTACTTGTACATAAATATTATATATTAATCTCAATATCTTACTAGTTATTATCTTTGTCCTTTAGCCTTTAATTCACATCTCACAATGACTTTGAGTTCACAATTTCACATTATACAAAACGTTAAAATACTAAAGTAAGAACTATATTCTTCTTAATTTCTCTTTGTGTTACACTTGTATAGTTCTTTTAATGTTTGTTATTATTGTTTCTATTTGCATTTGTAAAGTTACAACTAATAATACATAAAACCGAACCGAACCGACCGATGCACACCCCTAATTATGAATAGTATTTTTTCACTCAAAACCCTTGATGAACATCAATACACTAAAAATATTATTGCAACAAGTGTTCTTGACAAACATCAATACACCCTAAGAAAATTATTAATATAAAAAAAATACCTGTAAAGATTATGAAAACTTACCGGTTAAAAAGGAAAAAATTGGTGTTTGATTGAGAAAAGAGAGAAAGAAAATTTGCAGTTGAGAGAGCAAAAATTACGCAAAGACCAAGAGAGGCGATACAATATTATTTTATAACTTATTAAATAAGTCTGAATGGTGTTAAGACTCTACTGCAGATCTGATCCATTCAGAACTTTTCAGGTCCATTAAGAGGCTTTTTGAAAAAAGAAACAAATGGACTTAATGGGCTGAATCTGAATTATTCAGATTCAGACCTAAAAACCAACTCACTTAATGGGCTGAATCTGAATGATTAAGATTCAGACCTCAATTAAGTGCAAATAAATGAGGCCTAAATTATCCACACACAAAAAGAGAGGGCACTCTTTGGCATTCATATTCCAACTACAAGATAATGATACATATTATGTTTTCAGTCAAATTAATGAAAGGCATAATGCATAAATATCCCCTTTAACTTAGCCTCATTTCACATTTATACCATCCAACTTTAAGTGTTCACAAGTAGACATTTATAAGCTTGTATAAAGTTGAACAAGTAGACACATGAGTCCTATGAGGCATAATACACACAGGGCAGCATGTAGGACACAAATTGCCATGTAGGATGCCATGTAGGACACATGTGTCTATTTGTTCAATTTTATACAAGTTTGAGTGTCTACTTCCGCATACTCAAAGTTGGAGGGCATGAAAGTAAAATGAGGTAAAGTTAAAGGGCATATTTATGTATTATACCTTAATGAAATGTTACGAAAATTCATGGGGTGAGGATTGAGGTGAATGTATTCATAATAAAAAATAATGACATTTATTATGGCTTGAAATATGTATCTTTGTATATATTGTTTTGTGTTGTTTCTGTTCAAAGTAGAATATTAGTGTGATGTGAATGTATCCACATGAATAAAAATGTAGAAAAATAAAACGAGTGTTTAAAGTTAGATCACAAATTTTCTTTTATATTTAATTAAAATAAAATACCTAATCTAATTTAAATAGTAGTAATTGTATTTTAATTTACATGAGATTTGTGAATATGTAGATATTCAAAAGTCCAACTTAAATGTAACCCTTAATGATTTACCCATTAATCAAATTTAAGTGTGCGCTATTCATTGCTAAATAGTTTGAAGAATAGGAAAAGTTACATTGAATAATTAAATGCAGATTAATTAATTAGGAGAAATAAATACATGAAAGAAAAGGTTCAAGGAATGCAAATTGAAAAATAGCTATAAAAGGGCAAGAACAGATTCTTGAATTCTTACTCACCATTTTTATAGGCTCTTGCATAATTTTAATTTATTAATTAATTTCATCTTCTTTTTTGTTCTTAAAGAGAAAGAAATAATTTGAGAGGATGGGAAGTACCTAGAGCTATTGGCGTCTAGAGTTCGATTAGCAAGTAACATCAACTTCACTAAACAAAGTTCAACACAAATTTATTGTAATGCACAATGTTTATGTATCATTGTATATGAAAGTTTAGACACATATATTATAATTCTGACATGTAATATTTTAATTTTAGCATTCAAATATTCTTGTAATACTTTTAACAGTTGTTTCTACTTTATATGCAAAAAGAAAATTGATATGTGTTTTAATTTCTTTATTTTAGTAAGAATAAGCTTGCATTTTTTAAAACCAATATATTTAACTATTATATATTCCCTCCATCTCAATGAAAAAGTTTAAATAAATTAACATGGAATACACGTCCAGATATAAGTAATAATAATAAAATAGCAAAAACATAAATAAATAAAGAATGGAAAGAAGATAACGAGAAAAAGGGGAAGAAAATGTAGGAAAAAAATAAAATAACAAAGGTAAGGAAGAATAATAAATTGGTCCTCTTTTAATTTTGATATTGTTAACTATGAAAATTATTTGGATTGATTTAATTGATTTCAAACATTTCTCTCAACTCAAATATATAGATTAATTATAAAAAAAAATATGCATTGTATTTAAGAAAATTAAAAATAAGGAAAAGTGATAAATGGAATCATCAGATTTCCGAAAAGATGTTAAATGACGGAATTACCCTCCCGAACCCCTCTTAAGACTTGAAAGTCAACTTCTCGCCCAAATGTCCAAAATTCAACCTAAGGCCTCCGAAACCTTACCAACCATCTTACTAGCTCAAACTTGGTGTTCTGAACGCAATGGAATTGACGAAATTCGTATCCAACACTCAAAACTCAAAATGTTGACCAAAGGCAACCATATCAAGAATTCTCAAACTCAAAAGGGTCAAATCATCAAAAACACACTCTGATTGCATCAGGGGACCACACCAACCATTCTAAAACACAAACTAAGCATGGAAACACTAAGGGGAAGGAGAAAATAGCCAATTCACAAATAATAGCTAATTCACAAGAACTGGGACATTATATATAGGCCAAACCCATCGATGGCCCCCTAAAGTTGGCACCAAATTTCACTTAGACACCTTAACTAAGCGATGTTCATTTTAGACACCTCATGTAGGGTCCCGTTGTGTCATTTTGACACTTTTTGTTGACATGTCAAAGTGAGTGTGATACACTCAACAATAGCACGTGAAATGCTTAATTTAACCAAATTTTTATTTTATTTTCTCTTCTTCTCCAATTTTCAAGTCACCACCTCCCACCATTTTTTCAAGCTTAAACTCCTTCAATGGAGGTCGAATTTTTGATTCAAATCAGTCTAAGTCATTTTTTCTTCTTCATTGTATTACTTTTCTAAATTTACCATCACCTCCCTCTACCTTTTTTGCCAGATAAATGGATACCAACACCCATATTTCATATTTGATCTCTCCCTCTTTCTTCCTCTCCCTCTTCTCTTCCCACAAAATAACACTAAAAGAAAGAAAAATAGTAAAAGAAAAGAAAAAAGCACAATAGAGATATAGGGTGTATGAAAAAAGATGATTTCTGATTCCACCTTTTTCGCCGGAAAAAATGGATATCAACACTCATATTTTATATTTTTTCTTTCTTTCTCTCCTTGTCTCCCTTCTCCTCTATTTTTCTCTCAAAACAACACTAAAATAGAAAGAAAAAAGAATCTAAAACAATTTTAAAGAGCAAATTAAGAAAAAAATTAAGAAAATTGTTGGGTATAATAGAGAAGAGAACTACCATGGAGGGGTGGGGAGGGGTTAAATTGATTTTTTATTTATTTACTAAATAGATTTTAAAATAATTTTTAACTTAAAATAACACATGTAATCATTTAATTCGTTGTTTGCCACGTCATCAACGAGTGTATTTCACTCTCCTTCAGCTTTTTTCTTATTGTAAAAAAAAGTGTCAAAAGAATATAGCGGGACCCTACATGAGGTGTCTAAAATGAACATCACATAGTTGAGGTGTCTCTGTGAAACTTGGTGTCAACTTTAGGGGGCCACCGATGGATTTGACCTTTTATATATATATATATATATATATATATATATACTGACTTGGTATCATAGAAAATGATCCATTCCTTCAAATAGGAAGATAGGTTTATTTCTTCAAAAATGAGATCAATTCTCAATGACACCAACCTAGTATATGTCATATAATAATAATAGGGTATCATAGATGATTAGTTCAATCCTTCAAAACGGAAATACTTTTCAGTCCTTTATGATACTCAGACGGTATATATCATATACTAACTGTGTATTATAGATGATTGATACTTTTCTTCAAGAAAACACAACTCAATTATAATGATACCAACGTGGTATATATCATATACTTACATGATATCATAGAGACTAATTCATTCCTTAATCCTCCATGATACCAACCGAGTATATGTCGTATACATTGATAGAGTATTATAAATGATTGGTTTATTCTATCAAAAACAATTTTTTTTTATAAAAAATACAACAAAAGAGGATTTCAGTTCAACTTTTTCTATTTTAATTCTTTTATAATTTTTATGGGATAAGGGTCTGAAAAATACCCCAACTTTGGTCGAATTTGCTGTTGCGATACTAAACTTTCATAAGGACCTATTACCTCTCTAGACTATTTAATACCATATTTTTTACCCCCTGAACTATTTAATAGTGTATTTTAAAGGTATATATGTGCCCACGTGGACACATTACTATTTATAATTTTACATTATTTTTTATGTCCACGTGGACAAATATATATGTTTAAAATACGGTATTAAATAGTCTAGGGAGGTAATAGTTCCTCATGAAAGTTTAGTATCGCAACAGCAAATCCGACCAAAGTTGAGGTATTTTTCAGACCCTTATCCCT
>NW_006239048.1:771434-775798 GCF_000226075.1 Solanum tuberosum | reverse complement strand
CCCTGAACTATTTAATAGTGTATTTTAAAGGTATATATGTGCCCACGTGGACACATTACTATTTATAATTTTACATTATTTTTTATGTCCACGTGGACAAATATATATGTTTAAAATACGGTATTAAATAGTCTAGGGAGGTAATAGGTCCTCATGAAAGTTTAGTATCGCAACAGCAAATCCGACCAAAGTTGGGGTATTTTTCAGACCCTTATCCCAATTTTTATCAAGTTAATTTTATAACAAAAAAAATTAAAGAGTCTTATTTTAGAAATAATTTTATTTTCATTTGAAAAGAGTAAAAATCATAAGAATTTATTTATATTAAATTAGGTTTTAATAAATAAATGTAGTGAATTTAATTGTTTTCTTAATTATTTATTATTGTAGTCTGATTATTTCATTATTTTATATCATTATAAATCTAAAAATATTTTGCTAATATTTTTATTCTTATATGCTATTTCTGGATAAGACACAAATACGCCACCGAAATATATCTGAAATCTTAGTGATACATATAAAATTAACTAGGTCCTATTAATAAAAAGAGATAGAATGAAGCACATTAGTAAGAGACTCACTTAATTTCTAAAAAATATTTTCTAGAAAATCATTTTCCGTGAAAAATATTTTCCTTCATTCTAAGCACACCCTAATTTCATGAGCGCAACTCATGCTTTAGAAGCCCAAGGGATGGTAGAATTACTTGGAGATTAGTATATCCCAACCCCTAGCTCACATCTTCGTAAGAAATATTCATAATGCCAAAAAGGAATCAAATAAGAAATACATAAAGAAGCTTCACTCTTCAATGGTGATCCACAAGTATTTTCCATACATAAAAGTCTTTGTCTCCAAATGATGATCAACAAGTTTTCATACCATCACTATTTTGATCAAAGCATGGTTCCATATCAGTAGTTTTTCAAAGGAAGAGAATACCTCTATTTTGGCGGTCGTAATAAGAAGAATCAAGGAAATACCTCTTTTTAAATAAGACTTTATAAAGATTATAGTTTGAACTTAAGTTCTTGAAAACCTTTGTCCTTTGTTGATCAAAATCTCAAGTTTTGATGTTAAAATCCACAAATGATAAAAGAGAATTGAAGTTTTAGGGTCACAAAATCTTACCCAAATAATTTAGCAAGAGAAATCTCTTTAAAATCGCCTCCAAGGGGTTTACAAAGCTCAAAATGGGGAGAAATGGCTAAAACCCCAAAATTTGCAAGTCTAAAAGTGAACACAAGTTCACTTCAGTGAGCCCAAATCACCGGGATTCGCTTTCGCGATCCTCGCAATCACAACCATGGTTCGCTTAAGCGAACCTTGCCAACTAGCAAGCCTTCAATTTCACGAATACCCCTTGGCGAACGTGAAGGTCGCGGAAGTGGAGGATCACAATCGTGAAGAACGTAGATTCAGGCACCAGCAAAAACAACAAACTCTCAAAACATCAAATGGACCCTCGAGATTTATTCGGAATCCCATATATACACACAAACCATATATACAAATTGACTAAACTCAACGTTCCGAACTCAATGGACTCATCGAAACACAAATTGAGGTCTCCTTGTGTCACGACTCGGGAGTACACCCTAGACTTAACACAGCGTACTCGACCCCGAAGGGGTCTAATACAAGCCCTTAGCATAATCATAGTCATAGGATCATAGGAAAATAATGCGGAATTTAAAACTTTTCTTTACAATCGAAGTCTTTTATAAAAATGATAGAGTCTATACACTATGTCTCAAACCATCTAATTACTTGGAACAAAACTCTTGAATACAACCTTTGGGACGTAGCCCCTACATAAGTCTAAAATATAAAGTAAGGAAATAAAGGACATATGGTCAAGCCCTCGAATACAATGAGGACTCACCAATCTTCTTCTACTTGATCTCCTATGGTCCTAGCTATGAGGATGGAATCCAATATCTCCAAAGCCTACACTTGTAGAAAATCTAGAAAGAAAGGGTTAGCACAAAAAGTACTAAATATGGAAGCCAAGCGTAAAAATCATTAAAACATGCATAAAAGGGACAATTCTTTGAAACCATACAATATGCCATTTTTGAACAATCATCTTGAAATAGTTGGAGAATGAAACTCATAAAGCAACTCACATACAATTCATCATAGCATAAAGCATATCATCACAATAGCAATCATAGTCTCCAACATAAACATAATACATATCCCAATCTTCACAAGACATAGTTCATACACCTAGTCAAATACCAAGATCATCTCATCATAATAGAACTACCACATAAGCAACCCAAAGCCACACTAGTGCAATGCAAAGGTAAGATCCCATAATCCTACCAAATGCTAAGTATCACATTTAGGCCACCAACAACATACATATCTTACTTTACCATAGTCATAGCCAACATTCATAAGTAAGGAGTCATTCATGTTCATAACTTGTAACAAGTGAAGTCAACCTTAATCATTCATACACACCTTTCATACATAATGCATATCATGCATACATAATTCATATATCTTCATAGCATAAGGAACCCACACCATAACCCCTTTATAAGTCTACTTGTGCAATGTATAAGTGAATAACCATACCCCCACTCACACTAAGTAAAGCTCATTAAGAAGTCATAAGCGTAGTTCATGTTCATACTCATAATTCATACAAAGCACACATTCAACTCATAATCATCATATCATAAAAGATACATATCATGCCCACTTGTGCAATGCACGAATGAAGTTCCATACCCCCATTCATGCTAAGTAGAACCTTTTGAGGAACCATAGAACATGCCCATGTTCTTATCATAATTCATATTCTTATAATTTAGGGAGATTTAGCCTTATCTGACATAGACCATGTTAGCTACATGGAATTCGGTGTTCTACCCCCACATCGAAAAAAGGTGTCCTACTTGCCTAAGGTAGAACGTACACAATATCTTATAGGTGGATCCACTAGCTATATACCTATGTGATCACATAGTTATGGGGTAAGGAGATTGCTACTAGAAACCCAGACTTTCTAACATAAGAGGTATCCATCTCATGAGATAATATACAATGAGAAGCCGGACTTTCTAACGTTAAAGGTTTCCATCTCATGAGATAACATACAATGGGAATCCGTACTTTCTAACGTAAAAGCTTCCATCTCACTTTCATACCCTCTCGGTGCTAAGCATAATTTCCTTTAAAAGTCATATTTAGTCTTAACTTAAGTTCATGGTCATAAGAGAATGCACTAGGCACTCAAACCAAAATATCATAATAGCTCATAGATTCATTAAGTGAGAATGTCTTTTCACTTTAGAATCAACAACATATGAGTAAGCCTTTCACATCCTATTCATTGTGTGTTCATGAAAATGACCTTTCATACAACACAACAATACTATCATATTACATAACATATCATACATAATAAAATGTAAGGTTATGGAGAGAACTACCTTTCAAAAATACCACAATCACACAATAATCATAAGATCTTCACCTTCTAAGTGAATCATAAGTAACACCTTAGTCACATCGTAGTCATATTCATGCATGTGTGTGTGTGTGTGATTGTCCTTCCAATGGCACAACAACAACATTATCATAATAGATACTTTATCCTCAAAGTATTCATAAGACATGCACATAATATCATAATCATACATACACCTCATATCTTGCATTCAAAGGTATGTTAAGTCAACATATCTAGCATTTCTCATATGAGACATATATATAGTCATAACTCAAGTACAACATTCATCCCATGCATAGACTCATATACTCATATTAGAGGTCATAGAGAAAGTCTTCTCATAATAGGGCTATACACAATTCAACATACATAATGGCTTCCTTCTTGGAGCCTTAACACCCTTATTTGATTCATTTTAGCTCTCTACCCTCAAGCCCTAGGAGTCATCTTCATATTACAAGCCTTACTCTCAAGCCATGACTCACGTGATCACCAAGTATACCTAATTCTCAAGGTAATCTAACCACATGCCTCATTCTTGATCAATTATAGCCATATAGGAACATATAAACTCAATCCCAACATTACACAAACATGATCATTCATATAAGTCATGATCAAGTCAATTCATGTCTAGAAGCTTTACCCTAAATCAATTCAAGTCTAGGTGATCTAATATAAGGCATTACATGAAGAAGTTCATCAATCTTAGAAGGTCACCTCTAACCCTCAATTTGCCTCTTTCATGACATAAACCTAGACTATATCAATTCACCTTAGAAATCTTAGTTTAATCAAATATACATGTAGAATCATACTTAGATCATGAAATTACATCATAATTAACTCACATCAATCAATTGGACCAACTTGCAAAACCATCACATAATGT
>NW_006239048.1:740653-762783 GCF_000226075.1 Solanum tuberosum | reverse complement strand
CAAGGATGAAAACTCCCATACCTTAGGTGTAGGTTTCCACCAAATTCGTATTGTAAAGCTCCCATCTTCAAGCCCTAGTTGATCTCTTTCTTGGTTTTCAATGGAGTTCTAGAGAGAAGACTTTTGGAGGGAAGAAGAGTTGGGTTTTGATTTGGGGTCTTGGGATAAAATGAATTAATGACTTAGTTTAGGGTCTTATTAGCATATATAGGTGATTAATTAAATAACTAACCGACCTCCCTTAGCCCCTAATTAATTACCTAATTAATTCCCAAACACCTAACTAAAACTAAATTACTTAAAACTGGCAGCACCTATGCCCCTCCACCTACGGACCGTAGGTGGAGCTACTGGACATCAATCACCTCCGTGGTTTGCACATGAGGCTTAGGTTTGCAGGCCTGGTGTATGCCTTGACCTACGCCCATGACCTACGAGGCGTGGTCTGATCTACTGGCCGTAGATGGCCATCCGTAGGTCACTATATTTTGATAGTTTTAGGGACTTCTTTGGGGTCCTCCTAAAGGAACCTTTGGGTGGTCCTTGGGAAGTCGTACCCGGAAGTTTAACCCCTCAAACCCCTATTCTAAGTACGGAAACCATTTTTAGAAATTTTAACCCTCATACGACACTCCAAAACTCTTACCAAAGGCTCTATAACGCACTAGTTCAACTCACTAAATTACGGGGTGTTACATTATCCCCCACTTGGGAACATTCGTCCTCGAATGACAATTTAAACTCTGTTTGGTATTAAAGACTCAAGACTAGCAGCCCAATCATCCATGAAACATCACAATAATGCACAACTCAAAATACACTATTCACAATGTGCACTTATTCACATGAGGAAACATCAACTCCAATTCAACATGATCAATGCAATACAAAGGAACTACATTTACCAACCTAATATACATGAAATGGAACATATCTTATGTTCATAGGGGAACTGCCTTTTCCTATCATAAGATACTCCACATACTCTCATGGAGCTCATAAGCAATTACTTCTCAAAAGCATTTTATTCAAAGAGGAATTCTCAACTCCTAGTCAACACATGCTCATATAATCTCCTCATGAAATTCAATAGGCAACTCTTACTCAAGGTACGACAACATGAGTGAAACAATTCACATAAACTCATTTTCTTTCACAACACAAGTTTTCATGAACATGCAACATATAAAGAAGTCATGGCAACACATAAGCACATAACACAATGTTAGCTAGGCACACCATCTCCCCCTTGGGAGTGAGCCTATACAACTATTTCTAAATATCATTAATCACATAATCATAGTAGGAACTATATTTTCCCAACTAAAGCAAGCTCAACACAACATTATGGAGCAAATGTGCCATTTCATCAAAAACTTAACAAGGCATGTTCATCACATCATCTCATGAAGTTAAATATGCCATCACCATACTAAATGCACAACAACATGAGGAACACGTAAATCATGAAAAATCCATTTTATACAAAATAAGAATTTTTCAAAAACATGCATAACATAAGGAGATCATGGAAATTTCTAATATATTCATGACTTCTAAACATAAAACAAGCCCATAAAGGAACTCTTGGTCTCAAGCTAGAATAGGAATAAAAGGAAAGGATGAGGATATGGGGACTCTCAATCAAAATTGCTATCCAAGCACATGATCTCCCACTTAGGAGTAAGCCCCCTTTTTCTAAAACCTCAAATGCTACTCCTTTCAAACAAACTCAAACATTACCAAGGATCATTATAACCTTACCGGGATCTAAAACTAAAAGAGGTCTAATAACCATGCATCCAAACCCTACCAAGGTTAACAAGAGTAACTCTAAGGAGTCGTTTGGTTTGAATTCAAGTTATGATGGGATAAGTTATGATGGAATTAGTTATGATGGGATAAGTTATACTAAGATTATTTTTTATTGAGTGTTTGGTTTGTTGTATTCAAAATAATAAATCTTAATAACAACATATAAGTTTACTAAAATACCCTTCGTGGATGTGAAAAGTAATGTATAAAAAGTGTTTAAAGGGACATTTTTGTCATTTAGTCATTTTATCCCAGGATAAGTTATCCCGGTATTACTATACCACCCATGGGAAGGGATAACTTATCCCGGTACTAATTATTAATCCCAGGATAAGTTATCCCAAACTTCCCAACCAAACACTAAATTAAGTGCCATAAAATAATTATCCCAGGACTATTCGTACCTATCCTTCACACCAAACGACCCCTAAAGGACAAGGGAATCATAGGACACACGTGCCATCCAAGACTCCTAAATCATGAAATGAGTCAATGAGGACTTTTCATCTAGAGCTAAAAAGGAATAAGAGAGAACACTGGGACATCTCATTGGCCCTTGGCCTCCCAAATAAGCACCTTAAACTAAAACCCTTACTTAAATACCACTCCTCAACATTTTCATGGAAACACTTTCTTACTCTTCTATTTCTTAACTCACCGGTCTAAGATCCCAATCAGTACTTCTAAATTAGAGAGGTTCTCATTTAAGCACTCTCGCTCACAAGCAACCTTACCAACACCACTCAAAGTCTCATATGAGCCTACCAAACCGGGATTAAACTTCTCAAACTCACTTCACCTCTTAAGGTGAGATTATCAAGCAAGCCTAACTTATGAACATCAAGGACACTCAATGACCTTACCATCTAAGCACATTATCCCCCACTTGGGGGTAAGCCTATACAAACTCTTTACAACATCACTTCCTTCGATTCTAAGGTTGGAGCAAGTCATAACTAAACCTTCACACTCGTCACACAAGATGATTCTAAACCATAGAGGATTACACTTCTATCCTTTTTTAAAAGAGTCTACTCACTCAACATCTCTAGGCACCACTTAAGCACCATTATTCCACCAATCTATCAACATACCTCGAAACTCATCATGACTAAGCCGGGTTCTCCCAACAACTAAACACACCTCACAATCACCTAGCTAGGTAGGCACACTATCTCCCCCTTGGGAGTAGGCCTACTCAAATTCTTCTAAACCTATTTCACAACATAAAGGCAACATTGAAGCATCATTCACAATAAAGACATCATTACAATCTATCAAGTCACAAAGCCATAATTGTCATCTTGACCAACCTTTCTCCCTCACTCCTTGTAGCCTAAATCATTCTAATAGTCATATCCTAAAGACCATCGGATAAGGGATAAGAGAGAGAGAGCTTATAGATCTATGGCACGACTTAGAGAATGAAGAAGTGAACTTTTCCTCACATCCAATAGCCTCATATTCATAAAATGTGGCGCGCTTCACATTTATGAACAAGACTCTACAAGATGTGGTTTGAGACATCCTAAAATTATCTCAAAACTTTATGCTCTGATACCAAGTTTGTCACGACCTGAGAGTACCCCCTAGATGTAACACAGCGTATTCGACCCCGAAAGGGTCTCATACAAGCCCTTAGCATAATCATAGTCATAATTTCATAGGAAAATAATGCGGAATTGAAAACTTTTCTTTACAATCGAAGACTTTTATAAAAATGATAGAGTCTATACACTATTGTCTCAAACCATCTAATTACTTGGAACAAAAATATTGAATACAACCTCCTTACATAAGTCTAAAATATAAAGTAAAGACATAAATGACATATGGTCAAACCCTCGAATACAATGAGGACTCACCAATCTTCTTCTTCTTGATCTCCTATGGTCCAAGCTACGAGGATGGAATCCAATATCTCCAAAGCCTACACTTATAGAAAACCTAGAAATAAGGGGTTTAGCACAAAAAGTACTAAGTATGGAAGCCATGCATAAAAGTCATTAAAACATGCATCAAAGGGACATTTTATTTGAAACCATGCAATATGCCATTTTTGAACATCATCTTGAAATAGTTGGAGAATGCAACTCATAAAGCAACTCACATACAATTCATCATATCATAAAGCATATCATCATAATAGCAATCATAGTCTCCAACATAAATATAATACATAGCCCAATATTCACAAGACATAGTTTATACACCTAGTCAAATACCAAGATCATCGCATCATAATAGAACTACCACATAAGCAACCCAAAGCCACACTAGTGCAACGCAAAGGTAAGATCCCATAATCCTACCAAATGCTAAGTATCACATTTAGGCCACCAATAACATACATATCTTACTTTACCATAGTCATAGCCAACATTCATAAGGAATGAGTCATTCATGTTCATAACTTGTAACAAGTGAAGTCAACCTTAATCATTCATACATACCTTTCATACATAATCCATATAATATATACATAATTCATATATCTTCATAGCATAAGGAACTCACCCCATAACCCCTTTATAAGTCTACTTGTGCAATGTAAAAGTGAAGTCCCATACCCCCACTCACACTAAGTAAAGCTCATTAAGAAGTCATAAGCGTAGTTCAGGTTCAAATTCATAATTCGTACTTCATATCATAAAAGAGACATATCATGCCCACTCTCAAAGCCTACTTGTGCAATGCACGAATGAAGTCTCATACCCTCATTCATGCTAAGTAGAACCTCTTGAGGAACCATAGAACACGCCCATGTTCTTATAATAATTCATATTCTTATCATTTAGGGAGATTTAGCCTTAACCGACATAGACCATGTGAGCTACATGGAATCCGGTGTTCTACCCCCACACCGAAAAGAGGTGTCCTACTTGTCTAAGTTAGAATGTACATAATAGCATATAGGTGGATCCACTAGCTATATAGATATGTGGGCACATAGTTATGAGGTAAGGAGATTGCTACTAGAAATCCAGACTTTCTAACGTAAAAGGTTTCCATCTCATGAGATAACATACAATGGGAAGCCGAACTTTCTAACGTAAAAGCTCCCATCTCACTTTCATACCCTCTCGGTGCTAAGCATAATTTCCTTTAAAAGTCATATTAAGTCTTAACTAAGTTCATGGTCATAAGAGAATGCACTAGGCACTCAACCAAAATATCATAATTGCTCATAGATTCATTAAGTGAGAATGTCCTTTCACTTTAGAATCATCAACATGTGAGTAAGCCTTTAACATCGCATTCATAGTGTGTTCATGAGAATGACCTTTAATACAACACAACAATACTATCATATTCATAACATATCATACATAATAAAATGTAAGGGTATGGAGAGAACTACCTTTCAATGATACCACAATCACACAATAATTATAAGATCTTCACCTTCTAAGTGAATCATAAGTAATACCTTAGTCACATCATTGTCATATTCATGCATTTGTGTGTGTGTGATTGTCCTTCCAATGGCACAACAACAACATTATCATAATAGACACTTTATCCTCAAAGTATTCATAAGACATGGACATAATATCATAATCATGCATACACCTCATATCTTGCATCCAAGGGTCATGTTAAGTCAACATATCTAGCATTCATCCTATGAGACATATATATAGTCATAACTCAAGTACAACATTCATCCCATGCATAGACTCATATACTCATATTAGAGGTCATAGAGAAAGTCTTCTCATAATAGGGCCATACACAATTCAACATACATAATGACTTCTTTCTTGGAGCCTTAACACCCTTAGTTTATTTATTTTAGCTCTTTACCCTCAAGCCCTAGGAGTCATCTTCATATTACAAGCCTTACTCTCAAGCCATGACTCATATGATCACCAAGTATACCTAATTCTCAAGGTAATCTAACCACATGCCTCATTCTTGATCAATTATAGCCATATAGGAACATATAAACTCAATCCCAACATTACACAAACATGATCATTCATATAAGTCATGATCAAGTCAATTCATGTCTAGAAGCTTTACCCTAAATCAATTCAAGTCTAGGTGATCTAATATAAGGCATTACATGAAGAAGTTCATCAATCTTAGAAGGTCACATCTAAACCCTCAATTAGCCTTTTTCATGACATAACCCTAGACTATATCAATTTCATCATAGGATCTTAGGTTAATCAAGGATACATGTTTGGTTATACTCGAATCATGTAATTACACCAAGAACAACCATTAATCACATAATTTGGTCAATATTCAACAATTTCCTCATTAAGAAGTTAATTAAGTAAAGACGGGGAAATCATGGGTCCAAGGGGAATTCTCATCGAAACTCCATCAATCCAATGATAATTCATCATAAACAACCATAATAAATCATAATCAAACAATTGAAATCATTTTGGAAGAAGACCCTTGACATAGATTTAACCCTAGGTTTTTAGGGAAATTTAGAGACTTGAAAACATATTTTGAGAGGGCTCCTTGAATGGAACTTAGACAAGGATGAAAACTCCCATACCTTAGGTGTAGGTTTCCACCAAATTCGTATTGTAAATCTCCCATCTTCAAGCCCTAGTTGATCTCTTTCTTGGTTTTCAATGGAGTTCTAGAGAGAAGACTTTTGGAGGGAAGAAGAGTTGGGTTTTGATTTGGGGTCTTGGGATAAAATGAATTAATGACTTAGTTTAGGGTCTTATTAGCATATATAGGTGATTAATTAAATAACTAACCGACCTCCCTTAGCCCCTAATTAATTACCTAATTAATTCCCAAACACCTAACTAAAACTAAATTACTTAAAACTGGCAGCACCTACGCCCCTCCACCTACGGACCGTAGGTGGAGCTACTGGACGTTAATCACCTCTGTGGTTTGCACCCGAGGCTTAGGTTTGCAAGCTTGGTGCAGGCCTTGACCTACGCCCATGACCTATGGGGTGTGGTCTGATCTAATGGCCGTAGATGGCCATCCGTAGGTCACTATATTTTGTCAGTTTTAGGGACTGCTTTGGGGTCCTCCTTAAGGACCCCTTGGGTGGACCTTGGGAGTCGTACCCGGACGGTTAACCCCTAAAACCCCTATTCCAAGTACGGGAATCATTTTTACAAGTTTTAACTCTCATACGACACTCGAAAACTCTTACCAAAGGCTGTTGAACTCACTAGTTCAACTTACTAAATTACGGGGTGTTATACCTTGACCTGACATTTGTGAAATTCACAAGAAACTTACCTAACACCTTAAAAGGATAAATCTAGCTTGAAATCTCTTAAAATTCAACCAATGCCTCACTTAGGCTTAAAATTATCCCTCAAATTCAATGGAACTCTCGAAATTCTGATCCGAGTATCTGAACCCTGCATGTTGACCAAAGTCAATCCCAAGTGTAAAATTTAACAAATTTCTAACTTAGGACCCCTAATCCTCAAACGGACTTTGAATTTGATACCGACAACTCTCATTGACTAATTTCCACATTCTAGAATTGATGGGATCAACAAAATTTCATTTTGACACTAGAAACTCCAAAAGATAATGAAAATCACTTTAAAGCAATTTTAGCCTTTCAAAATCAAAACTTACAAAAAATTTTGAACTTTTTGTTCAAAGTTTGAAATCAACTTTCAAAACTCAATCAAAAATGACTCGGGGTCAAAATTGAGAGGTGTAAAATGGTTATTTTATAAAAATTTCTAAAAATGACCGAATGGTTCACTACAATATACCCTTGTGATGTCAAGCTCTACAACTACAAGTGCACCTAATAATGTCGACACAGTGTGTAAATCCTTTGCCTACAACCTCAAAACCCCTTTCTCCATTTTAGGATAAGATACACTGCATTGACTTATTAATGTTTTCTTATAAAATCTTCAAAGCCATGAGATAAATATCAGTAGGGGTGTGCAAAAACCGATTTAACCAATAAACCGAATCGAAAAAACACTATTGGTTTATTGATATTGGGTTATTGGGCTAACAGTTTTTAAACGGTTTTGCAAAAAAAATTATTGGGTTATTGGTTCGGTTTCCGGTTTTATAATTTTTGTTAATGGTTAAACCGATAACCCAATAAGACTATACTAAATTTACTAGTCTTATTGTTAATGGTTAAACGATTGTTACTTTCACACTTTTTGTTAATGGTTAAATGATTGTTACTTTAACACTTTTTCCTTTGAATGTGTCTAGTGTCTAAACTTGCAAGAAAAATGATTGTTACTTTTTACGATTATTACTTTCATGCCAAATGGTGGAAAAATCATATGGTTTATTTGAAAATTTTCTTATCGTGTATATAATATATATGAGTATTTTCTTATTGGTTAAAACCGAAAAATCTAACCGTTAAGTACCATAAACCGATTAACCAAAAACCGATAAGAAATATGTTATTGGTTTGGTTATCGGTTTGACGTATTTACAAACTGAAAACCGATAAACCGAACCAATAACACTTAAAACCGAACCAAACCGACCGATGCGCACCCCTAAATATCAGTGATCCATGTCTTTGGGTCTTCAAGAACTCTTTTAATTGACCAATTCTTTTCATCATTTTTGTCTTAATATCTTCTAGCATTATAATGGTTGTCTTGTATGTTGCAGAGAATATCCATGAATTAAAGCTTCCTGCCATATTGTTATCAACAAAATCATATTTGCTATGTCTTTTGAAGTACCTTTTGCACCATCTTTTAAAAATGTGGTACAAAAGACCATCCAAATACTCCCTTCCCAATTTCTTCATAAACTTTATAGAGTCCCTCAACTCAACTTCAGATATAGATTTTGCAATCTTCTAGAAATGATTTCTTCTCTATATTCCATCCAAGTTTTGAACCAGTTTGCAAGGACATCTCTAATACACATTTTGTGTTCAACAAGTGGTAATAAATCTGACATTGCAATTTTCAGTCCATATTAAAGAAAGAAAATAAACATATAAAAAAGTAAATGTGAATCAAATAAATACAGAGAAGATGAATGTGAATCAATAATCAGGGACATACCTTTTGCATATAAGTAATTAGGGTAAATTAATGTCCTTCTACAAGATCAAGGTTATTCTTCAATAGAGTCAAAAACCATCTCCACGTAAATTTATTTTCAACTTCAACTACTCCCTAAGCAATGGGCAATATCTAGTTATTTCCATCTTTACAAACTGCCACCAATAACAGATCTTTGCATACTCCTTTGAGCAAACACCCATCCAGGCCAATGCATCTCTAAGTACCTCTAATAAATGCTTTCTTCAAATCATGAAAGCACACATAAAATTCTTCAAATATTTTATGACTAGTTTCAACTGTTTCTCCAACTTTAACAATTAAAGTGTTACCTGAATTTGATCATAAAATCTCAACTTTGTAATAAAAAAAATCCTACCGTACTCAACAATATGATCACACATAATCTCTTGTAATACTCTAGTTCTAGCTCTTCTCACAATTATCTTTCCAACATGGATATCCAATTTTCTTCTAATAAGCTTTTGCAACTTGACAATTCTGATGTTTGGGTGCTTAGTTATTCTATCCTAGTATCCGTTGGCTAGAAATTTTGAATTGCACAAATAGTTGAAAGTTGAAGTCACACAAATATGGACAGGGTTGTAGTTTTGAACCAAAAAATCTGTAGTTTGGCTATTCAAACTTACAACCAATAACCAAGGATAACTCTCTTTGAAACATCTTACTCTAACTCTTTCAGGCTCATTCACATAATTTTCAATTTGAATTTTTTTCTTGAACTACATTTTTGGTTACTGCTTCCCTAAATTCTCTTACATGCAAACACCAAACTAATTCCTAAACAACCTTCTCAGAAGTTGGATAAAAAACAACTCTATTTTTTTTCGTTTTTCTAACAGATTTATTCACAACTTGATGAACCTCCTCACCATATCCCAACTTGTTTCTTCCTCTAATTCAAAACTAGGAACTTCATCACTTGGATAATAAGGTTCATCACCCCCTAACTTACATAATAAGCTATCCTTACTACCAACATTTGTCTCATCATATCCTATATCTAGCCTGTTTTCACCAGTATGAATCTGATTAGTAGTTGTGCCTTTAGTTCTCCTGTTTGACATATTGAAATGCCTTCTTAAAGCCTTAAAATTCCTATAATCTTCATGAAGATCACTATCTAAACTCTCTTCATTGCTATCCATTTCATAATCATTATCTAATTCATCATTTGGTTCATCATTTGATTCTTCTATACTTAGATCCTAATTGATGGTCAGGAACATGAGTTGAAGGCTGGTATATGGGTTGGAAGTTTCAGCAGGAGGATTAGAAGGTTGACAAGAAGTGTTGAAATGTTCAACAAGAGGATTATAAGGTTGAAATGAAGTGTTGGAAGATTCAACAAGAGGATTATAAGGCTTAAATAAAGGGTTGAAAGGTTTAGACAAATGAGTAAAAGGTTTAGTTTGAGGACTATAATGCTCAATATGAGGATTTGAAGATTTAAAATTAGGGTTAGAAGACTCAACTTCATTAAAAGAGGTAAAATATTCCTTACCTACCCACCTACACCATTTAAAGGCACACCATTGTTCATCACATGGGGGACATAATCCAAAGCTAATGCAACTCATTGACCTTATGACAAATATAAACATCCATTCTATCCTCATTTTAAACATAATGGAAATGTCATGACCCAAAGTGTATCCTAGGGGTAACATGGCATATAGGACCCCAAGAGGCCCTATATAAGCCACTTAGCATACATATCATAAAAGAGTCTGACAAAAGTAGAAGTCTAATCTAAGTCTCAATAAGCCAACATAAGTCTCAATAAGCCATCTATTACATCATATGGAAAGTGATTGAGACGTAACCCATACATCACATACAAAGTTTGAAAACTAAAATGAAATAAAGCTATAAAAGTGTCTCGGTCCTCGGAACATGAGGACTTACCAATCCTTGAGCGCCAAAATATTAACTAGTCACGAGTGTTAGAGGTAGGAGCGTTTGACCATATATTAGTGAAATAATGTAGGCACAAGTATGCATTAGTACATGGAATGTACTAAGTATGATAGCAATGCAAAAGATTTATGAAATCATGCTAAAAAGGACTTTACATGACATGCAATAACCAAACTAAATCATAAGATAAAGGTAAAAATAACATAAGTCACAATCATGGTCAATTCAAGCTAAACATCTTTGAAACACTTGTGAGATACTTTCATTAAGTAACCTTAATTCATTATTGTGAGAAGTTTGCCATGTATCCGACATAGATCATGTGAGCTATAACATGGAATCTAGTGTCTATTCAATACTAAAAAAGATATGTCCGTACTTGCCAAGGTAAGAACCATGAGGTGAGCTAAAATAGATCCACTAGCTAATGTCTATATGGGACAATCATCCTATGGTGACACATAGTTTACGGGATATGGGTAATCGTTGCTAGTCCACTCGATACTAAGTTCAACATCCCATGGAATAATCTTTAATCATATTCTTTTCATCATCCATGGAAAGACACAATTAAGCAACCAATCCAAGCTAAATTCATATTATCATCCATGGAAAGGTACAACTAAGCAACCAATCCAAGCTAGAGATTATTTAGAATAACTCATTAATCTTGATTCAATTTAGGTGAGAAAACCTTTCAACCTTATGAATCCTTTATGTGAGAAATCCTTTTAGAACAACATTGATACTTTACTCCCAAATAATCCTCAAACCATTTACATCAACTTAATCAAAATATGCATATCTTCATAATTTCATCTTTCATAGTTCATAAGTTTCATCATGAGTTTGTAGTCTAAAAATTATGGATCATGCATGAGTTCATATTAATTCAACTTAAATTCATGCACAAAAAGATAGAAACCAATCAATTGAATCATAATTGAAAAGAACCCATGAAGATTGAATAAAACCTTAAATTTGATTTGAGAATCTAATTTGTAAAACTTCAAGATTTTACCTATGGAGGGAAAGGACTCCATAGGTGAATACTAATATACCTTAGTGATCAATGCACACAAGGTGATTGGAGTTCTTGAAGCGAAACCTAGCCTTTTCCTTCCTTAGCTCTTGAGAGGGTTTTGGGGGTGATCTTGGAGGGAATTTAGGAATTTAGGAGAATGATTTAGAATGGGTAGTTTTAGGATTTAAAAGACTTATATAGGGCCTGAAATAGAGGCTAAAATGATATGGTTTTGGTATTAAACACCTAGGTAAAATACCCAAAAACCTCTTAAAATAACTGCCAACCCCTTTCTATGGTTTGGATTGATGGACCGTAGTCCTGGTCAACCGTAGAAAAGTTTAGAAACCATTTAACTTGGACCAATTTTTGAAGGAACCTGTCTACGGCTCGTTGGTCTTCTTACAGTCCGTAGACACCAACTGTAGAAATCAACTTAACCCTTAAAATTTCATCAAGTCTGGGACCTACCTACACGATTAATTTACGACTCGTACAAAGGTTGACGGGCCGCTCTGGTCAACCGTCGAATGAGGTAGTGAAACTTGATTTTTCCAAAAATCTACTCTAGGTCTACGATTCACTTCCTGCAATCTGTAGGTTGAACTCGTAGAACTAGTTTCAACCAAATTTTCTACATTATTCTTTTCCTTTCAACTTTCCAACTTCCCATGTGTTACAAGAAATGTCACAAATAACCTTATCACTTTTAACTTTAACTAACAATTCATCAGTTGGAGATGTAACATAAAATGAAAAATCTAATCCTAAGTCCTTTATGTAATCTCTCAATTCAAAATAAGACATTCTATTAGTGTCTACCTCCAAGAATTCAGTCACAGACCCACCAAAATAATTAGGTGGGGGTACCAAACACAATTTACCCCCCATGATACCATCTCAAAGTTATAAGAACAAATGACATAGTAACTAATTCCGAAAACACAGTTGCAAACAGATCTCAACAACAATAACAACAAACACATCAAGGAAATTATGCATCATCTGATACAAGCCAACTTCCCAATAATGCACATGAATAATATACACAACAACATCAAGATAACAAAGAAAATACGCATGAATAATATAATAAGATAATAAAGGAACCAACAACTAATCACTAAAAAATTCACTACTATATAAAAAGAACATTTTTTTTCTAACTACTCACCTGTGAGCCCTCCACTTCTCCGTTCCGACACCACTATTCAACAAATTACAACAACGATGTAACCAATTTTTTTCACCTCTAGTTCCTCAGGGTTTTGATTGGTTGAAGAGAGAGACGAGGATATATCAAATTCCTTAGGGTTATGGGTTAAGGGTTAAAATTTGAGTGGGTTAGGGTAAAACTGGACCTTTGTTAAATGGATTGGAAAAATAATTAATAATGATATTTTAATTGGAGGTGGCACACACGCGCCTAGTTTGAGATCACAGATGGTGTCAAAAGGGTGTATTTATTGTGCTTTTGGATGGTTTCGTGGGGTAATAGAACCCATGAAACTTAAGGTGTCTACTTCAAAAAAAGGTCTAAGATTGATAGGGTAATTATGTTTTTTTCTCATTATTTCTTGCCTCCTAACATTTCTTTCTATATTTTAGCATCTCCTACTTCCATAATATGATTTTTCTACGTAACTTTGACCATAGTCTCAACAAAAAAAAATAAAAAAATACGATCTCAATAAACAGGATGATACATGGTTATTATTCTCCCTATTTCAATTTGTTTGTCTTAGTTACTATTTGAATTAGGGGTGTCAAATGGGTGGCCTCGGTAAAAATTGAAGATGATAGAATGAGTTGAAATAAAAATTGGGTTGGATCTTGACCGCCCGAGTTTACTTTGGGCTCAAATGGGCTAAAAGTCGAGTTGGGTCATAACCCACTCAATTTGACCCGCTTAATCTCAATAATTTTAACATATTATTATTTAATTTTTATAACCAAAATTTTAATTTTAACTCAAGAAAATTTAATCGACTTCTTTATTAAAAGAAATATCCTTACCTACGCTCACTCTTCCAAGACTTTTGCTCGTAGGTCAGTCTATTCAACTTTTTCTTGCAAATCCTCTCTTTTCCGCTTATGACTATGATTGGGTCTTGCACTGGTAGAACCTGGTGAATCAGGCCTGCTGCTTTCCTTCCTTTCTCGAGTCTTATATTATATAAGATATTCAATTTGTGAAGTTGATTGTGTGACTTATTAGCTTGATTTCATAAGTGAGCTAAATTGAATAGATAGTGAGAAAAGTTTTTTTGTGATTCAAGTAGCTAGTAAGCAAAATGCTATAAATTGATAGAAAAATACTAAAAGATATGAAATAGATAGTAATTCATACCTTCAATATAGGAACATACATTACATCAATGTAAATAAAGAATCTTAAAATGAGTTGAAATTGGAGATTAAATTGGGCTCAATTGAGGATTCTCTTAAAATGGGTTAAAACTTGAATGAGTTGAGATTAAACCCAATTCAAATTATCTTGAACCCAACCCTTAAAATTCTAGGCGGGTTGGGCGGATTACCTATATGTGAGCTCATTTTTGACACCCTTAAATTGAATAATCAAATGACATTTTCTTTAACCACAATTTGTTCATGTACTTTCAAAATATTTTGATTTGTTAGCTATTGTAACTTATAACACTTATGAGGTAGTTTCTTAATATATAAATTTATTTCAAAATAATTAAAAAATTATGTTCGAATTCACACAAACATACGGACAATAGTTAGTTTTATCCCTATACTCCAAATCAAACAAAACAAATTGAAACACAAGAGCGAACAACCTAAGTGATTTTTCTATTACAAAAAGTAATTTAATGACTTTAATACTTACTTTAAAATAAAAGTTGAATCAGGATATATGAAATCACAACAATTTAAGTGATCACAATAAAACCAAAGACATATAGTTGAAATGATCAATGTTAGTAAATACTCATCATATGTAATTAATTACATGTATCAAAAGAAAACAACAATTAATAACATTTAACAAGACATTAGTATTGATTTTTTGGTATTTTATACTAATGATCATACAAATCACCATGAATACATGAGTTCTAAATCTTTTGGAAAAGGGTTGATATAGTTTGCAAAATAGAAGCCAGTTTCCATAACCAACCAATAACATATACCACCACGACCTTTACACTTGCCTGATAAGTGTTTATCAAAAACATAAAAGGCTATGTTCTTGTTAATCCAAACAAATTCACACTTGAACTTAGTTGATTGCGAAATATTTTCGCGAAAATGCCAATGGAAGCCATGAGGACCGGGAGGAAGAAAATGAGTTCCCAAATCATCATCCGAAGACCAACAATGGAGGAATAAAGGATCCGTACCAGAAGGGAGGGCACTAACAACCCATACTTGATAGCGACTTAGAGCACCCTTAGAAGAATTAGTTGCAACAACTACTCCATTCAAGGACAAGACAAATAAAAATGGAAAGATTAAATTAGTGATGTAAAAATTCATGTTGGAAAAAAAAAATGTCCTCTTGTAATGTCAATACTCACAAGATGAGAGGATATTTATATATATTTTGGGAAAACATGTACCTATAAAGTCAAACAACTTTAGATTACACAATTTATGCCCAATTTAGTGATGATAAGATCTTTAGGCATTATTAATCTTTCACATTTATGTTATTGGAAATAGTGACAAGTTTTAATTAAAGTAATAGTTAAAATTTGATTTGACCAATTGTCTGATAAAATTATCCCATAAAATCAAAACTGGTCCAAATTTGAATGGAGTATTGACTCAATTATTTATTAGCTTAACCCAACCCATTTTGTCCATCAAAATATGGGCTGACAAAATGGCACATCATAACAACCTATAGACTAAATTAGCAATAAATAGCTTATTTTTAAATTTTTAGCAAGAAAAAGACTTAATTTATTTATTTGGTATTCAATAGTTATTTTTCTTTTTCTTAAAAAATGTATTTTTGTTCTCCTTACTTTTCTCTAAACACACGTTTGATTGCTGTTTTTTTTCTTGAAAAGAAAAAAATTATTGTTTTATTATCCCTATTTTATCTCTCTTTTTACTTGTCACCAGTTTTAAAATAGAGTTCTTCTCTTTTTTTGTCTCCTTTTTCTCTTTCTAGAATTCTTTTTTTGGTTCTCTCCCTAATTTTCAATTCTTCTCCTTAATTCAATCTATTTATGAAAATCAGATTTAACAATATGTTTATTCATGGATACTTCTAAAAATCATCTTTTATATATAATCTTGGTCTTGTCCAATTAATTGCCGAATTACATGATTTGTGGAATTGAAGTTTTTTCAATTTTGTTTTTGCGAAATTTTAGGTTATTCAACCTTTTTTTTTGTTTTTTTTCTAAAATCCTTTTCATATGTATATTTGCTTCTCTTCTAAATTTCTCTTCTATGCAAATAAGATATAACTGTATGCTTATTGATTGATCCTCCCAAAAATTTCTTTTAATATATAATTATATAGCATTTCTTGCTCAATTAATTTTGAAATTCCGTGATTTGTGGAATTAAAGTTTTTAAAACTTTTTTTGGCAAAACTTTATAGTATTTGAAAGTTTTGTTCTCAATTTCATGGATAAGAAAGATTCTCATAAGATCCTCGTAAAAAATCAGACTGTTGATTTTGATGAATACAACCCAATGTATATCAATGAATTCCAATCTCAATTTGAATAAAAGTATACAAATTTATTATATGAATACAAATCAATGAATACACAGATGAATACGAACCAATGTATACATAGTGCAGTTACCGTATACTTAAACAAAATCACATGTACAATTTATGAATAAAATTTAATTTATATATGTATCATATTAATCTCATTCTTGTATTCATTATAGTAATACCTATAATTGATGGTAATATTCTTATGTAGACATTATAAAATATATGTATACATGCTACAGTTATGGTATACATCAATAAAATTTACACTCCTATTTTTATGAATAATTTTTTGTGTATACGGTTAGTATTTTTTTTTATGTATACATTATGTAATCGCAACTTTAATTATTGTATAATTTATGCATACATATTATTACAGTTTCTAATAAAAATCATTGCCACTTATATTATTTGATTAATTATTGTCAATTATTTGATAATTAATACACGTTAACTGGGCATGAATAATACATTTTCTTACCTTAAAACTAGTCACAATCTTTTAAAAAGTTATTTAAAGAATTTTAAAAAATTTGTTCCTTAAAAGTTGGTGTAACCTTTTTTTAATGGGTTAATTAATAAATATATATTTTTCACTTCTTAAAAGTAGGAAATCGGTTTTTTAATAAACTAATTATTGTTGATTGGTAAAAAAATAATTCATAAAATTACAATCAAATTTATCTTTATATTTCTGTAAATTGCGTTAATATTTTTTTAAATAGACGGATAAATAAAGTTGAGTTTGAAAATTTAAAGAAATTGAAAAGCTATCTTCCTCAATTATATGAATTAAAAACAAGAAAGAAAAAATAATCCCACATCTCCTTAATTAATGCCGGTTGGTTGCACATTATTAAAAGAAAAAAACTATAAAAAGTTGGTTTTATTTCTTTTAGGCTAATACGTGCTAAGTTTTTTTAGACTATTAATTGCTAATTAATATTGGGCTAATTGTATATAATAGTTGTATGTCTGTGTCAATTCCTCGTCATGTCTAGCCCAAATGGATTCATAAAGAATCATGTCAAGATATTTTCAAAAGTCATCTGATTAAGGTAGAGAGAAGTGAGAAAGCTTATTATTTCTCTTGAGGGATGAAACACAATGAATGAAAACCCCTCTATTTATAGGATAATAACAGATGTGGTCACAAAGCAAGTAGCTTTTCTCCTTAAAAATAACAAAAGGAGTTAACTTTAATACATAAAATATATTTAGAGCAGCCAGCCTTAGATGTATGTTTGATAGATAATGTGACTCATTTAAACATTACAAGAAAAATCTAATTGGAAAAAGTCTGGCGAAGAAAAATATGTTCTTTTTAGAAGGTTAGTTAGAATCGATGTATAGTGTCGAACAAGTAGGTGTAAATATTGAGTTTTACAGTGGTGAAGTATACATCGAATAATATGTATTTTGAATGCCTCATTGAAAATCCCAAGGAATATTTAGTGGGACAAAAAATTTCCAAGTGAAAAGACAACATGTATTAACTCCTTTGATGAGAACATTAATTCAAAAACATTAATTCAAAAACATTAATCTTTGAATCTCAATCTTGTGCTCCATCTTCTCGAAATTTACAATTGGTAGAAACTTGGTGAAAAAATCAACCATATTATCACCTAAAGAAATATGTTGCTCATTGACATCACTATTCCTTTGGAGATCTATTTGCAGAAAAACATTGGTGAAATGTGTTTCATTCTATCTCTCTTTAGAAAAAAAATGTGCTTCATTCTACTAATAAATATGAATGTAGAAGAAAGTAATGATAATCTTTGATTAATGAAGTTCTTGCCATAGAATCTTGTTTAATCCGTAATAATCTACTAAAACTATGAAGTAAATCTTAGAAACTAAGAACAATAAATTTTAATCTCTACGACCAAGTTGTAATCCTTCAACTAATGATTTGTAACCTACTTTGACTGGGTCAAATCTAGTACGACAGACAAGGGGGTTGCGGTATGGGGCCCATCATGCAGGGCTCTGCCTCACAATGCAAGGTCCATATCGGTCCTGGCCTCTTTTTATTGAGTTTGTGAAGTTTAGATCTAATATAGGTGTGGCAGGAGGCTCATCTCATGGTCCTTTCTATAGCTATTTTTATTCTATTTTAGTCCGGATTACTTCGCTTTCCATTTTGATCCATCTTATGGGTCTTTTCTTGCTCTTTTTAGAATGAAATTAACCTAATCATGACTATAATTAGTTCATCACAACATTTCATCAATAAACACAAGGATATTCACATGACTATATTCAAAACTTGGTGTGTGAAAGCATAAATACACCCAGATCACCAATTCACACTTAGATCTGGAGTTTACTCGTTCAAGCACGACATCAAAATCCAAGACTTATCATGCAAACATCACAACTACTAGACTGATACTTTATTCCATATAGAGGGCCAACATGCAAAGATAGGTGCTCTCATAATCAAAGAATTACTCGTTTTTCACTCATCATATGTATAGTATAAAGTTGACATGAGCATATCAATTCCTAACTCTCACAAAGAAATTCAAGACATATCAAAATATACTATGGGATTTTCAATAGTGTACTAAGTTAATTAAAACATAGAACTATAAGATCACAAGGACTTTTCTGGGTAGAAATGTTAGCTAAGGGACGGATCAAAATTATTTGGTTACAAATAGTGACTACTCTTTCCTATGAACTTTAAGACACTGGAAAGATAAAGAAGCTCTTCTTTCTTATTCCACCTTACTTTCAACTTACTACGACACATTCTCCTTTTCCTTTCATTCTCATTTGGGATATTTCTCTTTTCTTCACTAGTTAGTTGCTATGATGATGCTTTTCACTCTGTATTTTTTTCTTTTTCTCACACTTCTCAACTTTTTATAGTCAAGTCATATAGAAAATACTTCTTTTCTTCTCTCATTCTTTGTTTCCACCAAGAAAAGATATTTGCATAACTTGGTCACTATTTTCCATCTCCTGTTGACCACCTAACCTTACTCCTCTAAATTTATTCACCTCTTTCTTTCTCATCTCCCTTTTCATCTCTAAATCATTCAACTAAAAGTTCATTAAGGACGTTTGGACCAAACTCTGAGGCTAATCAACAAAATATAACTAGGCCACGTAATATGGTTGTTCAAAGAAATAGGCTAATAGACTCAAAAGGGTTAACTAGGAAATATGTATAGGTAGGTATTACAATATAGTTAAAATATAGGTTTAAACAAGAAATTCCTTGATAACATGAAACAATAAACACAAAGTTTGACTTGCACACACAAGAAAAGTTATAGATGGTTTAACATCAATGAATGCACAAATACTCACTACACATGGCATATTAATAGTTTCAAACTTAGTTACCTAATACTCTAGCCTTTACAACTAACCTATTGAATGTTATGAATTATTAAGACCTATTTTTGTTTTAGAGTCTTATTCTAGATATTTCATGATTCTACACTTAAGTGCTCCTATCTTTTTATGCTATTCTGAAGAATAAACTCCTATTAAGTCTAGTGAAATCCTCTTTTAGAGTACCATAATACTACTGATGGACTTCATTATTCTAAAGTTTCCAAGACTTAAAAATCTAAGATAATCCTAAAAATCTAAAAAAAAAAAAAGCCTAGTCAGTTCAAAGGAACTATTCTTAGAAGAAGTATCAGAAATAAAAGTCGAGGAACCCAAACTAAAAGAAAATCAATAGAAACGCAAGATAATACAACAACATAAACTAACATCTTATAAAACCTATAACTATAGTAATTCAACCCAAAATATCTAACATAAAAATCTGACAACCACGACCATAAGTGTTAATAGTACCAATAGCCCTAAAAAATCAAAACCAAATAGTACAACTTGATAATGAATACTACACAGGAAAATGAAAAAGGAATAATGTCACATCCCAAAATCCAGATGTGATGGCACGTGTCCATTTTCCACCGGACACGTCAGCCTAATCCAACCACAACGATAGAGAAGTAGAAATACGAGAATAAAAGATAATAAATAAGCGGAAGACTTTAATTGAGACTCAACACTACCCAGAATTTGGTTGTCACATGTACAAACCTCTAAATACAGAATTCGAATAAAAATATACAAGTCTCAAAGTATAGTTCTCGAATAGAACAAAACTGAAAGTAAAGATAACTCAAGGGCACGTCTGGAATGAACCGCTACCTCTCGAGTATGTCCCGAAGCTCAATCTGCTAAAGAAAAATACTAAGCCGAATCTGAGAGAGCTGTCAACCTACACAATTGTGTAGAAGCAAGGGTGAGTACCGAAATCACAGGTACTCGCAAATAACTCTAAACTAAGCAAAACTAGCAGCTACAAACAACTCCTTTCAATCCCAACCGAACCACCGAAACTTCATTCTAACAGCGAACCAACAACCTATACTACACAATTCATAATCAACATATATATCCAACAGTGTCTCAAAATCAACCTCATATCCTCATATAAGAGCAAATAGATCATATATCACATGAAGAGGGGCAAATAGGTAAAATCCACACACCACAGACAAAGATGAAGTGAAATGCGATGCAAATGCAATAATGATGTCATGTAGTCGTGATGCATGTCTGTCCTACGATACACATCTGTTGACGTAATCAGTCCGCGCTGAATACTCAAATCAGAACCCATGGGGGCCACACATGGACCATGTATCACCGCCGGAACCAGATCCCATCGGCATCCAAATCGCTAGCCGGAGCTAGTCTCAACTGTGTCTCATATCCATCCATCCTCATATCAGTGTCTCAGAACTCATGCAACAGATAGTTCACACATGAGATGAATAATGAATATGCACATGTCATCAATCACAATCATATTACGATCACATCATAGTATTACACATCATCTGTCTCAACATCAATGTCTGTATCAATCATAGCCTACTCATGCTCTTCTATCCCCTCAATATCAGTTATCACATGACTTATTCAACAAATTCAAGTCACATATAACACACTTAGCTCGTTTTATTCCCCATCTTTCATTTACAACAATTTCAATCAACAAATAAAACTCATCCTCAATCCCCATTACTCCCCAACACAATTAGGAAAGTAGTCATGCGTAGTCTAAGAGTTTTACAAAGTTTGGAAGCCACTTGCCTTAAAACGAACTCCAAAAGTTACTTGACTTGAGCCTTTCCTTTCCGAGTAGAATCCGGATCACGATAATCTATTCAAACAATTATTCACAATCACAATTCGAATCCAATGACACCAAAATCAAGAAATTTAAGGGAAAAGGGCAAAACGGTCCAAAAGTCTCATACCGAAAAACGATACCCAAATCTGGAAATTTTTGATGTAAAATGATCCTTAAAGTATTTGGAAGCTAATGGTGAAAACCAATTTGAAAACGGAGTTGAAATCAATACACAAACTCAATTTGAAGCAAAGTCCACGTTCTTGAAAAAGCCTAAAATATTCGGATCCGAAACCCCGACTCGAAAATGAAATATCTCTTGAAAAACATCTTACCCATGCTTAGATAAGTTCAAATATGAAATTTCATCAAAAACGGAGTTAAGATCGACCTTGAAATTCTCAATTTATCAAACTTTAACTTTACCGAGAAAGTCCA
>NW_006239048.1:736539-739791 GCF_000226075.1 Solanum tuberosum | reverse complement strand
AAAACTGCTGAAATCGACGGAAATCCGATTCGAGTCTCGAAACTCCAAATGACTCGAAATAGCACTTTTAACCAAACTTTAACTCTTAAAAACTCAACTTTCCAAAAACTCAACTTTTCATCAATTTTCCTCCAAACCAACTTCGAAAATACAACAATTAGGACTCGGGGCAACTATTGGGAGGGGTAAAACGGTCATTTTATGAAAATTTCCAAAAATGACCTTTAGGGTCATTACAAATAAACCCTATGAAATATAAGAAAAGGCAATACATAGGGAAATCTGCAATGTTTCCTTCATCCCACACTTAAATCATCACATTGTCCTCGGTGATCAAGACAAAAAAGGAACAAGTTGGATAAGAGAAAAGAATAACTACCTGGTCCAATCATACTCCCTGTTTGAGTCTTCCTCTTTCTCTCCATCAGACCTATAGTTTGAGTCCTCTTATACACACTCCTCCTCAGTGGTAATAACAACTCCTCGAAATCTAGGACAATGCGATAAAGTCTCTAGGCACTAGTGCTAAGTGGATAACCATGGTAGAGATGTTGTACCTCTGCCTCTATTTATAGGATATCATCCTCTATAACTCAGCTACAACATAACTATGCCGTGCATGTGGCAATGGTAGCTATATGTCTGAGCATTGCACTTGGAAATAGCTATATGAGATATCCTCTCAAGAATTGTGTCATGAAGCTACCAAAACTCTACCTAATGTCTTTGCTCTCCTTAAGTATGTGTAAAATGAATTAGTATGGAGGACTTGCGTTCCCTCTCTCAAATGGGACCGGATCTGCTATTAGTGCATGCAGAAGATCAACCCATCAAGAAATTTCATAATTTAGGCCTTAATCTCACACTTTCTAAGAATATTCAAGTATTTCCATCAAAGTTGTAGCAAAACCCACTAATTTAAAATAGAAATAAAATGTACAATGTTAATTTTGAATGAATTTAAGGAACTAGGGCACAATTAGGCAAAAATATCCTGAAACAAAAAAAACATACCTTGATGCTTGTACAGTAGATTGAAGAAGAAAATTTATGAATCTTGCGATCATGTTCTTGAGAGAAAAGTGATCAGTTTGTCGGCAACATGGGTAAGTAAATAAGGAAAATTAAAATAGGGGTTCGGTTGACTCATAAATACTAAGTGAAAAGCTAATAGACCCACATCCGGCATGGAATGAGGTTTATCATCGACCTTGGTGGGTGTCCTCTGTTTTTCTCAGTAGTATCTGAACTTTAGTTCAAAGATAGTCGTGGTACAAGCCTCTACACACAAACATGGTGTCCATAATGCGAGGCTCAGTGTATTTACTTTAACCTAATATGTCGGTCCATGGATTAAAGGAGCCTCACAAAAGTGGCATACACATAACTTACTTCTATTTTAAATTATATTATTCATTACCCTTATGAAATTGGCATATCATGTTACACAATAAATAAATCAGTAGTTAGTTTTGCCTTATGAGTAGTTAGTTATGCTGTTGGATTAGTTAGAAGCAGTTAGCAAGATAAGATTCTTTCTCATTTCTATATAAAGCATTGTATCATTACAGATTGATCAATTGAATATACAAGTACACTTTCCGATGAAATTCTATTCTTCATCTTCTATCTTTCCATCCACCATTGCTGAATAACTCGAGCTTCTCCGCTAAGCTCCTGTCCAGCTGCTAAAACCTCGGATTCCTTGAGAATCCCTGCATTTTGGCTAACATTGGTATCAGAGCCATACGAATCCCTGGCAGCAATGGAAAAATCAGCAAGAGCAAATGAGAGTTCTTCTAGTGAAGTAAGGGAATTGCGTGAAATGATGCAGAAAATGTTATTGGAAATTGGTACTCTAGCAAAGAAAGTTTCAAATCTTCAAAAATTGGATCAAGTGGTGCTTGAAATCAAGGAACTAATGGCAAGCAATGGAGCGAATCAAAGAGATAAAATACCCACAGGAGGAGACAAAATACTTGTGGGTGGATGGCAGTCAGAGAAACAATCACACAGTAGCTTCGGTAATCAGAATTCACATTACCCTCGAGGGTCGACAATGGAGTTTTTGAAGTTTTCCGAAGAAGATCTCAGATCTTGGTTGTTTAGAATAGATCAATTCTTCCATAGGGAGAACATTCCCATGGAGGAGAAGATTAGCATTGCTGCTCTACAGTTAGAAGGTGAAGCTGTTCGGTGGCACTTGTCCTTTATGAAATACAGGCAATACATTCAACCACCAACTTGGAATGAATATGTGGTAGCATTAGTGGAAAGATTTGGGGCAGATTCCCCAAAGAAGCTGGTTAGTTTTGAATTCTCTAATCTTTCTCATTTCTACCCACAAGAAACTTCTATCAAGAAGGCCTCATATACTTCCAAGGTTCTCGATGAAATGCCTAAAAGAGATTTAGATATAGATTTTCTGTTTAATGGCATCACTGAAAGAAACAATAAAACTGAAGCTTTTGAAGACTTGTTTTGCGATGCATTCTTTATAGATAATGAGAGTGATATCGAGGCTTTTGAAAATATGCATCTTGGTTGGCTTTTCTTGAATAATAAGAGTGATATGGATACAACATCTTTGGATAGTGATTGGAAAGAAGTACTCTCATGGCAAGCTCATTCTGATACAATTCTTTCCAAGATCATGACTTCCTGCAATTTATGGTTAAACTTGGAGAGTAATAAGAAGACCTGCCAACATGAAGAGATTGAGAAATCACTCTTTCTAATAGCAGACGAAAGACCAATACTAATTGCAGAGGAAAAAGTAGAAGTGTGGATGGATGGTTTTCTATCATTGTCAACTTGGGATGTGATCGGGAGCAAGAAAGCAATAATGTTGAGGATGAGAATGTATGACCATATGTGGAACCTTGTGAACTGTCACAGTGTTACACATTTAGAAGTCATCAATTATCAAATCTCTAGTTCATATTTCACTCTTGGGAACAAGGGTGATCTCAAGGGGAAGGGATGCACTCAGTTTCCACTGTTGCAGTTTTCTGCGTCTTCACTTGGAAAGACGAGTTCGACATATTTTGGGCGGAATATGGAGAATGGAGGCAATCAGTTGTTTATGTTTTTCCACTCTCCTGGCCCTTTATTCAGGAATACGAGTCCGACAGTTGAAGTGACTGCACCATCTGGGAAGAATGAACGACCTTTTGCAGTCATCAATAGCTCTGGACAGACACATGAATGTTGTGGAAATGGATTTAACCTTGGTGCAGAAGGTGGGAAAAT
>NW_006239048.1:682137-736336 GCF_000226075.1 Solanum tuberosum | reverse complement strand
TGTTACACAATAAATAAATCAGTAGTTAGTTTTGCCTTATGAGTAGTTAGTTATGCTGTTGGATTAGTTAGAAGCAGTTAGCAAGATAAGATTCTTTCTCATTTCTATATAAAGCATTGTATCATTACAGATTGATCAATTGAATATACAAGTACACTTTCCGATGAAATTCTATTCTTCATCTTCTATCTTTCCATCCACCATTGCTGAATAACTCGAGCTTCTCCGCTAAGCTCCTGTCCAGCTGCTAAAACCTCGGATTCCTTGAGAATCCCTGCATTTTGGCTAACATATCACTCATGACCATACCGGGTTACATTATTTAACACTTTTATGACCTTCTCCTTCGACATCTCTCACTACAATAATCGCTTGTTCTTGATCTATTGGATTCAGTGATATTCAAAATACGTCCACAATAATTGACTCATGATCCTAATGTGTCCATAGTCTTCTAAACTTTCCCATGCATTCGATAGTAGCCACTCTCCAGTTGTAGTTGTCTGTAGAACAAGATGCTATTGACAACTTGCATTATTCCAGCTACGTACTAAACTCCACTCCTGAATGAAGGTCATGTTTTGGTCATGAGTCAATCTCATCCAGTTTTGAACCATGCTTCCACTTCACCTATAAGATAGTACACAAACATGTTAAGTTTTAACACTGCCTCATATGTTTAACACAAATTCTCATAAAGTGTCTCTAGTGTTGGAGAGATCGCTCTCGCAAGGGCTGCAGAATAACCCTAGACTCTTGAGATCCCTTTAAATTGAGTCTTGTAAAGAAAGCAATGGTACTTTGGGTATGTTAGCTTCTGATTCTAATGTTATGTTCTTGCATAAATCCCCACAATGCAATGGTGTGGAAGATGCTTTGTAGACCGTGAAAGTCATATGTTCATCATAGACTCTCATAGGTATATTCCCTACTCTTACATTAATTAGTGCTCGCCTAGTAGCTAAGAAGGGATGTCCTAAAATGACTGGTATCTTAGCATTTTCTTCAAAGTCTAGAATTATGAAGTCAGTGAGAACAATGGACTTCCCCACTCTGATGTGAACATCCTCAATTATTCCATTTATTAGTGCCAAATGGGATCTATTCGCCAATAGCAAGGTGATGCATGTTGGTTGGACGCCGTTCTCCTAGGCCAAGTGAGAAGGTTATGGATCAACGAGGCCCAAGTCAGTAGGGGAATTGAGAGTGGGTCTGGCAGAATTAGGAAAAGCCATCGAATTAAACAGCCCAATAAAAAGCTACAAGACTATGTCTTAGGCTAAAGGGGAAAACAAGCACGTGAGAAGCATAGAAACGACAAGAAAAGTCTGTTACATGCAGCAGCAAGATCAGAGTAGTGGGCAAGCAAGAAGTGATAGCATCTTATTTCTTCTAAGTTCTCTCACCTCCTTCTATCCTGTTGTTTAGTATTTCTTTCCTACTACAACTGCTGCTCATTGAGAGCAGAACTATCCAATTTCACTACTGTATTAGTTCTTCTTGAGTAATCAAATTAAGTGTTGCTATTGTTCCTTTATTTGGGTTGAAGTTTGTTCCAGAGAACATTTTTCATAAAAAATATTTTCTTCATGCCAAATGCATCCTAATACTTTGAATACTTAATCAAATAATTTGAATTCGACAATTAAAGATGAACATTAAATCTGAATACTTTCAAGCACAACTACAAAAATACCGACCAAAACATTTATTTATCTTAAAATAGTTAGGTATATATTTATTTATTATTAATCGAAAAGGTCATATTGATCTCATTTTATTAAAATCTTAAAAGTTGTTTCCCCTCTTTCTTTTCTTTTTTCCCCTCCTATCTTTATCTTTCTTTTTCACTATGATCAACCATAAAAAATTTATTGTAAGCCTATGTACATTGATTGAAGCTCGACGAGAAAATTGAGAACACTATTTAATGAATTTGTGAATAAATAAATAAAAATATGAAATTGGAGTTTTCTCAAAACTTTCTTCTTCTTTTTTGTTTGTATTTGAATGGAGTACTTTTTGCTTTGTTATTTTGGCGACAATTTTTTTTACCAATCTTTTATTTATCATGACAAAAATTTAAAATTTCTCTAAATTTTCCTACTTATTCTTTATTTTTAGTTGGAAGGATAGCAGTGAATGGAGCTTCTCCTCCTTCACAATCTGATCTTAGATTTTATTTTTCTTGTTTGGAATTTTTCAATCACTTTGTTGGTGCCTCCTCTGGCATTAACAAGAACTTTTGAAAAAATGACAATAATGACATCATATGTGTTGAGATCAGAAGCTTTGGAAATTGAGAAACTCCATTAAAGAACTGGAGCTCAGATCGAGAGAAAATAGAGAGATGAATTTGTGGAATGCCAACTAATTCAATTGATTGAGGAAAATAGAATACATCACAACGTTATTTATACAATATGAATCAGACATATCTAGAAGCCTAACTAACAAAGTAACTAACTTGACAGCTGGAAAATTTGCAACTAACTATTGGACTAATAATGAGCTACAACAACTAATCAATACTTTAGAACTGATTCTGAATTTACATAATATCAATACCCCCCCCCCCCTCAAGTTAGAGATGAAGAATGTAGAGCCAACTTGTCCAACTGGGCACAATGTTTTACTCCAGTAAGGGACTTTGTAAGAATATTTGTTAATTGATCAGCAGTGCCGATATGATGCAATGTAATGAGACCTTCTTGAAGCTTTGTTCTCACAAAATGACAATCCACTTCTATGTGCTTCGTACGTTCATGGAACACTGGATTCTTGGCGATATGAATAGCTACTTGACTATTGCAATGTATAGGAAAGGCCCCATGACTAGGCACAATTAATTCCAGGAACAACTTTTGCAACCAGACCAGTTCTCCCACTACTTTTCTCAGTGGCCTATACTCAGCTTCAGATGAAAAGAGGGAAATTGTTTCTTGTTTCTTAGATTTCCAACTAATAGGGCTTTCACTTAGCAGCACAATATAACCAGTGACTGACTTCCTTGAGTCAGGGAAAGCAGCCCAATCAGAGTCACAATAAACATTCATTTTGTAATTTGGAGAAGAGGACATGAAAACACCTAGGGTAGGATCCTTTTTGAGATACCTAAGCATGTGAAAAGCAGCACGTAAATGAGGTTCCCTGGGATCCTGCATAAACTGGATGAGAAGTTGTATACTATATGCTAGATCAAGTCTGGTATTGGTAAGAAAATTTAATTTTCCAACCAACTTTCTATAGTAAGTAGGATCATCCAGTATTTTTCCTTCATGAGTTCGTCATTTGATAGTGGGATCAAGAGGAGAAGTTAGTGGATCAAGATGGTCACAATTGAACTCTTTGAGAAGGTCCAAAACAAACTTCCTTTGAGAGATAAGAATCCCATCTGTCTTGTATAGAATTTCCAAACCCAGAAAATAATGCAATCTACCAAGGTCTTTAATTTTAAACTGATGATGAAGGAAGTGTTTCAGTTCATTTATCTCATCAATGTATGTTCCTGTAAGAAGAATATCATCAACATATACACCTAGGAATACTACAGAAGTACCTTTCTTTCTATGAAACAAGGAATAGTCATGTAGAGAATGAGTGTAGCCTCATGTGTTCAGAGCCTCAGTCAACTTTTCATACCACTGTCGATTGGCCTGCTTCAATCCATACAATGACTTGTTAAGTTTACATACCAAACCTTTATGAGGGGCTAGTCAAACTAGGAGGCATATCCATATAAACTTCCTCATGTAAGTCTCTATGAAGGAATGCATTATTGACATCTAGTTGGTAAATATTCCATTGTTTCTTTGCAGCAATGGCAACCAGTGTCCTCATAGTTGTCATCTTGACGACAGGAGAAAATGTTTCAGTTTAATGGATGCCATGATGTTGAGTGTAACCTTTTACCACCAATCTAGCTTTGTATCTTTCCACACTTTCATCTGCCTTGTGTTTGATTTTATAAACCCACCGACATCCAATGGCCTTTTTGTCAACTGCTAAGGGTGTTAGGGTCCACATATTATTATCATGTAATGCAATGAATTCTTGTGTCATAGTTGTTTGCCACATAGGATCCATAGCTGCCTCCTCATATGAACTAGGCTCACATGAGAAACATTCATCACAAGGGACTGACTGTTAGGAGCTAAATCATCAGATGAGATGTAATGTTTGAGGGGAAAATGGGTATTAGGTGAAGCAGGATATGTAAGGGAATTGGAAGGTGGCAATGTGTGCACATAATCAGACAAATGTTGAGGTATTTTATGTGTCCTATGTGATTTCCTAAGTGTGGGAGAAACGGAGTGTGGAGTGTTAGCAAGAGAGGAGTTTGGAGGGTTAATTGAAGGTGATGGATGAGGAGATGAGAGTATAGGTAACAGAGGTTGATTAATGTCACTTACAGTTCCCAGATCACTTTGTACAGAAGCCGAACTGTTGTCATGAAAATTCATGGAGTGGTCATTAGGAAAAACTGAGTGGAAATGAGATGAGGGGAAATTGGTGATATCACTGGTCATGGTAAAGGGAAAAATGGTCTCATAAAAGACAGCATCCCTTGAGACATGGATTTTCTTGGTGGCAAAACTTAGCACTTTGTAACCTTTTGTACCTGAAGGATATCCAATGAAAATATGTGGAGTAATCTTTGGTTCTATAGGGCTTAGGAATTGTAGAATAACATAGACAACCAAAACTCTTCAAATGAGAGTAAAGAGGTTTATGCTGATGTAATGTTTCATATGGGCATTTGTTATTTAGAGGAGCATAGGGTAATCTGTTTATTAGATAGGTTGAGGTTAGTATACATTCACCCCAGTATTTTATTGGAAGTTTTGACTGAAAAAGGAGGGCCCTTGCTTTCTCAAGAATGTATTTGTGTTTTCTCTATACTACCCCATTTTGTTGTGGTGTGTATGGACATGAATTTTGGTGAAGAATTCCTTTGGATTGGAAAAACATAACTGACTCATTGTTGGTGAATTCAAGACCATTGTCTGATCTTATTGTTTTGAGAGTGGTTTTAAATTGGTTCTCAACTATGGTAACAAAAACCTTAATAACATGCAGGGCATTACTTTTGCTACTAAGTAGATGTGTCCAAGTAGATTTGCTAAAGTCATCTACTAAGGTGATGAAGTATTTGAAGTTATCATGTGTGGCTGTTTGGTAGGGACCCCATAAGTCAACATGTAATATGTCAAAAATGTTGGTGTTGTTGTGGGACTTAAGTGGAAAAGGCAGTCTTGATTGTCTTGCCATGGGACAATAGGGCAGAAAAAGGGTTGTTTAGGTGAGAAAACTACAGGTATAGAGAATATGCTCTTCATTTTTACAAAAGGACATGTCCAAGTCTATAGTGCCACAATAAATCCTCACTAACAACAGGAGAAGAAGTAGAAGAACTGGAATTATTTTCAACAACATTGTTCTTATTATTAATGGAAATGGAATTCATTACAATGGGACAAGAAGAACATGAATGAGAGGATTTCATTACAGAAGAAACACATGGGCATGGTAATCTACTGCTAGGAAAATAAAGACATGAATTAGAATTCTTTGAAAGACTAGCAAACTCCTTTTTACTTGTAACACCATTTTCTCACAATCAATTGAATCCAAAAGAGTTTCAAGACTCATACAACCAACAAAATCGTATTTCACAAGTTTTTCAACATTTTGTGACTTGACAAGGAAAATTTCATCACATGTTTTATGTTTTTTTTTTCATTCCAAGGACAATTTATCTCACCATATATTTTATATCAAAATGGCTACTCAACATGTTTTTCATTGTTTCTTTGATAACCCTCATGTTAGAGCCAAAATCACCAAATCATATCCAAACAATAACTTGTGATTAATTCCAAAATAAATATATATACATTTGTAACACTCTTTTAGAACATTTCTCAAAGATGCAAAAATCATAATTTCACTATTTTTTTCATCATTTCATGAACCCCCGCTATTTTAAGAATTTAAATATCATTTTTTTCATGAAAAATAATGTCACTTTATTCATGAAAATATTAGGTAAAACATTTTTTTCTTTACCTTTTCTCCACTTGAATTGAGAAAGTAGAAAAATGTTTCACCCTACATTCTTCTCTTCCATCTCTAAAAGAGAGCGACATTGAGCGAATGATATTGAGATTTCCTATTTTGAATCCGCTTTTTTTTTCAAACAGTAACAAAAACATGAATTCTCCTTACAATTGTTGGTGTAATATACCAAGTACAATACATTACAGTTGAAAATAAAATGACATAAATAAAAAAGTATTCACGCTGAGATGCAGATATCTCACTCTCTTTAAGGAGATTTAATCCCATTGAGGCATAATCTATATCGATCTAGCAGTACACTCTTGACTTGTCCCCTCTAGGATACAAAAATTCAACAACGTCGTACAACTCCAAATAAGTTGAAGAGTTCAAAACTCCACAAAAAAGAATATCTTCCTTCAACATATAATTATTTGTGTATATTGAATTAGTTGAAGACTTAGAATATTATTATTTATCTCGACTCTTTCTTTCACTACACTAATCTCAATATAATACTTCTCATCTTTTCTTACTCTTTTACATATCCATCTCTTGTTGCATTTCTTGTGTACTCAATACAAAGGAAGACATCACTATTTATAGGTGACAAATTATTTCTTGCAATGAAAAGGAAGATTATGGATAGTAAATTGGTAAATACATGACTTATAGGTTACAAGACAAAAAGATAGAATAACAAGTGAAATGAAGAGTAAAGAGTGTTGAGTTAATTATTCTAACTTTATTAACTAAATGTGATGCAAAGAGACAAATTCGAAATACGTTTCAAAGGTGAAGATACATCCGTTCCAAACAAAAGTGATGTAATGGCCTTTAATGCCATTAATCTTGACAATACATTTCTAAAATTAAACTCTCCTACTTGCAACTCCTTTTCCTGCAAATCCTATATAAGAAGAGGCTTTGGTGAGCATATGAAACAACACTACCAACATAAACAAAAAGAAGAGAAAAAATTCTTCCTCCTTTCTCTTTATCCTTAGAATATTTTTGGGGAATTGGCTTTAAGCAACCTCCAAACTCTCAGCCACGAGTGCACGTGTTTGAGAGTAACTGTGGAACTTTGGGGAGCGACCGGCTACTACGATTTGCACCGGAGTCGGGCCGAAATCGCTTTCAAGGTAGTGGCTTGCCACGACACAGTGTTTGTGATAAGTTATTTACTACTTTATAATTCCAACCTAATATCAATATTGTAGTATTTTTCCCAACAATTTGAAAGCGATTTCGTAACATATAATATTGATAAATGGCTATTTCTTTGAACAAAACTTTTTTTGATTTGTTAAAACTTGAGCCTTTGGATGAAAATAATTTTAAACGATGGTCACAAAAACTTTTAATTTTCTTTGAACAATTAGAAGTTGATTATGTTTAAAGAACCTTTTATGAATGGTTCTAACACCACTACTGATTCTAGCAATGTTATGGCTGTTGATGATGTTGTTAAGAAGAAGTTTGAAAAGGATAACAAAATTGTGAGAGGACATTTGCTAAATCATATGACTAATCCTTTATTTGATTTATTTCTGCCAAAGAAATATGGGATAGTTTGGAAATGAAATATGGTACTAATGATGCAGGAAAGAAAAAATATGTTGTCGGTCAGTGGATTAAATTTCAAATGGTTGATAATAATCCAATAATGGAACAACTTCACGAATATGAGAACTTGACTGTTGATGTTCTCAACGAGGACATGAAGATGTGTGAGATATTTAGGCTAATGTTCTGCTTGAAATATTTCCACCATCTTGGAGTGATTATAGAAATCAATTAAAACATAAGAAAAATAATTTAACTCTCCAAGAACTTATTAGTCATATGAGGACTGAAGAGGCGAACCGTCTCAAAGATAAGATGGAAGAACTTTTCCTTAATTCTTCTAAAGTTAATCTTGTTGAATCTTCTGGTACTGTTGTGAAAGACAGGTTCAAAGGCAAACAGAAGAAAGTCTCAAAAAAGGAACATATGAAGAAGAAATATCAATTCAACAAGCCGGAGGGTCAAATTCAAAAATTTAAGGATCCTTGTTTTGCTTGTGGAAAAGTTGGTCACAGGGCTTCCAAGTGCTATCAAAGAAAAGGGCAGGCCTCAAAGCAGGAAGGACAAAGTGATGTCCAAGCTCATCTTGCTGAGGGTAATGAAGTGATTGATGTTGTAGTCATTGAGGAAAATTAGGTGGCTAACAAAACTGACTGGGTGCTAGACACTGGCGCTTCAAGGCATTTTTGTGCCAGTAAGAATTTATTCCATGACTTTGAGGAGTCCACTGATGGCGAGTGTGTATATATGGGTAACTCTACTACTGTTGTAGTAATGGGTAAAGGAAAAAAATTACTTAAATTAACTTCTAGAAAGACATTATCCTTGAACAATATTTTGTATGTTCCCTCCCTCCGTAGAAACTTAGTTTTCGGAGCACTTCTAAAAAAAGTAGGCCTTAAACTTGTTTTTGAAGCTGATAAAATAATTATTTCTCGTGCAGGAGACTTTGTTGGGAAGAGATATCTTAGTGGAGGATTATTTGTATTGAACATTGTTCAAGAGATTGTCAATAATGAAAGTACTTCAAATTATGCTTATATTGTTGAGTCTATCAATTTGTGGCATGGTAGACTAGGTCATGTTAACATTGCTTCTATTAAAAGACTTAGGAAAATGAAATTAATTCCTATGATAAAAACTGATGATTTTTCTAAATGTCCTTTTTGTGTGGAAGCCAAGCATGCCAAGAAACCTTTCAAATCTGTTATTAGTAGAAAGACCGAATTACTTGAACTAATACATTCAGATTTAGCAGATTTCAAAAACATTGTTAGCAAAGGTGGGAAAAAGTATTATATTACTTTTGTTGATGACTTTTCTAGATACACTAAGGTATATCTTCTTAAGTCTAAAGATGAAGCTCAAAACATGTTTTTGAAATTCAAAGCAGAAGTGGAAAATCAATTTAGACAGAAAAAATCAAGAGATTTAGATCTGATAGGGGCTGTGAATATAGTACTAAAAACTCTAGAAGATTTTTGTGAGAAAAAATGGTATTAATACATGAGGTTAGTGCTCCCTATACTCCCCAACAAAATGGTGTAGCCGAACGGAAAAATAGAACCCTTAAGAAATGATGAATTATATGCTTTTAAGCTCTGGTCTATCTGACAATATGTGGGGAGAAGCAGTCTTGTCTGCGTGCTATATTCTTAATAGAGTCCCTCATAAGAAGTTGGACAAGATCTCATATGAGTTGTGGAAAGGGTTTGCTCCTAACTTGAATTTTTTGAAGGTGTGGGGGTGTTTGGCTAAGGTTGGTCTACCTGATTTTAAAAGAGTAAATGTTGGTTCTAAGACTTATGATACTGTCTTTATTGGTTATGCTCAAAATAGTGTTGTATATAGATTTATGTGTCTCAATGATCATTCTATTTGTGAATCTAGAGATGCAGAATTTTTTGAGCATATTTTTCCTTTGAAAAATAATGTGCCGAGTGATATGCAAAACAATGCTTCTACATCTATGTCTGTTAATTCTCATGTTGTGCCTTCTTCGAATGTTATTCCTAATGAGCATGAAAATGAACTCAGAAGAAGTAAAAGACGTAGAGTTGAGACTAAATTTGGTCCCCGATTTTATCACTACTTTCTTAACTGAAAACTTTGATATTAATATTTTAAATGATGAGTTAGCTAGTGTCTATCTACTTAATAGAAGAAGACCCTAAGACTTATGATGAAGCAATGAGATCAATAGATGTTATATTTTGGAAATAGGCTATTAAAGTGAATTAGACTCTATAGTTTCTAATCGCACTTGGGACTTATATGATTTACCTAAAGGTTATAAGTCCATAAGTAGCAAGTGGATATTTAAAAAGAAATTGAGACCTGATGGTACAATTGATAAATATAAGGCTAGACTTGTGATTAGGGGTTTTAACCAAAAGAAAGGTGTTGATTACTTTGATACTTATTCTCTTGTTACTAAAATAGTGACCATTAGGACTCTTATTGTTTTAGCCACTATTCATGATTTAGTGGTACATAAAATGGATGTCAAAACAACATTTCTAAATGGTGATTTAGATGAAGAGATCTATATGACTCAACCTAAGGGTTTTGTGGTTCCAGGACAAGAGGATAAAGTATGCAAATTGAGAAAGTCCTCGTATGGACTAAAACAAACACCTAAGCAATGGTATGCAAAATTTAATATCATTAGTGGATAATGATTTTGTTGTAAATTTATCTGATACCTGTGTTTAGTCTAAAATGATAGGTTCAGATTGTGTGATTATATATTTATATGTAGATAACATGTTAATCTTTGGTCTTAATGTGAATATTATTAATGAGACCAAGAACTTTTTTTCTTCTAACTTTGAAATGAAAGACCTTGGTGAAGCAGATGTGATTTTGGGAGTTAAAATCAAAAGAAATGCTAATGGTTTCTCTTTGTTTCAATCTCATTACATTGAAAAGATGTTGAAAAAGTTTGATTGTTTTGATGTAGTTCCAGTGAGAACTCCATATGATCCTAGCATACACTTGAGGAAGAATAAAGAATCTAGTGTTTCTCAAACTGAATATGCTAAAATAATTGGGAGTGTAATGTTTCTCATGAACTATACTCGGCCTGATATAGCTTAGTAGATATACTCATTATCCTAGTAGTGAACACTGGAATGCTCTTCATCGGTTGCTAAGGTATTTGAGAGGTACTATGAATTAGTGTTTGCATTTTAACAAATTTCCTGCTGTTTTAGAAGGTTTTTGTGATGCAAATTGGGTAACTGACAGTGATGAAGTTAGCTCCACCAGTGGCTATGTGTTTACTTTTGGTGCAGGTGCTATTTCGTGGAAGTCTTCCAAATAGACTTATATAGCACGTTCTACCATGGAATCAGAATTCATTACTCTCGAGTTGGCAGGGCAAGAAGCTGAGTGGCTGAGAAATCTGTTAGCGGATGTGCCATTCACCAGTCTCTCTTCATTGTGACTCACAGGCAGCAATTGAAATTGCCAAAAATAGTGTGTACAATGAAAAAAAAAGACACATTCGCATCAGACATGGTGCAGTTAAACAGTTGTTGAAACATGGTATTATTTCTTTGGAATATGTAAGGTCCGAAAGAAATTTGGCGGATCCTATGACCAAGAGCTTGACAAGGAAAATAATCCTTGAAACGTCGAGGGGGATGGGGCTAAAGCCCATTGATTGAGGTAGTGTGGTGGACCCATAAGGCCTCAATATACACCATATTTTCTATCCCTATGGCGTGAGGCAATGTTTTATAAGGTTGAGCTTATTTTCTCTTAATGATTCTATAGCCGTAAGGTGGTCTATTTGAGATAGACTTGATGGAATCACCTAAATGAGTATAAATGTGTGGTCGCCTTTTATGAAAAACTCGGGTCGTCTTTCTAGAGCACTCATAAGACCCAAGGGGTGTGTGCATGACCATAAAAGCACTTTGTATCGCGGAGATTGCTTAAATTTAAGGATATGGTATGTGTTATGAGGGTCTCAATTCATATCCGCTCAGTTCAAGAGTACTTCACTTTGTGGATAATAAGTTGTTGTCTCATATCACTACGTGTCAATTCAAATCGAAAGATATTGACACTTAAGTACATGTTCCTTCCTTTTGTCCAAAAGTTAGTTCTTACTCCTTATCTTGGCATTAATGGGGGATTGTTGAGTTAATTATTCTAACTTTATTAACTAAATGTAATGCAAAGAGACAAATTCAAAATACGTTTCAAAGGTGAAGATACATCCGTTCCAAACAAAAGTGATGTAATGGCCTTTAATGCCATTAACCTTGACAATACGTTTCTAAAATTAAACTCTCCTACTTGCAACTCCTTTTCTTGCAAATCCTATAGAAGAAGAGGCTTTGGTGAGCATAAGAAACAACACTACCAACATAAAAAAAAAAGAGAAAAACTTCTTCCTCCTTATTCTTAGAATATTGAGTCCGGAGACAAAAGGGTAAAAGAAATTGCTAAAAATTTCAAAAGGGCACATCAAAAAAATTTTTAACCAAAAGGGCAAAATCGCTCCTAACGGAGCAATTTTCTTCTGACAAAATTAACACCGTTAATTATTTTTTTAACATCGCTGCCCCTGCAGCATTTTTCTCAAAAAAAAAACTTTTAGCAGCGATTTCCTTTTCCTTAAAAAAGTATTTTTTTTTTTAAAAAAAAATCGCTTGCAATTAAGGCTTAAAAAATGGGGTTTCTCAGAAACCAAATAAGCCAACAAAGAAATGGGGTTTCTCATAAACCAAATAATCACCATATTGTTGAGTGTACCAGCTCTTTAGGTCAACCAACACAGGAGGAAATATGTGTTTAGGAAGGGCAACTTGGCCATCAAAGAGTGGTGCAACAATGGCGATTAACAAGAAGTAAACGAAAAGAAGCATGTCCAATAGCTTAACAAAAGCACCCATTTTGATCTTCGTCTCTTTGCAGCAATAGAGGCAGGCACCAAACAGTTCAGCTAATTTTTTGAGAAAAACGTTGTAGGGGTAGCTTTGTTAAAAAGAAAATTGACAAAATCGCTGCCAAAGCAGCGATTTTAAGGAAAAAGAAATTTTTTTTGGACGAAATCGTTGTCCCAACAACGATTTTTATGTTTTTTAATGGAGTCAATTTTGTCAGAAGGAAATCGCTCAGTTAGGAACGATTTTGCCCTTTTGAAATTTTTGACAATTTTTTTGCCCTTTTGGCTTCGAATTCCAAATATTTTTGGGCAATTGGTTTTAAGCAACCTCCAAGCTCTCAGCCACGAGTGCACGTGTTTGAGAGTAACTATGGAACCTTGGGGAGCGACAGGCTACTACGATTTGCACCGGAGTCGGGCCGAAATCGCTTTCAAGGCAGTGGCTTGTCACGACACAGTGTTTGTGATAAGTTATTTACTACTTTATAATTCCAATCTAATATCAATATTGTAGTATTTTTCCCAACAAAAGAGTTACTGACTACTAATGACCTCATTCTACCATAATTGATAAGAGTAAAGAGGCACAAATATAATGACCACCAATGAACATAACATGATACATAATATAACATATGATATATTTTTATTAATATTAAAATGTTACATTAACCATTCCTTTATATATGGTCAAACTCTGTGACCCCAAAAAAAAGGAATAATACAGGAGCCTAGGTTACAAGAAACTGAAAAAAAATACTAATAAGAAAACTAGGAGTAATAGGTCATTAATTGACTAATTGTAGGTCAGTAAATTGTAAATGGGATCAATGTATAAGCTCTGAAACTGCATAATAAGCAATCATAATGGGAAGTGACACCAGAATGCCAATAATTACCCTGAAATAAAAAAAAATCACATACATTAGTCTTAATAATCAGAAAATTAGAAAAAAAATGAAGAAGAAGAAAATAATCCATTTGGTATGGTGAAATATTTTATTTTACAATATCATTTACTTTAGTAAAATTTTGTACTTTTTAGATTGAAGCCAGTACATTATTTAAATGACACTACTACAAAATAAGGAAGTACTAACGGATAAAATTTTGTAACTGAACGATCAAAAGCCAATGCTGATCTCATTTAGCTATGTGTTAGCTACAAATTATAAGAAAAATCAATTATGTAGGAGTTTTTTAGCGATACATAAGTTAGGGATTATCCACAAATTTCGTAGTTAATTTCATTTGTTTTTAGTGTGATTTGATATAAAACGTATTTTTATTATAATATCTTGCCCTAGTCACTAATTTTTCCTCTAATATACATATTATATTATTCCAAATGGATGTGAATTGAAAGTATATAGGAGAAAAAGATTATAAGATGAGAAATAAGAAGAAATTAATTATGAATGAAATAACTTACACAGCGCTAACAATCTCAGGGTGAACTCCATATTCTTTTGCCAAAACAAAGGAGGCTATGCCTGGGGGTAATGCTGCCTTCAATCATAAAATATAATAATAATTAAAATATGTGTTATTTTAATAAGTAGTTGACTAGTTCGATAATAATTAAAATATGTGTAAATTTTAATTAGTGATGTCCGTGAACACATGGTCTATTCATCAAATTATGTATTTTTTTGAATTGATTTAACATTAACTGTTGATACTCATGCTCCGTAAAAGCAAAATTGTATGCTTAGTTTACATGAAAATAAGCCAATAACGAATAAAACTTCAAAAAAGATAAAATTGGGACCAAAAAATTAATCACTACCAAGTAAATGGTTACAACGATTCGAGTACAAACAATTTTTTAAAAATAAGTAATACTTCCACCATCTAAAGATTCTAAATTTACATGAAAATATTACTACTATTTTAGGGAGTTAAATAGGAGTAACTTTTTCTTTGACTATAATTTTTTCAATTTTTTCTCAAAATATTTTGAATATTCGTTAGCTATTTTCCATATAGATTTCAAATAGTAAATTTTATTTTTAAATAATTGGGAATCTAAACTCAAACTTATAACGATTAAAATAAAAAAAAATGACCTTCATACACTAAACATAAAATTGAAACAAAGAAAATAGTAATTAGTTTTACTTAGACCATAACGGTACATTCAAAATTCTCTAAACATAATTTGAGAAAATGATTTTTTTAAATTATAATAACAATATATTCAGTATGATTTAAAAAGGATAGACTATACGGAGATAAAATTACCTGGAGTATGGAAGCTCGTAAAACATTGCCATGTAAACCTACGACGAATGATCCTATAGTCATCGTAGCTGGTCCTATAAAAAATCTCAAAAATAGTCCAAATACTATCACTCCTGTGCCACCAGCCATTACTTTCTGTTGCATTGCCACAAATACCCCTGCATTTATGGACCATCAAAGTTACTACTACTACTTGGATTTATTTTCCAATTTATTTTATGATATAATATAATATGCAATATGTAAAATGTATTCTATAAGAATGTTTTCCTTAGGTCTCACTTGGATAATTCTTTCTTTAGTGTTCAGGTTGTGAGGGTAAGTTATATCGAATATTCATCTCTTTACATGATATTATAATCAGATCCATCCTAATTAAATATTTTCGATGTGCTCTCCTCTCATCTCCTCCAATCTTATATCTTCCACACTCCAGATGTCCAGTTCTTAGTTGTGTGGAGTGTACGTTGATGTCCTACATCGGCTAAGAGAGGGGAACAATATGAATTATTTATATGGTCTTGAACAATTATTTTCTCATAAGTAAGTTTTTTAGAATTGAGTTCAATTCAAGATTTATTTATTTTTCCCGCCTCAAGACTCGAAGTCTATTTAAATAGGTAGGATGAAATAGATATAAGTCTTGAAATCTCACCAATAGTAAACATTCCAATGCCACTTCCTGCCTTTGACATTATTGATATGCATTCCTTCACAATATTCGGCAGTACAAAATGCCACCTAAAAATAGACAGAGAGACGAATTCAAAATTTAAAATTAACAGATTCTAAACACACAGTGATCTATTATAATCTATAATTTTAAAATCTTATTGATATGTATAACTGATTCGAAACAAAGTAATAGATTTAGTTGAACACATACCTGTCAGCTACAAGAGACCACATTATGCCTAGAAAACAAGCATAAAAGTTAGGATTCTTGGAAAGCTTAGTCCATACAATTGTCATTACTGACCCCAAAGATGGTGTTGTATTTTTGCTTGCATTATTATTATCATTCCCTTCTAAATCTTGATTAGCACCCTCACAAGCCATAATCTCATCTTTGGCATTTTTCAATTCCATCATGAATTGTATAATTATAGACCAAATGAGAAATTGTATTGCCAATGATTGAATCACTAAATCAACACCTACTTGAGGACTCATAGCATTCATTACAGGAATTCCCATAACAAGTGCATTAGTTAAGCTACAAAATGAGAATGTTGTTATGGACCAAGAAAAGTTCCCTTTGCTATAAAAATTAGCCCACAAAGTTAGAAAAAAACCAATGATGGCTTTAGCAATAAGGTCACCACAAATGAAGGGGTAGTTCATTTTATAGGGATTTACTTGGGAAATGAAGTCAAATGTGAAAAAAGGAAGAACAAAAAAGTAGTTCAATCTATTTATAGCATCACAATGTTCAGCACTAAGTTTGTGCCACCATTTTACAGAACCATAACCAAGACCTAATGCCAAATAAAGTGGCATCATGGCTTCAATAACCTTGTAAATGTCTAGCCACTCTATCATTTTTTTTTCTAGCTAGTTTGTGTGGAAAGAAATGAAGAAAATATTAAGGTAGGTGAATTATATTCTTTAGGAAATTAAAATCTTGAGTTATGTAACCTTAAACACCAACTACTTATATACTAATTAGTATTAGTATTACTACTTTGGATATGCTTTGTCTAATAAGATGGATTCCTATCATGTTGGGAAGTGGTAACACTTGTTATTTTAAATTTGAGTCTATTGAACAATGTACCTAGTCAAACATAGATAGAGTGCTATAGTAATTACTGGCCAGAGAGTGTATCTTGGGAGATTTATTCTAGTTTTACGTGAATTCATGTTTTCATTTTGTAGTGTTATAATTTTTAAAAAAATACGTAAATATAGATGTATGGATTCATACTCGAAATCATATGATGTCATGATGATTGGGTGTACCTCTCTAGGTGAAGTTAGAATCTTAAATCTTTTATCGATTTTGTTTTTTTTTTCTTCTAAAATTGGGTAATATCTCTTTAAATGGTTATTGATAACACTTTTGACGTTTTAATATCTTTCAAATTTTCAAGTTTGTTACATTGAAAATTCCTATAAGAAAATTGATTTAAGTTCAGTGATAAGAACCTAAAGGTTAAATCAGTCAAATTAATATTTTAAATCCACCTTTTCGTATAGTGCATTCATCTTCTCAAAATTCTAAATATGCTACTGATTCATCCGAACATAGTAACCTTAGCTCAAATACCATTATATGTGTTAAAAGATTGATTAATAATTATAAATAACAAACTTCAAACCTAGTAAATTAAATGTGTTGTGATAGGAGTCCGAACTCAAATTCATATGATGTGTTCGGTACGGAGGAAATCATTAATTTATTTTAAATTTCTTCATGTTTGGTTGGTCGAAAAAATTGTAAACATTTTCTTTAGGAAAACAAGTTTCTTAAAGACGAGTGATACAACTTCCCTAATGGAAGTGGGAAAAACAAGTTTCATATGTGACTTTCCATATTAATTGTGTTCTACTCATCCTCCAACCCCACCATCTCACACTCCTACGGTCCTACTCCTTTCATATTTATCTAAATTATATACAAATGTTTTTAGGATGATATTATTAGGGTCATCTCGGTCATAAGGCCACTATAACAACTGCTTGGGACACCAAAATTTTTAGGGCCCCCAATTTTTTCTAAAGAATTTTTTGGATAGAAAATATAATAGTAATTGTTTACTTTATTTAATGTGGAGGTCGTTGTAATAATTGAGAAATAGAATAGTGTTTAGTTAATTATAACATCATTTCTTTTATGTGGCTACTTATTTTGTTGACTTATTTATATCTTGATAATTATCATAAACCCACATTATTATTCTTACATTTACTTTTTTTACTCCTCTTTATATTCTTATTTCCTCATTATTGAGTATTCTAAAGTCTATTAAACAAATAAAACCTTTTGCATTATGCAATATACGTTATTGTGTGTTTTTAAAAAGATCAACTTTTTTTTTTGGTGTATTCTTTAAATTTCAAGCACTGCAACAAATCAATACTATTTTAATATCATTATATCAACTTATAAAATTCAGCACAACTATTTCAGTATCATTATATAAACTTTTCAAAGTTTAAAGTCAGATTTTATTATTCTAACTTTATATTATATATTTTCATTGAAAATTTTCATTGTTTGAATTCTTACTTCATAAGGTCTAGACATCATACTTTCTCTAAACTTCACTTGTAAAATTCATTGAGTATGTTATAACTATTCAATCAATACATATGACAACTAAAAAAATAAGATCTCGTAACGAAATTTGACTTTAGGCCTCCCAAACTTATTGAGATGGTCCTGAATATTATTACTTACGTATTAAATACAAAAAAAAATAATATAAAATTTACTTATTTTCCTAGAAAACCAGGTCGAAAAAACATTTTCACTCATATGAACACCTCTATAACTTTTAAATGTAAGATCACCATCTGGTCAAACTAATGATCTATGAAGACCTAGATAAAAGCAAAAATTAAAGAACAATTTGCAATATAGTAAACCAAGTTTTAATCAGCAGTCAATAATATAAAAGGCGTTAATTAGGGGATTTTTTTGGTCAACCCAATAAATGCTAATGCATGGCTGACTTGAGCAAAATTCTAACATGGGGAGTGATGAAAGTCTTCTATTCCTTTTTGGTAAGATTTGGTTGGCTATCATTTTATACTCTCTCCGTCTCATAATAGACAACATCTTACTAAAAATATTTATCTCATACTCCCTTCGTCTACTATAATTGTTACTCTCTTCGTTCAATAATAGTTGTCCATTATACTAAAAATAGTTGTTCAACAATATTTGTTCAATTTTAAAAATCAAGAAATAATTTACTTTTTGTGTCTATTTTACCCTTGCTATTTATCATTTGACACATTTCTCAAAACATTAAATTTAATAAATACAAAGGATAAAATAATAATATTACACTTATTATTTATTGTTTCTTAAGGGATGTGTCAAGTCAATAGTGGACAACTATTGTTGGACAGAGGGAGTATGTTTTTTTTTAGAGTCAAACTATAGAAACGTTGACTAACATTTTACAATGTATTTTTTCATTATATTGATATGAAAAAAAAATGCAATTTATAGTACTTTTCGTATAGTTTTTGAATATCTAATTTTTTTGTTTAAATTATCAAATTGATGCAATCTAATTTAACTTTCGAAAAGCGCAGCATGACAAATAAAAGTGAACGGAGAGAGTATTATTTGATCACTTAATAAATCAGGATAGAATCAATTATTTTTTCCCATTTTGCCCCTACATATAATTAATATGACCTTTGGAAGTTCAAACAAATTTGAAGATTCAAAATTTCTTTTTTTTTCAAGAAGCTAATTAATATGAAGAAAAAACAAAATAATAAAATTGATCGATTCATTCATAATTTCTTAATCCCCATATAAAATAGTAAATGATCATCTAATATAGGACAGAGGGAGTAGTAAGCTACAAAGTCAGAATATAATACTCCATGTTAATTTTTACTTATCCACTTTAATTATGCACGCCTTTTTGGAAAAACAATACTTAATATGAAAATTTTATCACAATATTTATATTAGTTAATGTATAATCTTAGATATTGAAAAATAATTTGATAAATAAGTTATGAATATTGAGGATAAAATATGAAAAATTATGTTTCTCTCTAAATATGAAAAAAAATAAAGGGAATAACAATTAACGGGTCATACTAATTAAGAAAGTACAACATGTGCTAATTAATTGACTTTAGAAAATTATTCACAAATCATTGGGACTTTACGTTGTCAAATAACATGCGCTAATGAAATTGTTATCGACTTTGAAATGGACTAACATAATTAAATAGACCTTTTTTTTTCTTCGATAGGGGACAAACTCCTATGTACAAGTTGATTTTAAAAAAAAATAACAGAGATTCTCCCTTAAAAGTAATATATTACTAACGTACATCAAGTGAATAAACTCAAAACTTTTTGAGAAAATTTCTTAAATATATATTTATGTTTGAGAATTTGTTCTATAATATTATATTTATTTCTTTTAAGACCATAATATCATCATAAAAGACCCACTCTATTCAACATTTTTAATTTTTTATAATGGTAATGTCCTCCTTTGAGTTCAATTAGAGGTTCCTAGAAATATCGAACTACTTGACAAACAATCAAATAGATGAGCACAAAATTTAATAAATAACCTCGAGTTAGTAAGTTAATTCATCAATATAATATAAAGAATTCAACAATCATGAAATAGTCATTGTCCTAAAATAAGTAGATTGTTTAGTTACACATCATTATCGTAAAATTCTAAATGAACAATCATACAAAATAAACTAGGAAAAAAGAACTTTAAAAAGATTCCTGATTCTGAAATTGTCCAAGAGACATCTCTTGAAGGTTGATTTAAAGTATCACCTAAGACTGGACACCATATAAAAAATGGAACGGTCGGATTGAAATGAATGGTTACTGAATTGGTTTGATCGGAATGTTGACTTGTATCGGGATGAATTGGATCGAAATAACTAGGATGAAAACGCGGTCCTATCCCATAGAGACCGAAATAAAATCGAAATGCATCAGAATGGAACGAAGCGGAATGGGATAAATGAGATGGTAAATAAAGTTATTAAAATATAATTAATTTTCTTGAGTCAACGAATACAAACTTTATATATATTTTGAATTATGAAATAGGAATGGATTTTATTTCCTAAGTTTTGAAATATTTAAAGTTTTATATTTTAGTAGTTTGTAAGTTAAGTACTATATTAAAGTATTTGTTTTCTAAGTTTTTTCAATTTATAAGTTTGTATGAGTTTGTAAGAGTTATTCTTTTTTCTAAGTTTTTCATTTATGTTAGGGAAAATGGTTCGAAATATATTCGAACTTTGACCAAAATTTTTGTACCAATTCCAAACTTTGGGCAGAACCTATTATCCCGCACTATTTAATAGTGTATTTTAAAAATATACAGGTGCTCACGTGGACATCATAAATATTATTCATTATAACTAGTAACTTGTCCTACTGGGCACTTATATCTTTAAAATACACTATTAATAGTGCAGGGGTAATATGTCCTGCCCAAAGTTTGGAATTGTTACAACAATTTCGATCAAAGTTCGAATATATTTCAAATATTTTTCCCTTTATGTTATAAGTTTTTAAGATTCGTAGTTTATAAGTTACTGCTTTAAATTTAAGTAACTTATGTTTACTAAATTTTTTCTTTTTCAAAAATTTTAAATTATAAGGTTCAAGTTCTTAAGTTAATAATATTTCAGCTTTATAAATTATAAGTTTGTAATTTAAAAACTCAAATAACTAAAAACAAATGCATTAAAAAACAGGTTAAAAACCAATCTATTTATTCAAATAATCACATATGTATTGCAATTTACAATTATTAGTAGAGTGCCTAATTTATGCAGCCATCTTCTAGAAAAAGTTCTGTTTCAACTAAGCCTTGAATTTAGTACTAATAGTTGTATAGTCATATAAAACTTTGTTCTAACCTAGCTAAAGATTGACCGTTATCAATCTCCGGTCTTGATAAAATTTGTTGACGGTCTTGAAATTCCATGTCATCATCACTATCACATCCAATGATTGAATCTAAGAAAACTTCATATTGACTATTTAACTTTGAAACTCCTTAATTTCTTCGCTTGGCATTGATCAAATCTCTAAACAACACAAATATCTCCAAACTGTCTTTTTCTAACAAATATATGTGATCTCCAATTTGAAAACTTGTCGCGCTAAAAAGCTGCCTCTGAAGCTATTGATAATTCTTGAATCGCTAGGACATCCTTCACCATCCTACATTATTGTAGTAAGACTGCAATGAACATCTTTCCCCCATTACCAAATCTGTGAGCCTTTGATTCTTCTAAAATTTCAAGGCGAATTCAAAACTTCAATCTATTGAGCTAGTAATTTCAAGGTTCTTATCACTGACGTACCAATTTAGGATATTTGCAATTATGCATTCAGAATTTAATATGTATTCGTTGAAATACAATGATTATCGCACTACATGTATCTATGCTATGCGTCGAATTCAGTTGAACTCAGCCGTTTCAGCATATATGCTCCTGCATCAACTTTTACGACAAATTATACTGTTCAAGAATGAAATTGATGTTTATAAAAAAATGAAGATGAATGATGAATTGATGAGTCTACTTGGTATATGAGGTCTGGGGATCAGAAATTTTGGGATGGGAAATTGATGCATTGTGGAACAACTTGAAAACCTTGTAAAAGACAAGAAGGTGAATAAATTGTTCAATTTCCATCCTTCAACTTATTGAACCAGTCACCATATCACATATTCACATTTAGAGTGTACAACATATAGTTCTCACATTAACAAATCTAAACCTCAAAACAGATGCAAAACAGGAAAAGATGCACAGAAAAACATAAATGTAAAAAACTGACTTCCCATGTACCAACTTTATGCCTGATTAATCAACATACTGGAGCAGGAGTGGGTTTCAGGATTGGTGGTAGGAAGTGGTCTGGTAACAGCTGCTAAGATATCAGCGTACCCAACAACTCCAACTAAATGGTCCTCATTCTCGGCATCAGTAACCCATACATGAGTTGCACGATGTGACAACATTTGAGCCATAACGGCAGCTAGTGAGCTTGTCTCCTTACATGTCAATGGTGCACTTCTGCCACGATACATGCTCCTAGAAACACTTAAAGATGAGTTTGTTGGATTGCTGACGAACCCAATACTCCTGCTGCTAAATTTTTTTGGCCTAACTATACCACCACGACTATTGGCTGTATTTGCATTTGTTACCATAGGATTGACTGCAAAATCAGGTAAGGAACTTGAGGAAATATTATCCTCAACACCCATCACGAATTGTCCGGCTGAAAAATTAGCTAAGGCCCATGCTGCAGCTAAGTAATCACACTTCCACAGTTTAGTGGCTGAAATCTCACCAATGATCTTATTGTAATCATCTGCCATAGGATCGATGACTGCAACTGCAGGGGGATCCGATGGTAGTTTTTGAGTGGCATCTATCGCTGGGCGTGATGCTTCTATTGAGCAGTAGTTTGGGTTAATGATTCCAAGGGAATAGATAGAGGAGAGAGGAATAGGGGCTAATGCACCAAGGCAACCAATAATAAAACGGATGATATCTTCTCTGGACAGACAACAGAATTTGTCACGAATGGGCACAGGGGAAGAAGTTGATGGACGGTTGGCATTGGCAGCCGGGTTAGAAGTATCAATGTTCTTTAGCCATTTGCCATTATAAAGAATTGAAAATCTCTTGCTCATGCCTCTCCATACAACACTTTTGGGAACAAGGAGTCGCTTCACACCTTGCTTCATCATCTCCAGTGCATCTATCAATCTGCAAAGTACAATAGATCAGCAATATAGCAATTAAAGAAATAGTTTCTACAAACTTTCATCGTCCACTCACTTTTCAGCAGCAAACTCATTGTATAATTCAACTGTCCTATTCACATATAAGTCGACTATTATAGGTAGTCGTACGGACCCTTGCAATACTGTTTAGTAAGATTTGGAAATAGTACTTAAATATATAGAGAGAGGGATAGGGGCAAACTCATTCCTATGTAACTTAGAAAAACTTGGAAATAGTACTTAATTATATAGTACTCTATAAGACAAAAAAAATTAATTATCATAAATAAAAGGTTTCATTTTTTTTACATTTTAGTTTGAGAAGTTAAAAGAGTAAGCAAACAAGGTTAAGTTTCTATCTGTCATTATTTATTACATATACTTATCCCTTTGGTTTTTATTACATTTGTTGTTTGTTTTTTTCTGTTTATGACAATTTTATATACTATTTTAAACTAAACTTTTCTAAATCAATTATTTTTATTTGTCTATGAAAAGAAATATTAAATTAATCAATCCTTAAAAGGGTTACTTTATAGCTTTGCATCTAAAAACGTTAAAAGAGTGAATTTCGAAAAAAATACATGAATTTCATTAAAATATTAATGATTTCTTAATAAGTTTTGGCTTTAGGCCACTTACTCTATTGATCTGCCCCACCACCCCACCCACCCATACCCCATGTCTCCCTCTCCTTTTCCCCCTTCTCAAACAGATCAATGCAGCTCTTTGGCTGAGTGCAAAGTACTCACGGATCAAGATCCTTCCTCTCTAGTTTCTATTCAGAACATTTTATTTTATACAAGGATGTATTTTTATTCTTCTAGGTATATTCTTTTAAGGGGTGGAAGTTGGGGGGTATGCTACTACTAACCAGAGATAAAATCTACACTCTGCAAAAGTACTAAAGGAAACGTTACTCAACAAGACTTTTTGGTGCTATTCTTCAATTTTTGCCTGAGCATTTACAAAATAGGAAGACTCCTTCAATAGGCTGGATTTATTACTAGAACCTAGTCATGTTAAGTGTAAAATTCAATTCACATTCTATTCTGAATGAGCAAGGTTCACGAAACCATCCACTCTACTCTTCATTCCAGGCATGAATCGTCCGACAACTGAGAGAGACCACAAATTGAATAATGATGTCAACCAGCTGATTAAATACATACATTCCAAAAGCTATCCGGTCGTAGCAGCTAATAATTAGTCCATTCAATACAGCATGAAAAAGCAAAGTTACGAAGTTCAAATACCTAACTACAGAATGATCAATTTTATGTTAATTTAGCAACATGACAGGAGTATAAGGACAAGATAGACCAATAAAGAAATCATGAACATTGTGAGTGGCAGCGAAGAGTTGTGGAAAAAGGTGATGCTAGAATATACCATTGACATGACATTATACAGGTAAGGTATGGATTTTCTTGAGTTTGCTCACAAAGGTTTTGCCATTATCCAATGAATATGGGGCTAATATATTAGCAACGTGCATGAAGAAGGAGTCATGAAGCTTTCTATTAGGTTGAAAACATGCATAACATTTGCTATTGTTTGTTCAGAGGGCGGTGAGAAGGGCAATAATTTCAAACTGACAGAGAAGAGGGAAAGGAAAAACAGCTTTCGGCATTGTTTGCCTTGGAATATATGGTGCAGCTAGATTAAGATGAATGTCATACACAACAAGCAATTAAAAATCACAAATAGACACCTGATTCAAAAGAAGAGGTATAAGGGGCCTGAGGCTAAGAAGTTGCAAAGATTAAAGAACTACAGGTAATGTGTTCTCTAATCTCTACATATGAGTAAGTGCATCAAGAAGAAAGAGGACTTGACAACAGGTAATTGTTTCTATCTTTACAGTTAGGGATAATTTCATAGACCTGCCCTCTGATTTTTCTCCATAACACTAATTCATTAAATAAAAGTAATTATAGTCTCACCAACTTTTTCCTTTCCGACAATCTTTTAATTAACTAATTTATTTCCTTTGGAATATAAGAGAAGAACTAATATCCAGGCCGCATTCTCCTTCCTCTCTTCCTCCACAAAAAAATATCTTCATCAACTGCAATCTGTCTACTCAATGCCCTATAGACTTCTGAAAAAACTAAACTTCTCATTCCCACTGTTAGAATTCACAGTCTCTGTAATTTTCCATGCATTACTAGCATACTTTGACGTAGTGTTTGAAAAACGACTGTCTTTACTCTCTCCCAAACACACCAAGACCTTATTCTAGATCTATGGTGAAGATTCTTTTATCCACTTTTCAATTGTTGAACCCGAATCAAATAAATTATACACTTAATTTAGGTAAGGTTAGAATAACAATACATCAATTTCAACATATTTTCTTAAATATTAGTGAAGTTTTTCATTGAAGCAGCTTCAAGAAGCTATATGGACATTGAAGTCAATAGAGACGCATGCTGAAGTTGAAGAAACAGTTTTTCTGGAGGAAGAGAGGAGGAAAACACGGGCATGGATATTAGAACTTCTTTTTATATTCCAAAGGAATTTAATTAGTTAATTAAAAGATTGTAGCGAAAGGCAAATTGGTAAGATTGTAATTACTTTTATTCAATGATAAACAGTTTAAAACAATTGTTACAAAGAAATCAAAATAAGACAGCTAAGCGTTATATTGTAAACCACAAGAAAGGTTAGTGTTATGGAGCGCAACCAGAGGGGAGGTCTCTGAAATTATCCCTTACATTTATTAATATCAGAAACTCTGATCAGCCAAAGAGGTCACCATTACTATTTACTGGTGATGGAGACACTGTCTTATTCTTAAAACAGCTTCAAAACTTAGCTGGATAAGAGGCTTCAGAATTGAAGGAAATGCTGGGGATACGTTAGAGGTTTTACACATTATATGCAGATGATACATTAATATGTGTGATGCAGAGAAGGAACAACTACAACATCTAAAAATAATATGTAGACATTTGAAGCCGTTGGTCGACAGCACATAAACTTGGCCAAAAGCAGCATATTCTCAGCGCAATGAAGACTGCCAAATTTCTGAATTAGCCAGAAATTTGGGCTGACAAATGAGTGAATTCCCTGCAACATACTTGGGTCCTCCACTATGCTCCAAGTGGTGAGGCAAGGAGTGATTAAGAACTGAAAAGCTAAGCTAGCACCCTGGAAGAAGGCATATCATTTGGCGGATGAATGACACTTATGAAAAGTGCTTTAGATGGAATTCCAACATAAGGGACTTCTCAATTTAAGCATAGACAACAAGAGACCTGCTAATGAGATTTGGGATGACAAGATCAGAAATACCCGATCCGGGGAATAAAAAGAAGGATGATACGGGAAAGTCCAACAGAGCTGACACAGTATAGAAGATCAATGGTGCTCCAATACCGTGACAAGCTCATCTGGAAACCCATAAGAGGTTTATGGGTGAAGTTGAGCACTGACAAGGATGCAGATTGGAAATGGCATCACGACCAGAATTTGGCATGGTATATGGATAAACCAGGCCCCCATTCAAGGAAATTTTTCCCGATATTTTTGATCTGATATGTAAAGCTGCATAAAGTTGCAGAGACAGAATCTGGGTTCTGAGCTTAAGGAGACATATACAAAGATTTGGAGTTGGGAAGTATAACTCTTATGTTGGAAATACTAGAGAACATGCAACTTCTGGAAACAAAGACATACAGGAGTAGTGGAAATACAATAAAGATAGCACACTCTCGCTCATACTATCAGTGGTCAATGAAGAGTGGTAAAGATGAGCAATTCATCTTGTTCAAAGACAATTTCCATACAAATGATCCACCAAAAGTCATATGTTTTGGATGGATGGTTACGTAGAAAATCTGTCTAAAGAGGAAAAGTAGATTCAAGCAATGTAACAGATACTTTTTATGCAAAGATAGTCCTGAAACTGAAGAACTTTTATTTTTCCTATTGCTAGGTAAAAAGGAAAAATGGAGTGTTTCCTAAATCCTAGGGCATGCAATGGGTGGTTCTAAAGGAATCTCAGAGAACCAACACAACACAGCATAGATAAATTAATCTTGCAATATGGCATTTCTGTTGTAGAGGAGACACAGATAAATTCAAATTCATGTGAGGAGACATTGATAAATTTAAATTCATGTGAAGGAGACATCGATAAATTCAAATTCAATCACATGAAACACTGCATAAGTCAACTCTCCAAAACTTTAACTAAATTAGCCTAATTTCTAACTTACAAAACTCCACCAGTCAATCAATTAATTATTGGCAGATCTGTCTGGCCAGGTAGACACCAGAAATATATACACACACCTATGGGACCCTTTTTTATCCTTTTAATTATATGGCATTTCAATTTTTCATGTCCTGTGTAATATCCACTAACTATACACTATACAGATTGGTACAGATGAAGTGAGTGATTACTTATGAGCTGAATTATGAATAATACTTTACTGCGCTTTGCCAATAAAAACACTATTTCCTCTGTCCCAATTGTAAAAAGGAACTCAATCCATTCTATTTTTTGAAGTAAATTTTTCAATAATTCAAACTAATCAAACTAAAAATTTCTTTCTTTTTGATGACTGTGATGTCCGGACCAGCTTGCACCTAACTCCAGAGGATACCTACCACCTCCCACCGGCAAAAGGTAGCAAGTAACTCTGTTATTCAAATTTGAAATTCTGATGTCATGTTTTTCTCAACCAAGGTAACTTTTCAACCATCATTCTAACAGCTATCTTCTACTTACATTAATAGAATTTATAAGACAACAGCATCATCATAAACTTTACATAAAGTCGAGTATATACCACAGCAGTATTCCTAATGATTGGCAATGAACACAATAATCAAAGGCAGTTTCAAAAGTAAGGAGACTAACCTGGTGGCAGGATCAAGCTCCTTGAGCAAAGAATTATCAGGAAGCACAACCTCAGAAACAGGAGTCTTCATAGCTTTCTCCTGATCAGCCAAACATTCCTCTCTAGCCAAAAATGCAACAATATCAAGAGAATTAAGAATACCCACAAACCTTTTTCGCCTCATCTCTGCATTCTCAATCAAACCCTTTTGAGATCTCGTCTTCCACACTGGTATCCCACATTCCGTAGACTCCCCAATAGCCCTTATAGCAGCCTCCACTGTTTGTGTCTCCGTAAATTCAACTAACTCCGGTTTTCCCACTGTCAGATCCCCAACCACATGATACAAAAATACCGATGCCATTACAACTCAAATTCACCAAAACAGATAATTTTCTACGGACAAATTGTAAAACAAGAAGATAAGGGTTTAAAATTGTGTAAATTTCGCAAGAATTTTTATGTGAATAAAGATCCGGATTTGAAGGGGAAAAAGAATTATGGGTCCTAAAAGAGGGAATGGAGGAAGATAAGGAGAAGATGAAAACGGGTAATGCGGAATCTGACAAGAGAAGTAGTAATACTAAAGTGAGATAAAGGTAGAAGATTGGCCATGGAAGCTGAGATTAACAAGCCAAATAAAAGCAAGGCCCATGAAAACTTGGAACTAATTTTCTGGTAAAATTTTGGTAAAGAGGTAAAGGAGATTCTAGAAAAGTGAGGGAAGCAAAGGTCAAGTGGTCAAACAAGATTGACATGTCTCAATAATTGAGTAATCATACAAAATTTATTATTATTGAGATATTTTCAATCAAGATGGCAAAAGATAACTACTACGAATTTATTGCATAGGAATTTGATTTGATGTGGATGATTTTGCAACACAAATTCCTCCAATAATAATCAAACTCTTCTTTTATTGTAATACTTGTTATATCAGATATATGTAGTACTTGTTTATTTTACGCTAGGTAAATTACTCTTGCTTTGCATAGAATCGAACTATTTTATTAAGCTTACATATGATCATTCGGTAATATTCATAATTTCGATACATACACTACATTATCAAGAACATTTTATCTTAAGGCAAAACGTTCCTTCGAAATCTGAAAGTCCTATATTTTTTCAATTTTCATTTTGTTATACAAAAATTATGAGTCATAGAGTTTTAAGTATAAGAAAGAAGTCTAAGAAAATTTCCATGGAATAGTTGGTCAAAAGTAACGAAATTTTCTAAATTCCAAGAAGTTGTAAAGAACAACATCAGACATTAAAGTAGAGACCAAAAAGCCTCGAACAACAACACTCCCAAGTAATGTGGAACATCACGTCCATACAAGAACATAATTAATTAAATTCAAATGGAGGACTTTCGGCTCCTTTCTTATGAACCTCCATCAATCTCTTTTTTATTATAGTAACTGTGGCAAGCAAGAGAGCAATTTGTTTGGTTCTTTTAACAAACTTCACCATTGGTTTCGTATTAGTGATCACATATTTGTTGTTGTGTGGTATCAAATATAGCTCAACCCACAAGAAATTTTCCCAAAAAGTATAAGAAGAAACTTGTAGAAAGGGACAAAAGAGAAGATCAATTTTCAATAATTCTTATGGGAATTCTTAATAGAGTTCAACAAAAGTCACCGAAATAGCAAAAAGAAATTGCAATAGTTACATGAATCAATATGACTTATAGTAAAAGATTAAGCTTCATAAAATAGGAGGAAGAAAATTTTGAGGAATAAAACACACTTCATAAGAAGTTTAATTAATGTATTTGAATTCGACTCCCTTATAGTGGAAAAAATCTATAAATAATAGTGGCAAAAATAAAAGTTTTGTTTACTAAAACCCAAATGTAATGAATTCAACCATTCCAGTAGCATTATGAGTTGTGGACTGAGAGGTGCAAGAGTAGTAATGTCACATTGCAATTGAAATCAATTTTCTTTGTTTATATGAAGTAACTTGTAGAAAGGGACAAAAGAGAAGATCAATTTTCAATCATCCTTGTTGGAATTTTTAACAGAGTTCAAAAAAAGACACCAAATTAGCAAAAAGAAGCGCAATAGTTACATGAATCACTATGACTTACAGTAAAGATTAAGCTTAATAAAATAGGAGGAAGAAAACTTTAAGGAAAGAAACACACTTTAAGTTTTGTTTTCTAAAGAACCAATTGTAATGAATTCAACCATTTGTAACACCTCGGATTTGTAAAGGAAAACATTTCCTCATTTAGCCAAATTGGAGAAGGGCAGTATGCAGGGGCGGATCCACATGGGGCTGCCCGGGTGCTTGAGCACCCATTAAGCTCGTATCAAACTATATATATTTATATCAAAATTAAGGCAGTATCGTATAAAATAAAAGGCGAGCACCCAATAAACAAATGTATTAGTTGGTGCGGTGGTTGTAAATGGGTTCTCAAGGTCTTACCTTGCTTAAATGCCCAAGGTCGATTCCTTGTAGTGGCATTCTTTTTATTTTAAAATCAGCTCTTTTCTTTCTACCTTTTCTTTTTTCCCTTTTCACGAATTGTCCTATTTCTAATTTTTCTAAAACAAAATTCTTTTTTCAAGATAATTTTTATTCTAATTTTTCTTATTGATTTTTTTCGCTATCTTATATAAATATAATTATCTTTCTTATGACAAGTGTTAAATTTATACATTTATATTTTATGATTGATAGCTTAAAAAGTAACCAAGATCTTAAAATCTTGAATCGGTCATGCTCATGTCTATTATGTAACTTAATCTCCAAAAAATATAAATGGTCATGATCTTCCATGTCTATTAACTTTTTCTTTCTCATCAGTCTAATTAGGAAAAATAAAAGGGAAGGAAAAAACCAATTTGTTCTAGCGCCTTTATTTCAGTTCTCCAATTCAAAAGCGAAAAAGTCTTCCTTCTCACTGGTTTGCCTTTTTTGTAACCACAATTGTTTGTGACTCCTCCTATTTTTCTTGAACCAATCCAAATATTCCAATTGTATATTGCATTGAATTGAAAAAAAATAACACCTATGTTGACGAATTTTAGCTCGCAATTATGCTCTTTGGTTGATATAAGTTAAAAACAGTGAGCACCCATAGCCGTAAATTCCTGGATCCGCCACTGGCAATATGATCGCCAAAGTAACTTGGTGATCCGCCAAAGTGACTTGGCGATCCGCTAAGTCCAACCAACCTCTCCTAGTGGACTGCCTCCATGGCCCAAGCTACTGGAAATTTGGGCGAGCCAGGTCGGGCTCGCCTTTCCAGTCGGGGCATCGCCAAAGGGTCCCTCCCCATCGCCTAGTAGCCTGCCTCCTTAGGTGACTCACTGGAAAATTAGGCGAGCCAAGGGCACACTTGGCAAGTCACCAAGTGCCTTTGGGCGAGCTCCAGCGTGGGGTTTCTCAGTTTTTAAGTTGGGGTCCTTAGTGTCTTTTCATAATTTTCTTAAGGCTATACTACGTCGTTTTACCCTTCACCTAGAAAAGTATACAAGCATTCTATTCCCAAATTTCCTCCAACTCAAGTCATTCTCTCAAGAACCAAAAAGAAAACCCCAAGATCTTTCTCTCAAATATTTCTCTGAACTTGAAGAAGATGAAAGAAGTTCAAGCTAGGATCAAGGTCAAGTCTCCAATCCTCTAGCAATTGTGGGCCTTGTGATTAAGGTATGATGACTTTTCATCCATGGAGCCCTATGATTTCCCCAATTTAGAAGAAGAATTCCCCAATTCTAGTTAGGGTTTCTTCTAATGTTATGGGTATTGATCCAATTGAGTGGATTATGATTGTTTATGATTGAATTGATAGAATTACGTGTTTTTAGGATGAATTTACATGTATCCATGCCTAACCCATGTCTAGAATGATGAACTTGATGTAAATGGGTTTTATGCCATGAAAGGGGAAATTGAGGATTTAGATGTATTCTTCTAGGATTGATGAGATACATTGTAGATTGCTTGAGATTAGAGTATATAGATATGAATTGCTTAAGAGTGAAGCATGTAGACATGAATTGATTGAAATCAAGTATATACGATGAATTATGACTTGTAGGCTTTGAGATTAGAATTGTCTTGAGAATAAGGTGTCATGACCTGAGTCTACATCCTGGACGTGGCCGGCACTCGAGAATCATTCTTGGTTCCCAAGCGAACCCTCATCCTAGTTGACTATAAGCGGAAGACTAACTCAAGCATACAAAAGCTTAAAAACTGAATAAAATTCATGAAACTCAAATACAAAGCTTTAACTCAAATGATTTACTCTGAATATAAATAAAATATTCAACCAGCCAACAAATTCTTTTTCATTTTTTTTTTTTGGCATTTGAAATACTTTTTATTATAGTTCTATATTATATATATCTCTCATTCTATATTTATTTCAAATTCTAATTGTTTAATGGAATGGTTAGTTATATCTAATGAGACATTCCTCCGCTTTCAGGGGAAAGTGAAGATAAAAAACAAGAATCGATCGTTCAAGTATTCCAAATTGTATGGCAAAATGACAGGAAGCGAGACATATAGATCGAGTATATATCCATATATATTGAATTGCGGCTGGAATCAGAAACTGAAAAAAAAACCAGGTCTCTTGTTTCCAATTTTTTTCTTAATCAACCCTAGGTGATGACAGTTCTGGCAAATTAGGCAACTCAAGTCTTTAAAAAATTTTATAAGATAAATGAAACAGCCTTCTCAAACTCTACTGTCTATCTATGAAGCCTCTAAATGACAAAGATAGAAGTCGGGACAAGACCCACGACATCCTGACGAAACTGAAAAGTAAATGAAATCCTCCGGAAGCAAAGAGGCTTGCCATAGCTAACTGGGACTACAAGTGGTATCAACGAAGCGCATGTTGATGATCCTGAATATATGTATCTGCATCATGAAACGATGCAGGCTATGATACTCAACTCAAAGGTTAGATACTCAACTCAAAGATATGATACTCAACTCAAAGGTTAGATACTCAACTCAAAGATATGATACTCAACTCAAAGGTTAGATACTCAACTCAAAGATATGATACTCAACTCAAAGGTTAGATACTCAACTCAAAGATATGATACTCAACTCAAAGGTTAGATACTCAACTCAAAGATATGATACTCAACTCAAAGGTTAGATACTCAACTCAAAGATATGATACTCAACTCAAAGGTTAGATACTCAACTCAAAGATATGATACTCAACTCAAAGGTAATCAACTCAAGACACTCAACTCAAGTTAAAGCAACAATAAAAGATGCGATATATGGAAAACTTTTAAAACAATAGATAGCAACTCAATGTATTGAAGAATACAATAATAACTTAGTTTCTATGCAAAAATACAATATAACTCTGTGGGAGATTCTCTAACCGACAACCATCACTATAATCTATGTGATGATACATCGTCTCACCCATACTGCCAGAACTGTCATATACTTTGCTGGGTATAGAACCTCTCAACTAAGTGGATCCACTAGTCTATGCTAAAAATTATTAAGGAATCATCTAAAAAGTATGACCCTTTCTACCCACATTGACTACATGGTTTATGGAGACTTGAGTTATCTTAACTCGTTCTCATATCGGTGCTCAATACTACTCCCAAAAATATACTCAACTCATATGTTTAAAAACATAACTCTTTCTGTGATTTGAGATTATTACTCAAAATCTTTCTCTAAAAAGAGATGTTACTCAAACTGCTCAAAACTCTTCTGGAAATCTTAGTTTCCTCCTCTTTTAAATGTGAAAACATTTACTCTTGGGACTACTTAGTTCTCATATATCATTTTTAAGAAAATGAACTCGACTCTACTCTTTCTCAACTCAAGTGCTCACGTCTTAAAACAAGTTCAGAAAATTTGTAAAATGACTTCTCAGAATAAAGTTCATGCCGAATTATGGACGTGAACGACTTAATTCGAGGTTTTAAATAACCACATGTAGAATTCAATACTCGAGACTCAAAAACTCAAGAACTTCAATGGTAATACTCGTTTCAAGAATGCTTAACTCAAAGGGTTCATGCGGAATTATGGGTATGAACTACTCAACTCAAGGACTCAAAGATACTTCTAATCTCCAAACTGCTCGACTTATAAGACTCATGCAGAATTATGGGCATGAACAACTCAACTCAAGGACTCCATAGGTAATATGTAATAGTCCCATGATTAGGAATAAAATCTCAAAATGGATTAGGAACTCCATACTCAAAACTTAGAACTTGAAGATACTACTCCTCTCAAAGATACTCAATCTATGGAGTTCATGCGAAATTTATAAGCATGAACGACTTGAATCAAGGGTCTAAAGAACATTATGGAACTCATGTATACGACTCTACTCATTCTCATACTTACTTCCTCAAAACTTAGCTCAAATAGATAATGGATCTCAAAGGATTCACAATTGAACTCAAAAACTTTCTTGAACTCTATTCTTAACTCTCTCTTGAATTTGAATTATGAATTCAAGAGTTATGGTTCATGATATGAAGGATCTCGTGATGATAAAGTAGACTCATGAATACATTCTCCTCACTCTCATACTCACTTGCTAGAGTCTTGAAACAAGTTATTAGAAATGGTAGAAGACTCTTCAAAAAGATTCAAAGGGACTTTCTCAAAATATTCCGAAGAACTCTCAAAACTTAAATCTTAAATCTACCTTGATTTTGAATTATGAATTCAAGGTTATGATTCACGTTATGAATGATTTATAGGTGTTTAGAAGTAGTTTAGAGTGATTAGAATCAAAGGGAGTGAAGGTACACTCAAAAGGGACTCAAACGGGACAACCGACGAAAAAGAAGTTGGGGCAGGCGACCTGCCGCATTCCTGGTGTGGGGTGCCAGCCCCAAACTTCAGAGACATATTTGTGGTGCATTGCTGTGGTGCCGCCTCAACCTTTCCCCATGCAAATTTTTGACAAATTTCATCTCCCGCTTTCTGATCCTAAATCAATTCTAATTGATTTCTTTTTCCAAGTTTTTCTTAGATTCAATTACCCGACCTAAGTACACACTAATCTACTCAAAACAACACTCAAATCACTAACTTTCATCTCAAGAATTCATCAAAATCCCCACAAAACAAGATTTATGATGAACTTCAAGAACACCTATCAAGTACTTAAATCCTTCAACTTTTGAGAATGAAATTACACTGAAAATAACATGATTGGCGTGTGGGTGAATGAACCCAACACTATGGAAACTTACATACCTCTTAGAAAATCTGCAACAAAACTCAAGAACCTCGACGAACGCTTTGATTCTTTCCTCTTTTCTCTCCTTGAACTCCCAACTAAAACCCTAGGCGTATATTTGTATTATAAAATTGAACCTAATCATATTAGACCCCTAAAACCTTACTAAAAGTGAATTAAATCTGATTGGGTAAGGAAAAGACCAAAATACCCCTCACTATTTTTGGTAGATTTCCTTAATTGGACAGCCTGACTTCAAAAGGGCATATCTCACTCATCTGACCTCAAAACTTAGCAAACTTTATGGCGTTGGAAATATAATTCAAAGACCTATCATTTGATATCTTATGAGCCACCTAACTCATCATGTGCTAAAAGTTATGGTCATTTGAAGTTGATCCAACACTTAAAGGAACTTAGGAATGACTTGAATGAACTCTCATTAGTTCTTCTTGTAACTCAAGGTGCTACATCTAGTGACCTTAACACTTAAGAAATTTTAAATTCCTTGGTAAAAACTTACTCACTACGAAGGATGGTTCAAGTCTTAGCTCAAAAAAATTTCTGGGGTGTTACATAAGGCATGTATGATGAATGATGATTAGTAGGGCTTTTAGAGTAAAGATAACACGATGAATTATAATGATTAGGGTTTTGAGAGTAAAGCTTATATATATGAATGTTGATTAGTAGATAGTTATTGTGAAAGGATTTACCCACATAATCTACTCTATGAATGTATAATGTGAAAGGTTTTCTCACATAGAATGATTCTAGGTTGAAAGGCTTGATCACCTAAAATAAATCAAAAGCAATGTAATGAACTATGATAGCTTGAAGTAGTGATATGAGATCCCTTCATGAATAGCTTGACTTGGTAAGACAAGACCATGCTTGGTAGCTTGAGTTAGTAGATCTCATGGATAGCCTTGGATTGAGCAATAGTACCCTTCCAATGGTTAGCTTGAACTAGCATGAGATGATGCTTGCATGATAGCTTGACTTGGTAAGGCCAAACCATTTCATTGGTAGCTTGGATTGAGCAGTAGTACCCTTCTTTGAGTAGCTTGGACTTGCATGAGAGAATGCCTTCCATGATAGCTTGGTCTAGCATAATGAGGTGTTTTTCCTAGATAGCCTTGAATTGGTAAATCGTAATCATTCATGAGTAATGACTTGTCTTGGACTAGTAAAGAAGTACTTTTCCATGCCTAGTAGAAATAGCTAAAGAGGGACTAGTCCCTAATTAAAGTAGCGTAGTTATGTTGAAACAAGGTACTTCAAGAAAGTATTGTAAGTATGTTTTAATATGAGCTTTATAGTATGATGAATTATTAGCTTGGATTGTTGCTAGAGTTGTCTTCCTTGATATGTATGACTAGAGGTGGATGCCCCAAGTCTTGAACAAGAATAAGTGAGGTTACTTGAAAAGTACTCCTCTTATGATATGATGATTTATGTGCATTGATTATGCTTATGACTTATGTTGTTGTCTCTTATGCGTATGGTATATGTCTTATGTTGATTAATTCCTATGTGTATGCCTATGTTGATGTTTATGTTAGCTATCATATTTAGTACATGTTTGTACTAACGCATACTCTTGCCTACATTCTTATAAAATGTAGGGTCCGGCGATATCGACTTCCATCCCCGTGGCTAGGATCATAGTAGAGCAAGATTTGAAGATTTGGTGAGTTCTCATAGCATTCAATGATTTGACCACCATTTCCTTATGTCTTTCATTTTATGTTTTGACTATTGTATGGGTTGTGTCCCAAAGACTTTCAAGTATTAGATGGTTTGAGGCAAGTGTATTAGACTTTCGCTCGTTTTATAAAGACTTTGATGTTGTTGAAATGTTTTAAATTCCCACTCATTTCTACTACTTTATGTTATGATATGTTAAGTGGCTTGTATGAGGCCTCTCAGGGTCTTGTACGCCATGTTACATCTAGGGTGTACCCCTAGGTCGTGACACCATTTCAGCAGCGTTATAAGTTGTGGTCTGAGAGGTGCAAGAGTGGTATTGCCACATTGCAATTAAAATAAATTTTCTTTGTTTATTCTTTCTTCTTTTGATCCCTTGAAATTAAGTGTTGAATTTTAAAATGTGTGAATGAAAAAAGAAGAGTTGCGACCTTTGTGAAAAGTTGCGACTTTTATGAAAAGTTGTGACTTTTGTGAAAAGTTGTGATTTTTGTGAAAAGTTATAACTTTTGTGAAAAATTGTGACTTTTCTAAAGAGTTGTGAATTTTATGAAAAGTTGTGACTTTTCCGTAAGGTTGTGACTTTTAAAAAGGGTTAAATAAGAATCATAATTTGTGAGGGTGCTGCATATATAGGCGGGTCGACTTTTGTAAACAGTTTAATCAACTGGTACTAGAATAAAATATTGGGCCAAACTATGTGGTTAGTTGGCCCATATATATATATATATATATATATCACAATTATACCTTGAGAATTTTCTTTTAATTTTGGAATTGTGAATGCTTCTCCTTTAATCCTATGTATACTTGCATTGTTGCATGCATTAGTCTACAGTTTCTCCTTAATCTTACTTTACCTTTGGTGATTTGAGTTAATCAATATTTTTCTAGGGGTGGTACACTATAGATTGAAATTCAATATCATTTATTAGAGCTTTGAATTGACATATGAAGTACACATTGTTGGATTTTAAAACTTGTGAGTGAAATATGAAGAGTTAGGACTTTCATGAAAAATTGTGACTTTTATGAAAATTTGCGACTTTCATTAAAAGTTGTAACTTTTATGAAAAGTTGCGACTTTTATGAAGAGTTTCGACTTTTATGAAGAGTTTCGACTTTTGTGAAAAGTTGTGACTTTTGTGAAAAGTTGTGACTTTTGTGAAAAGTTGTGACTTTTGTGAAAAGTTGTGACTTTTGTGAAAAGTTGTGACTTTTGTGAAAAGTTGTGACTTTTGTGAAAAGTTGTGATTTTTTGAAGAGTTCCAACTTTTCTAAAGAGTTGTGACTTTTATGAAAAGTTGTAAATTTTAAGAAGGGTTAAATAAGAATCTTGATTTGTGATGCCACTGCATATATAGGCGGATCGGCTGTTGTAAACAGGTGCAACATTTATGAAGAGCGGCAAGAGTAGTGAAACAATAAACGGGCGAAGCGGTTGTTGAAGGCTGAAGCGACGTTCCTATTGGAGAGGGGAATGACAGTTTTGGAAATAAATAAATAAATAAAAAGAGAACTCTTGCTTCTAGTGGCGCCACGTCACCAGGTTGAGGGTTCTCTTTTATATATGTACTAGTAAAATTACCAGCACCTCGCGTGGGAATTTAGTATTACAGAATTTATAAAATAATACTTAAAACCTATCAGTCATTAAAACTAAAACAATATATTATAATACATACAAGATTACGTAGTAACGAACATTAATAATGTAATGGAAAATGATAATTATAACATCTTATCATTTATCCTTCAATCAATCTCTTTAATTTGATTTTATAATTTATCCTTTTACTTCCAGGAAGTGTTACTATTTGATATTTTTGGGGAATCAAACGAACATCAACCTGAGATATACAAATATTCTAATTCTAATGTGTAGAAAAGTTCAGTTACTATTTGATATTTTTGGGGAATCAAACGAACATCAACCTGAGATATACAAATATTCTAATTCTAATGTGTTGGAAAGTCCAGCCCTACCTTTTGCTTTACATATATCATTTTAAAGTTCCTTATTTAAATGTATCATAAGTATTATTAAAATGGAAAATTAAAGGGAGAATGTATCATATTGGACAACAATTCAACTTATTATACATACTTGAAAGGAAAAAAATACTACACAAAACTATTCAGTTTGTATGAGTGTTTTTTATAAAATCAGCATACCAGAGTGATGGAGTTCAATTTGAAACTACACTTCTATTCCAATGGCAGTGTCGAGAAACACATCTATTACTTCAAGAAAAGTATTTACAACTTGCAGTAAACTTGAGAATCTGTCCATACTTCATACTGAATATGAGCAATTAATTTATTGTGTAGTTATCTATGTCTTTGAGATTAAAAGAGGCTCCGGTTTATTCCTCTATAGGTCATCTGACACATCCTTGAACACATGTCAAAAGTTTATTAATTCTTATGTTTCTTCCTGGTTCACTTCGCACATCAAGGTGCGATAAGGTTTTTAAGGTATTTATGTCCTTACAATGGCATACCAAATTTGAATTTTGTCTTCAAGAGATGGTAATAAAGATCTTTAAGATTATTTTTTAATTGTACCTTCAACAATTTTAGTAGAGAAAACTTGCGTGGATACTCAATTAACGTGTGTTATTTAATCTGTACTAACAAATACTTATAACAATAACTTTGCAGAAACATAAACAATAAAATTTAAAACATGTACTCAAAAATAATAATTAATAACATAAGCATAAATTAATGACCGTAAAAAACATACCAAGATATGTAACAGTAGAATAAAAAAAACAGAAAGGAAAAAATCGAGCTCATTGAATGTACAATATCCCTTTAAGGAAATTATTCTCATCTACTACCCGAGGTTTAAAGGAATAGATCCTTTCAGGACATAACGATTCTATTCACCACTATATTGATACAAAAATAATGGTGTCAATGAAACACTCAACAGGAGTAAAGTACACGAATATTTCATTGTGCAGAAGCAGAAGAAGAAGTACAAAATTTTCATTGTTTTAAAATGAGAGGAAATCCCTCTATTTATAGACAACAAAGGATACTGTGAACAAATGCTTATTGTGTCTTATCGAAAGGTCACAACTCTTTGGAAAAGTTACAACTTTTCAGAAAGGTCACAACCTTTCATAAAAGTCACAACTTTTCATAAAAGTCGTAATATTTATTAAAAGTTATAACTTTTCATAAAAGTTACAACTTTTCATGAAAATCACAACTTTTCATGAAAATCACAACTTTTCATGAAAGGGGAAGACTTGTTTTGGAAATAAGTAAATTAAAAGGGAATCTTGGTTTCAGGTGATGTCACATAGGTTGGCATAGGGTTCTCTTTTATATATATATCCTTAAACTATATATGAAATGAACAAAAATGTCCTCCATTTAAGGTTTAGTAAAAAAAAATGTTCTTGTTGTCAAAATTTTGGTCCAAAACTGCCCTTATTGTTATTTAATAGAAAAAATGCTCATTTTCAAAATAAATAAATTATTTTTTTAACACATTATTTTTATAATAATATTTTTAAAAATTAGCAAATGTTTATCCTACTTCTATTCAGAAAAAAATAAAAAAATAAAAATATTTCTTATTTTATTGTAATTATTTATTATCGTTATATAAATAAAAATTAATGATGGATATACTATGATCTTATATATATATATATATGACATATATTATCCATCAAAAACATACATGAAGTTATGTTATTTTAATTGATAAAATGAGATTAAGAAGAAAAAAAATATTTTCCTATATTTTAATTTGTTAAAGTGATTTAAAAGTAAAGAAAACAAGAATAAGGTTCTTTAATAATATTTTAATTAGAAACAAGATCTGTTTAAAAAGAAAAGAAATAATATATTTAATCATAAAAGAGTATTTTTGACCCATGTAGCAACTATAGCGGCATTTTTGGACCAAAGTATTGACTGCAAAGACATTTTTGAACCAAAGTATTGACGGTAAGGACATTTTTGAGTCAAACTACAAACGGAGGGTATTTTGTTCATTGCACATGGTTTAAGGGCATTTTGACCCTTTTCCCTAAGTAGAGTAATATTTTATTTTTTTGAATTTTTCACAAAATTTGACATTATTTTTATGGCAGTTATTTCAATATACAATATGCTATAAGTGTGTGTATATACATGTGTGCTTATATTTTTGTTTTTCTCCACTCACTTACTCCATACATTTCATATTATTTGCCCTTCTTGATATGACATTTCTTTAAAAAATTAATTAGATGAGAAATACCTTTCACAAATCATGATCATATTCGTATGTGAGTAAACCTTTCACAACAACATTGATACTTTCATCTAGAAGCACTCTATCATCATAAACATCATTTTCATAAGACATGCATAATCTTTCAAAGTTCATAGATTCATGGGTTCTTCATAGGTTCATAGTTAAAAATCATGAATGATGCTTGGGTCCATATAATTTCAACTAAATATCATGTATTAACACTAAATCATGCATTAGAAGACTTAATCAACAATAAAATTCATAATTGGACGAAACTCATATAGAACTAAGAAGAACCCTAACTTTGATTAATTGAAACTGAATTGAGAAATTGAAAACCAAGGGGACCCCATGGAGGAATGGACTCCATGGAAGAATATTCACATACATCGCTACTCAAAGCCCAAAATAAATGGAGAATTGATGCACTTGAATAAACTTTAGCTTCTTCTTCTTCTTCCTTAGGTTGAGAGGGAATTTAGGGGAGTGAATTTGGTTAGGTTTTGGGGGAAATAGGAAAATGAGTTTAAAGTGGATAGTTTTATGACTTAAAAGCTTTATATGGAGCTTAGGAAAGAAGCCAAAACGATATAGTATATGTTTAAAACATTTAGTAAAAGACCCAAAATCCCATAAAATTCAACTACTGAACTGGTCTACAGGTGTGACCTACGAACTGTAGAACTTTTTACGGCCCGTACTGGTCAACCATAGACTAAGGAACCTAAATTCTATCCAACTTTTGATGAGACTGGTCTACGGCCCGTAGACCCTAACTGTAGAACTCAACTTGACTTCTAAATTTTCACTAAGTCTAGGAACCACCTACGAAGCCTATCTACGACTCATAAAAAGATTGATCGATCATCCTTTTCAACCGTCGAATGAGGTACTGAAACTTGATTCTTTTCAAAAACTCCACTCTGGGTCTACGGTTCCGTTCCTACAGCCCGTTAGACTTCCTACGGTCCATAGGTTGAACTCGTAGAACCCGTCTCATACATATTTTTCTGCATTATTCTTTTCCTTTCAATTTTTCAACTTCCAAGGTGTTACATTAATCAATCACAGTCATCAAATACACAAACAAATGTATAACTACATTCAAAATATATTATAACTAATCAATATATACCAATGATTTACCAATATACAAACAACATATTAATACAATACAATTACAAATATTCAAAGTAGACTAAATAATCAGATATATAACATTATCCGTGTCATAATCATATGTGCATAATTTTTATACAACATTATTACCTGATGGAATTTGACCTCAGTTATTAATTGAAATCTTTGCACAATTGCATATTGCGTCATCACAACCTTCAAAGTAGTTTTTTTCTTGTATATTTGGCCGACCTCTATATACTTATGACACGGATCTGTAGTGATCACATTACAATTTCTTGATTCACATGCATCAAGCGCTCTACTAATTCTACAATTGTCAGCGATTGTGTTTCAAATTAATCATTTCCATTTATACAACCTGATCCTAAGTTTTCCCCTTTTCCTGATTTGAACTTTTATAAAGTTTATTGTTTTGGATACACTTATTCTAAATACTTACACAAATTGGCTATATGTTAAAATTATTTATAGCTTTTTTAAGCATTACTTACACTCTCACATCCATGTCATTGAATATAACCATTGGGGTATTGCTTTGTTCTACCTTGTATTCAAGTCTCGGTATCTTAACACTAACATCCACACAAAGTTGATTTAAAATTACATTATACAACCCAATATATGATACATTTTCCCTAAAGACGACCCCCTCTATAGTGTAATCAACGTAATAATTTTCATCATTCCATTTTCTGAAATGTACTACCAAAATAGTTATGACAAGATTGTTGTATACATTTCGATAAGAACAAAAAACTAATTTAAACCACAAATCGTATAATTTTACTCACATATACAAAAATTGTATTACAATATCAAATCACTAGATGTACTAAAATTATTAAATTATACGTATACAATCATAATTAACCTCGAAATCAACAATGACAGGTTGTATATATACTTTTTGTATCAAAATATAAGAAATATAGAGATATAATCCATTAGTTGTTTAAATTATACATATCATTATAACTCAAGTAATCAGTCGGTACAAATACAAATCAAAACAGTTCTTCAATAGATATCCAATAATAAATCGATACAAATACAAATCAAAACAGTTTTATGATACATATCCATTAATCAATTGATACAAATATAAATCATAATAATTCTTTCATTGTTTATATAAATCATCAAAACTCTAGTAATCAATCCATTCAAATACAAATCAAAATTGTTCTTCGACATATATCTAATAATCAATCGATACAAATAAAATTAATCAAATATCACAAATACAAACATAAATCGTAATTTAAAAGAAAATCTAACAAATAAATCTATGAAAAATCAACTTTCTGAGTTCTTGATTTGAAATTAATTTTTTTTCTTTGATTCGTATAATTAGAAAGTATGAACTGAATACTTATTGTTGTATAATGGATGAAGAAATCTCTCACGATCCAAAAATTGAGGTCATGATGAAACATATCCCGAGAACCCCAAAATGGTGTGTAAGTCTAAAGAAAAACACATATGAGACTCTCAAAGGGAAGTTAAGAAACAAGTCAAACAACCAAGAAGACAACAAAGAAGTTCCTAAAACCTAGTAGCATAAGTATAAAGAAAATCTAATTCTAGATTCTGATATACATCTCAAGTTTTTGAAAAGAAAGTTAAAATCTGTAAATGGTAGATGGAGATCAATGGCTATCCAAAAAGCAGAATCTCACCACAACTCCAAAAGGGGAGAAAGTGTTGGATCCAATCAACCGCTACGGAAATCACCCTGACTAGGATCTGCATCAAAGGGATAATGGAAGTAGGGGTGAGTACAATTCACATGTACTCAGTAGGTTAGACTAACTGAGTATAGGCAATTAAACAAACTTAAAAAATAAACTATGAAACGCTTCCACCTGCATACAAAAAAGTCTCACTTCAACATCGGCGTCATTAGTTTATATAATAATGACGTGAATAAAGTGAACACGAAAGGATACAGATAATCAAGGCACACAACACAACAAAGCTGACCAAATCCAATGTAATAAATGATGTGGTGGAAGTAAGGTTGTCGCACAATCTGTCGTATACACTTTGCCGAGCATTTAGCTTCTAAACAAGGACTCGTGGGGGGACTCACAGTCCATATACCAATCTCAATATCTCATTAACTTTTCACCTAGTTTGTGGTCAAGGATATAAGTAGGGCTGGGCATAATACGGTTAAAACCGAAAAAACCGACCGAACCGATTTTTTTTTAATTTCGGTTTCGGTTTTTCGGTTATTTCGGTCGATTTCGGTTTTTATTTTCAATATTTTAGCTTTAAAAATTCGGTTAACCGAAAAACCAAAATTATATGTATATGTTCTTTTCCCCATTCCCAGCCGGCCCAATTATAGTTGATAGCCCACAACCTTAATTAAAATTATCAGCCCAGCCCAAATTCCAATCAAAATTCAAAAATCCCTACATTGATTACCCTAAGTCCTAACATCAGATTCAGTCGTCGTCTCTCATCTCTCAATATACGCCGCAAGTCCGCAACTCTCGTCTCTCAACTCTCGTCAGTCGTCACTCGTAACTCGTAAGTCGTAGACTCGTTGTAGACTAGTAGTCGTTAGTCGACTCGTCTCTCAAGTCTCATCTCTCAACTCTCGTCTCAGTTACGACTTACGCCGCAGATCGTCTCTCAACTCTCATCGTCGTTCGTTGCTCCTGGCTCCTCGCTAACTGCTGAGTGCTCGCAAGTTGGATAGTCATAGGCGCAACCCGCAGCTGCTCAGTGCACTGCTCGAATCTCGATTAGTTAGCTGCACCAAGGTTCTTATTCTTTAAGCATGAAAATATGGGATTATGTCGGTGCTAAAGGCAGTCTGGTATGTTGATCAGTAACTTGTCACTTTATGTTTCACAGAATCACAGTGGAATAATTTGTGCTCCAAAATAGCAGAGAGTGAGATAGACACAGGTTGCAAGACCAAGTAGTGGGGACTCCACCTAGAGACTGCTCTTTGTTTGAGATCTCTATCTTGTCTTCCTATTTAAAAGTAAGTATTGTCTTGTGGTGGCTGTGTAGACAACAAGTACTAAAGCCTACATGTTTGAAATAAATTTGGTTACAAAACAAGTACTAAAGTCCATAGACCACTGTTAATTAAATTTGGTTAGATCGAAATCAAACCGAAATAAATCGAACCGAAATTATAATAACCGAACCAAACCGAATTTATTTTAGTTTGGTTTGGTTTCACATTTTGGCCAAACCGAAAACCGAACCGAAATTTACAAACCGAACCAAACCAACCAAACGCCCAGCCCTAGATATAAGTAAGGTGTCATATTTTCTTTCTCAAGAAGATAGCATTTCTTCACTTTCTCATATTTTCATGATCAATAATATGTTGTATGAGGATGAATGCATTACAATACATACAACACAAAGGCATAATCAAGGATTTCAAATAGTATCAAGTTTACAAACACAACAAGTCATGAAACACTTCCTCAAATGAAATGGATAATGGAGGGAACCATTTGAAATCATTCTTTACCACTTAGAAATTATTTCTTTCATTTTAAGATGTTCAAAAATCAACTCAAGCCCCTAACTCAGGCATCTCAATGTCTAAATAAAGATAGGTCACACAACCCCTCGCTCACAATTACTCAAATATCACAAATTTTCAGCAACAATTAAAGGCATCACATAAGCTTCCACACAAGCTAAACATCAGAAATGGGAATCATACGAACTAAACTAGGAGGTCAATGTTGACACTTTGACCATATACAATGTAGATTAATCATCAAGCTTCTTTAATTGCAAATGATTTGAAATAATTGATTTTATAAAATTCACAATATTTTTCAAGTTATATTTAATTATTTTATCAATTTTATAATTTTTAAATAATATGTATGTCTTATATAATTATGTATATAGTTAGCACATTTTATGAATATTCAAAAATCATTTCAATATTTTTTTTACTTACATAATTTGTTAAATTAGTATTAGTTAGTTAGTAGATTATATTTTCGAATTAGTTAGTATATAAATAAGTTAATTATTTTATTTCTTAAAGATTAAGAAGATTGTTAATTCATCTTATTTAATTCTAGTCGAATTTACTAAACTAATTCAATTTGACAATGTTTTAAATTCCAGCCGAATTAACAGGGCCCCAAGGGTTGTGGTCACAACGGTTAATCCTTAACCGAATCCACTGACCCTTTATTGTGATCGCGATGGTCAAGGCTCGTGAAAGAGAAGACCAAGAAACTAACCTTCACAAACGTGGCGCCAATCACGAGATCACAAATTCTAATTTCATTGGCCTTTGCAAACGGGGCTCCAAGCACGCAGATGTAAAGAGTAAAGCATGGTGCACTAGCAAAGGCTACACTATCTTAACTTAGAATTGAGAAATGCCCCGACGGGGCGCTTAGGATTTGTTCAAATCCCCGTGAACGCAAATGAACTATGCAACCCAATCGATTTCAATATTCTGGAATGTCAAAACTTTCAATGAAGGTTGTATCAATGAAGAGTGAGTTCCACAGTCAATAGTCTATTTTAGCAAAGAGCCACAAGATACCTCAAAATGAGCTCAGAAACCCAGGGACCCAAATCAAAGGTTTAACTAGACCAAAATTGACGTTCTAAATCTAATCAAACCATTAGAATAGCATTTCGGGATCGTTTACCAAAAGTTTTGACCAAAGTCAAATATCTAACTTCAAAAGCTCTAAAAAAAGAAACTTACACAAAATCAAACGAAATGTGTCCTGTCCGTTCCACCAAGTCATAAATGACTTGAGGTAGCTATATGAAATCTCTAAATGCTGAAAATACCGAAAAATGGAGAAAATGACCTAGGGAGTCATTACATCTAAATACAATATTTCATTAGTTACTTTTTTAGGGCCTTGGCTCGTCACAATATTAGTATAAATTTTATATTTCCGTATGTGAAAAGAAGTATAAATATCTTCATTGACCAAACACTCGCTAATAAGTATTTAATCTTCATAATTGTAACCCTCACATGACATATAAGCTACTAATACATTTCTTCCCAAAGAAAGTTTGCCACCAAATGTAGCAGCAGCATCCGCTAAAATTTGTCCACTAAAAGAAAACTGTGAATTATATGGGGATTTTCCTGGGGATTAGTATGAAAATTCGCAGAATTTTTTTTATTGCATTTGGATTTTTCTAATATTTTTTTTAAACATAAAGTTCTCTCACTTTATGAGACAGAATTAAGATATAATGAAAAATAGATATTACATGAAAAAATTATGATTAATATGAAATTTTCCTTGTTAAAGATCAATATAGACATAACAGTTATAATTCTGCCCAAATTTTAAATATTTTATTAAGGCATCTTAGTTTTGGTGTATATAACAGTAACATAAGTTACTAAACACCTTATTCTAACAATGTGTCATATTCTAGTTTGTAATTTCTTTGAATACTAATAATATGATGTTTCATTCTGACATGAATTAATATTATGATTAGATGTTTGTCTAAGAAGATAAGTTTGTATAGTTAAATATCACTGTTGTAATTTATACTAGCAAAGAATGTTCATAGGATGCAGGAGCCTAATATGATTAATTTAATTTTAATTTAAGTTTTAGGGTGTAGATTTGAGTCATGACACAAAAAAAAGGTCACAAGTTCAAAGGGGCTAACTAGTGGTAACAATATATAAGTAGCCTAAAATTAAAAAGACATATCAAAGAAAGTTTATTATCATTTTCTAGGCAAAACAATAATTTTTATTTTGCTTCAATAACATGCAAGATAAGTTTTAAACTAAGACGCAAAACATGGAATATGCAAGAAATCCTGACCTCTGATGACACAAGTATCAATCAAGATGAATCAATTCTACTTTTCAAACATACAAGTCATCACAACCTACAAATAAGAATAAGTTATATATAGAGAGTCATAACTATGGGCCTAGCCGCCAGGGCCGTCTTAACCCCTAGGCTACTAAAGCCATCACTTGGGGCCCCATATTTTTTGAGGGCCCCATTTTAAAAAAAAACAGTTATGTATATATGTTATTTTTATAAAAAAAATTATATGTATTATGAGTGTTATGATTTACTAAGGAAATTACATATGAGATGAATATAAACCTGAATTTCGTAAGAAACAATTTGATGAAAATATGGATAACGAAATCACAAACTCCCTTGAAGAATCTCTTAGAGTTGATTACTTTATATATGTAGAGTAGATCAAATTATTTTCCACTGCAAAATAGATTTGAACCAGTTGAAGCATATGCAAAAAAATTTGACTTCTTATTTAGTGGTAAAATATTGAGATCACTAGATGATAAGAATTTTAAAAAATATTGTCTTAACCTTGAATTTTCTTTAACACATAAAGTTATTTTGATATTGATTGTTTAAATTTATTTTTAAATTAAAAGTATTAAGAGAAATAGTACAAGTAGAAGATAATGATCTAATGAAAATACTCAATCAAATAAAAGACTTGATTCTTTTCCAAATACACATATTACTTATAAAATAATGTTAACAGCTCCGGTAACTGTTGCCTCAATCGAAAGATGTTTTTTCGAAATTAAAATTGATTATTTCTTCTTTAAGATCAATAATGTCTCAAAAGATATTGAATGAATTAGCTATATTATCATTTGAAAATGAATTATAAAAACAAATTGATTACAAAACAGTACTTAATGACTTCACATCTAAAATAGCTAGAAAACTAGATTTTAAATAAAAGTATATATGATTAAAAAAAATATTAGGTCCCCTCTCTTAAGTTTCGGTTTAGGCCCCCAATGTTGTTGAGTCGGCCCTGCTAGCCGCCTAGGTGTCAGAAAGTCTTTTATTTTGTTAAAACTCACGCACTCACACAAAATTACTACTCAAGCTCATGCCTAAATTGGTAGTATCAAACAAATAAAAACAGTTATACAATTACCTAACTTACATTGCAAAAATATAAGGACTCCAAAACATACATTACAAATCTTTAGCCCAAAACACAATTCAATATATAACATTATACATCCGGTATACAATATTATACAAAAAAAATTATATTTTATTTTTATAATAATATTTAAACATGATATAAAATATTATACCCTCAATGATATTATACAATATTGTAAGAGGTATTTATATACTCATACATAATAATATACAATATTATACAAAAAAAATAAACATTGTTTTCTTCCTTAAATTCAAGTATCAAACTCATTCAAAAACACCTCAAAAACTTTCCTAAATCAATCAAATTTTGTATTTAGGCTCCTCAATATGTAATTGATCTTTTGCAATAATACCCACTTGAAACAGAGTTTATTTGCGGAAATTTTATTTTCAAATTATGAAGTTTCGAGCTTCAACGATAGTTGCTTGTGACTTCTAAGAAATTATCAATGGTACTTCATAGTAATTTCAAGAACGAAGAAAAAACAATGACTTAATATGTAAATTTCTCCAAAAGTAAGACTCATTATCAATCACTCAACTATATACACATATGGGACCACTCCAAATAAGCAAAACAAACAAATCAGTTAATTACCGTCATCACCACTACTACAACACCCACCTCCATTCGAGAAACCATAGCGACTTAGCTATCACTGAATTTCTATAGTAATAAAATCACATCTAAGGTATATGAATTCATATACCTTAGAATTGATAGTTGTGGTCTAGGGTAGAGTTTGGCATAACATTAGAGGGAAATCTGATATAACCAGGATTATGGGGTGTAGGACCCTAGTAATGTCTATAAATTGTTTGTTCATTATTTTATTACCGCAATTAGCTAGTGTAATCACAAAATTAATAGTTCTAGATTACTGGTGGGAAAGCCCTGGGTTGAGTGAGATGATCATGAGGTTGTCCTGGAATTGGGATTAAGATATAATCTAGGGATATTTAGACCGCTCGGGGTTTGATTTTGTGTTGTGTTATTATTTTTAGCCCAAGAACAACCTAAAGCTCAGTAGAGCATTCAAATTTGTTTTGAGGTAGGTGATAGTTGAATTGTTTCCCAATATACGTTATGTGTGCATGTTACCTGTTTCATTAGTATTGCTTGTACAATACATGGTTAGGAAGTAAAAAGGGATGAATATGAAATGATATGTTATTTTCAATCTCATGAAATTATTTTGTCTTAATTCCTGTGATCTTACGAGTGTAGTTGTATTCATTGTGGTTCTGATTGTGTGATGTCTGTGATTCTCGATTGGCTCGGGTACCACACTTGGTACAGATTACCAGTTATTTCGGGTACCACACCCAATATAGAATATCTATTAGTTGGCTCGAGTACCACGCTTGGTACAAATTACCAGTTGGCTCGGGTATCATACCCAGTATAAAATATCTATTAGTTGGCTCGAGTACCACACTTGGTACATGTACAATATCATTAGCTCGGATACCACGCTTGGTACATGTTAATTTTCTTTTGTGTATTGGTTCCATGAGTGAACCAGATTTAGTCATTGTGATGTTGTTGGACATGTATCATGTGACTTTTAAGTCAGGTTGAAGACTAAGGGGTCGTTTGGTTTGAAAATGAGTTATGATGGGATAAGTTATGTTGGGATAAGTTATGTTGGGATTAGTTATGATGGGATAAGTTGTGTTGGGATTATTTTTTATTGAGTGTTTGGTTTGTTATATTCAAAATAATAAATTTTAAGAACAATTTATTTATTTACAAAAATGCCCTTCATTAAGGTAAAAAGTGATACAACAAAAGGGTTGAAAGAAACATTTTTGTCATTTACCTATTTTATCCCGGGATAAGTTATCCCGGGATTACTATACCACCCAAGGAGAGGGATAACTTATCCCGGTACTAATTATTAATCCCGGGATAAGTTATCCCGAACTTGCCAACCAAACAACAAAATAAGCGGTACTATAATTTAATCCCGGGACTATTTGGTATTATTCCTTACACCAAACGAGTCCTAAGAGTCTTGTTTATTTTTATTGGCTTGGGTTATACATGTGTTATCTTATTTTACTAAATTATAGTTAGTTCATATTTTTTAAATTAAACTAGCCGATGATCCTATCCGTATATTATTATTTTTATGTACTGATACTACATTTGCTTTTCTTTGTTTAGTACAAGACATATTTCAATCAGTGGCGGAGCCAGAATTTTTAATTAGGGGGTTCAAAATCTGAAGAAATAGGCACACGAAGTAGCCTAAGGGGGTTCAACATCTACTATATATACATAAAAAAATATTTTAACCATGTTAAAATAATATAATTTTCTGCCCAAGGAGGGTCGGATGACCCCCCTAAAGATAGGGTGGCTCCACCACTGATTCCAACGGCTGACCTCGGTTGTGATTCCCATGTTTCCTGAATCTAAGTGTGGGTTGCTTCTTCTGGACTATCATGGATTCATCTCTTCTTTATTTATTTTCCGAATATATATTTAATTTATTTTGGGATTGCATCCTCATATTCTAGAATACGTTAGATGTTTCAGTACACGACTTTCAAATTATAGGGGGAGTAATCTTTAATTGGTTTTGTTAATAATTTTAACTATGAATTTCTTGACTTTAATTAATGAGACTATTATTTTAGTTATTTAGTGGTTCTTTCACTGGGGGTTTATGTTGGTGCCCCTCTCATGGCGATTTAGATTATGACACACACGTATTATGAGTTATAGGGTGTTACATAACCTAATCAAATCTAAATGTTGTTCAGATTTTATTAAAAAAAATAAAACTGCAACTGTCTTTATAAATTTATAATAGTATCAAATGTTTAGGCAAAATTTTAATCTTATAAAAATAAATAAAAATCATACTGAATAATTAATTTATATGTGTAAAATATATTTTGTATATAAATTTTAAAATAATGAAACATTAAAGTTTGCCTTGGGCCTGGAAACACTTAATAACACTCATCTCAACTTCAAAATCTATTATGTTACTTTTATTGGAACGAAATCTGTTCTAGCATATTGGTTAGTAAGCTATAAAATATTACAATGATCTTGAATAGCAAATTGTAAAGTATATTAGATGATTTCAATTTGTATAACTTAAGTTTTTCTTATGGGAAAATTACAGAAATCACATACTTTTAAGGTAAAAATTACAATCTATCCCTTAAAAGTTTATAATTACAGAAATCCCTCAAACGGATACAATAATATAAGTGCTGATACATTAATCTGATGCGCGAGATACATTAATCGTTAAGTAAGATACATTACATTTTATACATGATACACTAATCTGATGTACATTTTATACATGATACATTAATCTGATGCGCGGGATACAATAATATAAGCGCTGATACATTAATCTGATGCGTGAGATACACTAATATGATGCACGAAAATGAGGGATTTTGGAAAATTGTAAAACTTATAGGGGATAATGGTAATAAGTACACTAAAATGTGGGATTTCTGTAATATTTCCTTACTTAGGGCCCATTTGTCTTATCTTTAAAAAAGCAGTTTTTTAAGGAGAAATTATGCGGCTAAGCAAATATATATTACTAATTAATTAGATGACTTAACTATAGTTTGAATTAATTACACTCGCAACCTCGATTTAGCTTTAATTACATGAGCCTCCATCTCTCTTCCTCTCTTCTCTCTTATACATATACAAATACAAATTATACATATACAAATTATATATATACAATTATATGACAGATATACAAATACAATTCACCTCTCTTCACTATCTGTCCTCTCTCACTCGCCTCTCTCATCCCTCTCACCTTTTTCCTCCCTTTCCCATTCTCACTCGCCAGATATACAAATACATATGTATACTAGTTACATACAGAATGATATACATACACAATTCAACAAATATACAAATTCAATTTACCTCTCTTCACTCTATGTCCTCTCTCCTCCCTCTCCCAATCGCTCTCGTCTCTTTCCTCCCTTTAAAATATAGCTACAAATCGTAATTATCAAATTATAGCTATGAAGCCTAATTAAGTTATTTTTAATGGTTATTTGTGAAATTTCCTCTTTTTTAAAATAGTTTTTAGAAAATCAAACTTCAGTAACTTTTAAGTTAAAAAATAAAAAGTAAGAGTACCTACTTTTAACTTTTTAAAAATCGTTTTTAAAATATTGAAATATTCTTGGCGACTAAAAACTACTTTTAACCTAAGCGAAACACCCTCTGAATCTTAGTAGAGTAAGTTCTCGAGTCATATCATGATTAATTTATTTTCACTCGTGTACTTTAGCTTTTCATTTTTCCTTAATTTTGTTTTACACTACTATAAAATAGTGGGATGCATCTATATCTTATCGTTTTTTTATGTTACATTAATTCATCACTTTTAAAATAATAAAAGTATTTAGATATATAGTTTTTGCCAAAGTTTTATGATATTATAAAACAAATTTGAAAATCAATCGAATCGAACTGACACTTAAATAATCGTGATAATATTTAAATATTATAAAATAGAATAACTATAAAATTAATATTATGTAAATTTAATAAAATAATCGATTGAAGCGTACCATTGAAAACTCGAAAGTGAAAGGAAGAAGAGCATAATTGTTGATATGGTTTCACACGCTCACTTACATACATATAATAAAGGCTCTCTTTAAAGAGAATTTGAAAAAGAAAAGAAAAGTGAAGTTGTCTACTTTACTTTAGTTTTACACTTCTCCAGGCACACCAAACACCTTTTGCCTCTCTTTTTTTTTTTTTTTTTTCTTGACT
>NW_006239048.1:654582-681762 GCF_000226075.1 Solanum tuberosum | reverse complement strand
TTTTTCATTGCTACAGTTTTTTTTTTTTAGTTTGTTTTTCTTTTCTTTCATCAAAGAGGTATTTTTCGTTTCTATAATATTGGGAGTAGCAAAATGCTACTAGTATATGAAATGGCAATTAGTACTTTTATTTATCATCAAATGATATATGGTGCAGTGTATACAATATTCAAATTCCGAATATGAAAAAATTCATAATAGAAAGTACTTTTCCATAAGAGATCATACAATGAGAAAATATTCAAATTAATCAAACTCCAATACAGATACTATCAAAAATCAAATGAATGAGAAAATAATAAAAAAATATTACCCCCATTTGATCACTCAACTTTTCTTTTCATTATTTAATACAAAAATATCAGGTGATTTTTCATATTTGTTCTAACTTTAGTATATAGAGTTATCTAGTACTCCCTTCAATTACTTTTGATACTAATGCAACTAGGCTTGTCAATAAAATATTTCATTAGCTATTACTGATGAGAGATAACAAATATTTCATAAAATTAGTTGAAGTGCGCAAAAGACCAACCTCAAACACACAATCATAAAAAAAAAAGTGAGGAAATATAGAGTGTGTGCCTCTCAATAAAATAAGTACTAAAAAAGAAAACAAGAAACAAGAAAGAATGTTGGTTCTTTAGTGGTGACTCTCAATGAAGTACCTACTTTCAGCTTACTCTCTCTATACTCACTACTACTGCTACTCAGTACTGATTCCTTTCACACATACTGTGCCTGTAAACCCTGTCCAGGGACCCCCATTTCCCCTTTCCCCTTTCCCCTTTCTCCTTCCTTCCTTAGCTATCTCTCACACAAACACTAATCTTTTTTCACCTCTACCTTACCTCCATGGCAGAATCAGTTCTTGAACCTTGTACAACCTCTTATTCCTTCAAAGTTTCAATCTTTATCCTATTCTTCTTGATTTTCCCTTTCTTGAACCCATTTTCATCTGCATTTCCTCTTTCTTTTGATACTAATGCAACTGAGGCTGTCAATCTTGAAACAGAAGAGGACATGGGTTTGCTTTTGTTCTTCAAGTTACAGTTTCGAGAAACCCCTTTACCAAGCTGGGATGTCAATGTTCCTCTATCAAACTGGACTGGTGTTACCCGGTCTAACCAGACCGGACGGGTCACTGGACTTAACCTCACAAGGTTTAACTTGTCAGGACAGGTTCATCCTTGTTTGTGTAATCTTACTTTTCTTGAAACCCTTGTGTTGTCTCATAATAGCTTTAACAATTCAATACCTTCTTGTTTATGGAAGTTGTGGAGCCTTAAGACCTTAGATCTTAGCTATAATATGCTTACTCTTCTTATTCCTAGTACATTTGCAACAACTATGAGTAAGTTAATTGAGCTTGACCTTAGTCATAACATGTTGAGTGATGAAATCCCAATGTGGATAGGGAATGTCTCAATGTCACTTGAAAAACTTAACTTAGGGTTTAATAGTTTTCATGGGGATATACCTAAGAGCTTGTTGAATTTGATGTCTTTGAAGTATCTTGACTTGTCTCACAATAGTTTGATGGGAAATGTGGGTGATTTTAACCAAGAATTGGTCTCACTTAATCTTGAGTCTAATTTGTTATCGGGTACTTTGCCTTGTTTATATTCGTCAAGGGAATCACTTACACTTCTTAATTTAGCAAACAATTCGATTCTTGGAGGTATACCAACGTGTATCTCGAGTCTTGGGGGTTTGACACAGCTCAACTTGTCACGTAATGAATTACGATATGGTATCTCGCCTAGACTGGTTTTTTCAGAGAGGTTATGTTTGTTGGACTTGAGTTATAATGAGCTATCAGGGAAGATTCCAAGTAGGATTGTTGAGGCATCGGACAAGTCTGGACTTCTACTTCTTGACCTGTCTCACAATCAGTTCTCTGGTAATATTCCTGTAACGATAACAGAATTGAAGAGCTTGCAAGCATTGTTTCTGTCTTATAATCTTCTTGTGGGCGAAATACCAGAAAGGATTGGTAATTTGACCTATCTACAGGTGATTGATCTCTCACATAACTTCCTCACTGGCTCGATTCCTTTGAACATCGTAGGATGTTTCCAACTACTGGTGCTGATACTAAACAGTAATAATCTTTCTGGGGAAATTCAGCCAGTGCTTGATGCGTTGGATAGTCTTAAGATATTTGATATAGGAAACAACAAGATTTCTGGTGAGATCCCACTGACATTGGCAGGCTGCAAGTCGTTGGAAGTTGTTGACTTGAGCTCTAACAATCTCTCAGGGTCTCTAAATGATGCAATAACCAAATGGTCGAACCTCAAATTCCTCTCCCTTGCTCGGAACAAGTTCAGTGGATCTCTGCCAAGTTGGTTGTTTACATTTCAGGCTATTCATACTCTGGATTTTTCTGGAAACAAGTTCTCGGGATATATACCAGATGGTAACTTTAACACTAGTCCAAATTTCTACAACGGCGACATTAGGAAAACCATTCCTGCAGTACCATCAATTTCAGCTCGAAGCCTGGATATCAAACTTTCACTCATTGCTGATGAAACTAGTTTGAGCTTCAACTATAACCTGACAACCACAATTGGAATTGATCTGTCTGACAATTTGCTTCATGGTGAAATTCCAGAGGGTCTGTTCGGATTACATGGTTTGGAGTACCTTAATTTGTCATACAATTTTCTTAATGGTCCAGTTCCAGGGAGTTTAGGGAAGTTGCAGAAGCTAAAAGCACTTGATTTATCACATAATTCTTTATCTGGCCACATCCCTGAAAACATTACTGTCCTCAGAAATTTGACAGTTTTAAATCTGTCTTATAATTGTTTCTCTGGTGTTATTCCGACAAAGCGAGGTTATTGGAAATTTCCTGGAGCATTTGCTGGGAATCCAGACTTATGTATGGAATCATCTGGTAATGTCTGTCAAAGAACTTTGCCTGTAGAGCCAGGGAAGAAATTTGAAGAGGAAATGGAAGAGGGACCATTATCAGTTTGGATTTTCTGTATAAGTGCTTTAGTTAGCTTCTATGTTGGCATTGTTGTTTTATTTTGTTCATCTCGAACAAGAAGCTGTATTCTGCAAACAAAAAGTTTAGCAGGTTGAAAGTGATAAGTGATCACATTGTACAGCAACTTATGAATTGTATCATATAGCAAAACTGCTTCAAGCATATCTTGTTTACTAATCAGCCCTTCATTTTTTTTAACTAGTTAACAATGCTTCACGTTGATTTTAGTTAGTTGAATGTTATATTTCAAGATGCCTCAGAACAGTTGAATGTTGTTTTTCTGCTGTGTGATACTTTCAATGGAATAGTTTTTCTATGGCTTTGTCTATTTGAGTTGCTACACCATCAAGAACATGGAGGGTCTATAACCACCAAAGTTTTTTAGTATAACCATTTTACATCCAGAATGCATAGATCAATTAATTCAAATTCATGTTGTGTAAAGCCTGTTAAAGGGAAACCCACTCCTTACCAAATCATCGGTCTTCAAGATTCATATTCCTACATTGCCTCAATATATTAAACAAAGATAACCTTTTTTCGAGCTAGATTCCAAGCATGTGAATTATCTCATTATCAAATCGTTGGTCTTCAAGCATAAACTTATTATCTTCCTTTTGTAGTGCCATGGAATTTATTCCTTTCAAGTGTTGCAGAAAGAATTTGTCCTAATCCATGGAATAATTTGGTGGTAGTAGTGATTTAAGTAATAAAAAATTCTATGATGTATATGACAAAGTAGAAAGAAATAGATTCCTCACTATCAAGATGCTATCATGTTATACAATTTGGCAATAGAGGTCAAAGTTGCTATTGCAAAGCTGAAATAAGAACACAAATCATTTCTACATGAATTGCTTAGTATGTTACACAATTTACTTACTGTAAGGTAATCAATTCATTTCAACATGATACACCTTACTATCAAGTTGCTAGCACTAAAAATAATGGAGGCTGGTTACAAAGATGAATGTGAAATAAATAAGAGGGAAGAACAAGAGTAAAATAAAACCAGAAACTTCTTCTATGACACGCATATTCATGTAAGCAGGCTCAGCAAAATAAGAGCTGCAAGTGTGACTACTCTTTAGGCATTGATCTCTCTTTTGTTGCTTTGACAAGGTCAGCCTTGAAGCACCAAGTTCAGCTGGTAGGTAAAATCAACCCTACGAGTATGTCTTGTATTTGTTTTGGCTGCAGAAGCTAATATCTAATAGGACCATCCAAACTCCCTGATGCAAACTGACAGACAATGAAACAAACAATGCTTTAAAATCTTCACCCAGAAGAGCTAAATAACCACAAGAAAACATGTAAATTTTCCATGGAATGGATTTATCTCTATATTCATAAATATTCAAAGTGAATGAAATTTTCTCTCTATTACTTTATTAAAGCAGGGAGGGCTTCAAATAGCCAACTTGAAATCAGAAAATCTGCAGAGTGTAATATCTCAATTAGACTTATCTAACTGAATTTAAATAAAGACTCATCCTACAACTAAACTACTTATTGTTCTAATAAATCAGTAGTGACAGAAGTGAATATTCAACAGTTGCCTATATGCTTGAAATTTCTGTTTAGTGAAATTTCAGTAATATTTAAAATGTCTACTTTTTACTACTCCTCTGTCCCTAAGTAAAATTACTTGTCCATTTTGACAAATCAAGAAAAGACAAATTCTTTTTACCTATTATACCCTCAATTAATTAACTTTGAAAAAGGTAGAAATTTTTGAAAATCTTAAATTTTTAATTCATCCACTTCATAATTAATAGGGGTAAAATGGTAAACTCACTATGACAATTATTGTTCTTAATAGGTGTGTCAATTAAAAAATGGACAAGTAATTAGGGATAGAGGAAGTACTTTGTTAGAGACAATGCTTGTATAGTTTCTAAATATCGAGATTTTAATTTAAAGAAAATTAGGATTAATTCATAAACAGAAGGTTGATTCAGATGCCACGGTAAGTTACATCTGGTAAGACCTTACCTGCACCGCGCGTTTACGCCCGACCAATGAATGCAAGATATGTGTCTTTCATAAACAAAAGTTATAACTTAACCATGATAAAGTGATATGCATTCTTACTTTAATTTTTAGTTAACTAAGGTTAAAATGATTGAGTGGGGGAAAAAACACGGTGCAGGTAAGCATTTACTGTTGTATCCTACTCCTTGCTTGTAACATAAGAAATTAACATTTCAGTTTTACAGAAACGAAACGTCGAAACCTAACCATGACCATCATTACCTGCCGAACAATAGGATTAGCTGATGTGGAGAATTCATGAGTCATTCCTTGCCAGACGACCTTACCTTCATAAAGAAATATTAGCCTGCACAGAAGGAACCTCAAACTTTACAATGGTTTGTAAGATAAGCAACATAATCATGTTTAAAAACAAGAAGAATCAGAACCTGTCAACAGCTCTTTTAATAGTACTGTGTTGATGTGTGACAACAACATATGATGCAATCTTCCCAGGCTTCCCAAGTGCATCCTCGCCTGCCACGTGAACCGAGCGAATGAGATCTTCTACAACGGTTGATGCAATCGGATCAAGTCCAGCTGTTGGTTCATCATACAAGAGCACCTACTCAGCAATGCATATAACTGAGATTACTTGGTTAATCATGCAGTAAATATATTCCTAAAGTATTATTTATTTCCTATCAGACTGAAACCACGAGGGAACCACTGTAACATCAAAATTTGCCAATGAAAAAGAAAGAAGATATGTAAAACTACAGCGGCATGGTTTTTCATCAAAAACAAAAAATGGTTATATAGGGTATTCATGTGACATCATGAAGAAAGTAAAAAACAACTTAAACAAACAGCATCGCTTTATATCAAGTTATTCCATCAGGGAGTACCGGAAACAAATTCCATGAGGAGACATTGAGCACACCATATACTTCCAAGTACTTGTTTTTAAAGGACACAATCACCAATGCATTGCCCTTAGTTCTATTAGCTATATTGCTTTAACAATATGTATTCAGGCTAATCTTAGATGGAGAGACAGAAGCAGATCATAGAACAGGTACAACATATTAGTCCATCGCTTATGATTTTCACCCTGAAAGAATTTTCTGTGAGAATATGTGTGCGCACACCTTTTTTGATAAGTAAATTTCTGTCAAAGATATTGAAATGTGATACATTGACAAGCTCAGTAAGAACTGGTAAGGAACACACATGAATGGAAATTCCTTTCGACATATAGCAAGAAGGCTAAGAGACTCTATATTTTGAGAAATACTAGAACTTTGGATTACCAAGAGAGAACTTCATCAGACAACTTACTAAAATGGTTAAAGAAATGGAACTTACTAAAACATATAGTTTTCATAGTTTCTACTTTGTGATGTAAAAGATATTGTGCTGTCAATCTGAAAGTCAGATAGTTTTCACAAAACATGTTTTTTTGTCCCCTCTACATATTTTCCAACATACTTATAAACCTCAGAAAATCTCACCTTCCTCTGCTACAAACACTCACACAGTCACACTATCCTTAGCTTCTCCTTTCACTTCACTTCTCCATCACCTTCTATAACTATGAACACATTATGTGCCCTCATTTCATATTCTTGGTTTAATTTTTACTCCCTGACCCTGTGCTATGTAGGTGGTTGATTTGAAGCATATATCATAAATTCAAATAAAGAAGTCCAACTATTAAGCAGTTAATTTGGCTGCTGCACATAGTTTGTATCAATCTGAATTAATAATGATGAACCTTTTATAGAAATGACAGAAAAGGGGCTAAAATACCTTTGGACTATTCTAATTGGTACAAAACTACCCTCCATCTACCTTTTCGGCCCCAAATACCACCGACGCCAACCTTTTGGCCCTACTATGCCCTTGTTTTCAACGCGCCAAAATTTAATCCCAATTAATAACTTTATTTATGAAGTGTCGATTATCTACTGGTCACCCTATAATTAACCTAATTAAACCCCCCCACCCAGATCTGCCTTCACTATTTGACCCGACCGTAAAATGGTTAAGAAATTTGAAAAACTTATCTTTTTCCTTGGTGTCAAAATTATGTCAGAAAATAAACATTATCACCAGCCATAAGCTCCTGGGGACTGAGAACAGCAGAACAGAGGTGCTGAGAAGATGACCACCGCCACAGCTGTAGCAGCTCCTCCGTCTTTCTCTCCATCCCAAAAATTCCAAATTTTATCACCCAGACAACTTTCTTTCACCACCAATAAGTGGTCTAAATTGCCCTAAAGCCATGTGAGTTGTCTGTTAGAATTTAACCCTTTCCTCTGTTCTTCTTCAACTCCTCTTGTTGAAGAAGTGAAAGGGAATTGGCCTAGTAAATATGTGTAATGATCCTGAATTTGTCACGACCCAAAAAGATAGACGTGATGGCACTTCTCTCATCCCACAAAGACAAGTTAGCCTAAAATCCAACATGAAGGATAAATGCGGAAGTAAAACAGAATAAAATGGTATCATAATCTCAACAATGCAGAAACATAACATAACTCAATTATAACCCCCAAAATCTGGTTGTCACGTGTACAAGCCTCTAATTATTACAATAGATTTAAGAAGTACAAGTCTGAATGTCTTTGTTTCTAGAATAAAACATAATAAAAGAGGAAGAGGAGTCTGCCGAGATGACAAACAACTATCTCACAACTCTCCAGAGTAAGTTTTGGAACTAGAAGAGAAGAAGGAATAATCACATAGATCCGAACTAGTAACCTACACAAGTGTAGAAGCAAGGGGTGAGTACCAAACAACACGGTACTCAACAAGTAGACGATTAACTCAAAGTAAAGCAATATAGAATACTCAAATCGTAACCTACACAAGTGTAGAATCAAGGGGTGAGTACCAAACAACACGGTACTCAATAAGTAAATGGTTAACTCAAAGTAAAGCAATATAGAATACGGGTACTCCAACCAAACCTACACTACTACAATCTGCCCAACATGACAGTTGACATTCCATATAGCATGTACAACAACACTCCAACGTATACAAATCACCAATACAGAGTAATCATATTCATCAATCACAATAGGTACTCACAAATGGTAATGATGTGCAATGCAATGTCAATTATAGTGATGCATGTCTGTCCTAACGATACACATCATACTGAGACTCAAGCTGGAACCCATGGGGGACTTACAAGGTCCATGAATCTGCCGAAACCATTTCCCTTCGGCGTAATCATCAATAGATCTCATCACAACGTTTCCGAACCAATCAAATAGGCATGTTCACACAAATAATGATGAGATGATACTTTCAATCCATAACAACACAATCACGATACATTGTCAATAAAACAGTTCAAACCATCCACAACACATCAATATACCACCAAGTTGCCTTTTATCATTAGAGTCATTCATTATGAACATGTGACAACAATTATTAAATCCTTCACCAAATCCCATTACTCCCCAACACACACAATAAAGAAATACGAAATTCTATATGCTTAACAAAGGTCAAGAAGTCTACTTGCCTCAAGAAATCACTCTGGTACTTGAGTTTTCCCTTTCTGGTCTCCAAATCAACATAATCTAATCAAATAAAGAATTTGAAACTACTAACATCCATATCAAAGGTTTTGGAAAACAAGGCCAAACTGACTCAAAAACCCAATTCCAAGAACTAAGGTTAAATCTGAAAATTCTTGTAAAATCAAAAATTGGAAATCAATAGTGAAAACCACACCAAAAATAGAGTTGAAATCAATCTTAAATCACTATTTTATACAAGCTTTAAGCTCTTGAAAACCTCCAAACTTTGAAGTTCAAAATCCCTACTTTGATGTTTAAAATCTTGAATAATAAAGATTAAGGGTCACAATACTTATCCAAATATTTCATCTCAAAAAATCACCTTGAAATCACCTCTACCAAGCTTCTAGGGTTCAAAAATGGAAGAAATCACAGTTTTGAGAAAACAATTTGCCCGAGTAACATTTGCTCATCGCGATCACACCCCCAAAGTCTCGCGATGAGTAAAACTAGTCAATTCATTAAATTGATCATCGCGACCGCGACATAGGGCCACACGATCGCGATGATCAGAACACTATATTTACGCGATGAGCAAATGTTACCTGGGCAGAATGTTTCTCAAAATCGTGATTTCTTCCATTTTTGAACCCTAGAAGCTTGGTAGAGGCAATTTCAAGGTAATTTTTCGAGATAAATATTTGGCTAAGTATTTGTGACCCTAAATCTTTATTATTCATGATTTTAAACATCAAAGTTTGGAGGTTTTCAAGAGCTTAAAGCTTGGATAAAATAGTGATTTAAGATTGATTTCAACTCCGTTTTTGGTGTGGTCTTCACTATTGATTTCCAAATTATTTGGATAACATGATTTTACAAGAATTTTCAAATTTAACCTTAGTTTTCGGAAATGGGTTTTTGGGTCAATTTACCCCCATTTTCCAAAATCGTTGATATGGGTGTTATTAGTTTCGAATTCTTATTGTGATTCCTTATTTGATTAGATTGTGTTGATTTGGAAACCCGGTGAAAAGGAAAAGCTCAAGTACTAGAGTGATTGTTTGATTTCTTGAGGCAAGTGGACTTCTTGACCCTTTGTCAAGCATATATAGAATCTTGTATTCCTTATTGTGTGTGTTGGGGAGTGATGAGAATTGGTGAAGGGTTTGACATTTGTCGTCACATGTTTATATTGAGTGATTTTAATGATGAAAAGGGGAAATAAAAAAGCAACTTGATGATATATTAATGTGTGATGTGTCGTGGATGATTTGAAAGGTTATATTAATTCATTATTAATGATGTATCATGATAATGTTGATATGGATTGTGTATTGATATGGAAACCATCATATTCTCATGATTTGTGTGAACATGCCTATTTGCATTAGTTCTGGAACACTGTGATCAGATCTATTATGATTATTTTACCGAGGGGAAATGGTTCTGGCGATGCCGAGGGGAAATGGTTCTGGTGGATACATGGATCTTATGAGTCCCCCATGGGTCCTGACTTGAGTCTCAACGAGTGTGTATCATTAGGATAGACATGCATCACTATATTTGACATCGCATTTCATTGCATTGCACACCATTTCCATTGTGAACCTTGTGAGTGCTTGTTATGGACTTTGTGGTTGATGAATATGAAATAACGTATTGATGTCCTGCTTATGTTGAAGTGTTATTATACATGCTATGTGCTATATAAACTGTGAACTATTAAGTTAGGCTGATTTTGTGCAGGTTGTAGTTGTGGAGGTTCAGTTGGAGTGTGGGGAGTACTCATGTTGTGTATTGCTTTACTTAGAGTTAGTTGTTTGCTTGTTGAGTACCGTGTTGTTTGGTACTCACCCCTTGATTCTACACTTGGGTAGGTTACGCTTTGAGTATTCTATATTGCTTTACTTAGAGTTAGTTGTTTGCTTGTTGAGTACCGTGTTGTTTGGTACTCACTCCTTTGCTTCTACACTTGTGTTGGTTACGAGCCCGGGTCATCGTGATTACACCTTCTCTTTTACATTCAAGACTTACTTTAGAGAGTTGCGAAGTAGCTGCTTATCATCTCGGCAAACTCCTCTTACTCTTTTATTATGTTCTTGTTCTATTCTAGAAAATAAAGACATTCAGACTTGTACTTCTTGAATCTATTGTAATACTTAGAGGCTTATACTCGTGACAACCAAATTTTGAGGTTACAATTGAGTTATGTTATGTTATCCGCATTATTGAAAACATGTTAGCCTTTTATTCTGTTTTACTTCCGCATTTATCTCTTAAGTTGGGTCTTAAGTTGGGTTTTAGGCTAACTTTTCTTGGTGGGATAACACAAGTGTCATCACGCCCGTTTTTGGGTCGTGACAACATGTTCTTCCAGCTTCGATAAACCAAGAATCTATTTCGATTTTACCCTCTCCATGTATGACAAGTTTTCTGCATCAAATAGTGAAAAAGGCAGGTCGAATAGTGAAGCCGGATCCGGGTAATAGGTGGGATTTTTAATTAGTTAAGTTAATTATAGGGTGACCAATAGATAAGCAACACATCACAAATGAAGTTACTAATTGGGATTAAAATTTGGGGCGTTAAAAATAAGGGTATAGTAGGACATGAAGGTTGACGTTAGGGGTATTTGGGGTGGAAAGGTTGCTGGAGGGTAGTTTTGTATCAATTCAAATAGTCCAAGGGTAATTTAGGCCTTTTCCCTAGAAATCAGGATGCTAAATGATATTGATAAAGCTGAACTTGACTACAACGTTCTTTTCGAATAGTCCACTCTGTTACTATCCTAGAAGACTCAATTCCTAAAGCAGTCCAGCTGACTCATCCATCCATCATTATCTGGACATTGTTAAAAATAATTTCTCAACTTTGAATTTAAGGAGGCTGATTTCCAGGCTTAGAAGAGATAGAGGTCTATCAAGAATGCTACAATTAAATTGTTCAGTGCACCGAAAAGTTAAAAGACAGAAAAACTTTACTTATTGGGAAAAGGAAATACTAGAGTCAATTACACATACAATCCCCATTCGGACGAAGTTCCAAGTATTGAATAGAACTTCCTTCTTCCAAATCCGTGTAACAAATCGGATATATTTTCTCCTTATGCATTAACCTATTCTTTTGTATAGTAAAATTATTTCTCTTATTTCAGTGGATATGCATCAAAATCCTATAATCCCCCATTTAACTTCTTCAAATAATTTCCTTATACTTCCAAAGAAAAAACAAAATAAAAAGAGGAAGCTTACATAAGATCAAAACAGTAGACTTTTGCTTGGTTACTTTGTAGCTTTTAGTTCCAATTTTTATTTTGTTTGTGCAAGTATATTATTTAAAGAATACAAATAACATGAAAGGAATAAAGTCACGGCTCTGATGACTTTAGAAAAACAAGAAGGTAGTCTGGTATAAAACCTAAAAAAGCAAAATTCATACATAATGGGCAAATATTCTGAATATGCATATTGCAACGGGATTCTTATGAACAAAATATGAAAGAAAAGATGTATATGTAGTATTTGAAACCATATGGGAGATATGTGTTAGACCTACACCCTAAAACTTAAGCGTAGTATTCTTAACACGGTAAAACAAAACAAAACAAAACAACCAACAAAGAAAAGACCCAAAAGAAGACAGAGAACTGCACTTTGAGAGAATGTGAGCACTTCTTACTTGTCACTATATAAAGAAATGAATATACAAACTGTGCATCAACACATCAACATAGTCAGGATATGTGCCGCAACCCCTTTTTGCATCACAGATTTTTGTAAAACAATTGAAGTTTTTTATTAAAAAACATAGAGCCCTGCATCTTTGAGCAAACATGAACACTTCTTAATTTTCACTCCAGGAAAGGTATGAATATATGACTGTGCGTCAATACATATACGAGGATCAGGATACATCATAACTCTTTTGCATTACAGATTTTTGTAAAACATCGACTGATAGTTTGTTTAATAAAGAAGCTATCAATAAATATAACAACATCAACGACACCTCAATCCCTAACTAGTTGGTTGGCTATATGAATCCTCACTAACCATGTCATTCCATTTAGACTTGTGGAGATACAAAATCTGTACTGCCAATGGGTACGGCAGAAAACACTTATTGACAGTTTGAGACTGACAATCAGCAGTATTTGCAGGTATCCTTTCCTTTTGGTTGCAAATTGCACTGATATCATCTTTATGGAGTAGAATTCATCAAGTCAAATTATCATTAAACTTGCCTGGAAGATCAGATGTGAACTTAGTTTTTCTTTTTCATCTAGTATGACTATGAACAATAACAATTGGACATCCAACCTTTTACTCTAACAATACAATCAGAGTCCAAAGAGTAAGTGTGAACTCATCTTAAACCAACTGCTCATAGTAAATGCTCTCCTGATTACAGAACTATCACGAGGTTCAGTAAAGGTATTTCAGAAGAATGGGAGCACCTCAAGTTCATAAACATCACATCCCTTGGACAATTAATTCAGTAGTGCTATATCCACATAAGTTATCCATTTTCTCTTTTCTTGTGTCATTTAGACCAACTTTAAGACTGAAGGGAAGTGGATAAATCCTTCATTTCAAAATATTTTTACCAATTCAGGTTCACAGAGCAAGCATGAAGTTAAAAATAGTTAACTAGATTACAGCAATCCATATAGCAGAATTACAAATGCTAGCCAAAACGAACTGATGATCATGCCATGAAGCACCTGTAACATACCTCTGGCTCTACTACGTCTTTGGTGGTATCAAAAATTATAGAACGAGCTAGAGCAACTCTTTTCTTCATACCACCAGACAATTCCGAGGGTAATCGGTCTTCAACTTCCTGCATAGAAATAAAACTGAAAATTGGCATCTATGGAGAAACAATCATCATAAACAAATTACTATAATGATGAATCCTCTATTCCCTCTAATTCACTCTACCCAAAGAACAGAAGAGCCAAAAGCAAGGCATTTCCCTACTGAGAGAGAGAGAGGGAGATCCTGACGTGATAATGCAAATAGCAATTTCAAAGTTAAACTATTTTCACTGACACACTATGTTGGAAACCTGGATACATTTATTAATGAAAAAAAAAATAGACATCGTTATCATAAATATGTCCATCATTGCACATACCTTCAAACCAACAGCAGCTAAAGTTTCGGTTACAAGCTGTGCAATTTGATCCTCTGGCATAGCTGAATTCTCATATCTAGAATTCCAAAGAGAAGATCCAGTTAATCTACGTATAAACTGGATTTTCTTAATTTTAATCAGTATAGCTAACAGAAAAACTTCAGAATTCAGTAGAGCTGAGAATATCTTTTCTTTTTGGGATAATTAAAGCGTTGAGAGTATCTTACAGCAAGAAACCAACATTTTCACGAACAGTTAATGAATCAAAAAGCGCAGCACTCTGAAACACCTGTTATGGGGATGGATATGTTCATAAGATTACAAAAATATTCAAGAAGCATCTCCATAGAACAACTTTACTGGACAACATTAAAAGAGCTCAGAACATGTAACTTACTAAGCCAATCCTAAGCCCAGAAATTTCCTCATCACTCACTAATCCATTACGCAGTTTACCTCGGATTAAGACTTCCCCCTGCATTCAATGAAGTCTATTAGCAGAGATAGATAAAGGTATCAAAATTCAAAATTTTCAGAAATCACACAGCTGTATTTTGAGACAAATACACAAGCCACAACAGAAACATAATGCACACATACTTTATCAGGAGCAAGTAGGCCAGCCATTATCTTTAAGATTGTTGATTTCCCTGTGCCAGAAGGCCCAATAATTCCAACAGCCTCACCATGTCTGATCTGTACCAAAGGGTAAGAGTGGTGATTAAAAGTTGTCAGCACTTCCACCAAATGCAAAGGACGAGAAATCATGAACATAGAACCTAACACAGGTACGGAAATTAGAGCAATCTATAGCCAACCATCTTTCATTCCTCAAGTGAAGTTTCCTAACCTCTACCTTTATTGCTCTTACAATCATAATCCATAGAACTTCTAACAGAAAAATTAGGAAGTACCCCAAATTGCAAGACCCAATAGCTCAAACAAATAGAGAGTTAAAATAATTAACTTCACCCTGGGGAACTCGTACTTCTCACAAACAATTCATGATGAATCTACTGGTTTATAGCACATATGTGTTGCACATCCTTATAAGATAGATCTCTACCTCAAGCAAACCTATGCAAATCTTATCAGTAAGGCAAAGATTGCATTCAAAACAGTTTCTAACAACATAAGATGGATTTGCATCAGGCACAAGTAAGAGAGAAAACAATATCAGACTAGCAAACAAAGGAAGAAAAAGAACCTTTTGACCAACCTAAGAAGTGGGAAGCAAGGCATGTAGCATTCGTGCAGGGGGAATGTGAAAATTCTAGCTATTTAGTGTCAAAGCATAGAGAAAATTATTCATTATATCAACTTTCCCATCATAAGATATAAGTAGGAAATGATTCACTACAACCAATCATTGTTTGCATGAAAGCCCCCGATATAATATCAGTCGCTGAAGTAGAATAGACCGGAATTTAAATGCCCAAAGTGCATACAAGCAGTTGCAAAAGGAAATAAATGAAAGTTCACCTTTAAGGTCACACCTCTTAAGATATGCTTGTCGCCAAATGACTTGCACACATTTCTACACTCAATAAGCACATCTGAGTCATCCTCAGGCTCTCTCAACATGCTCACATTCTCCGATTTAACAGATTCCTGTTATTCAAACAAGACGGAGAGCAAAATGAAGGTAAATACAATAAACTAGGCAGGATTCAAATGTTTTCACCATCTGACAAATGCAAAGCAACTCATCTATGTCCTAAAAACAGAACACATCCAGAAGACAATCATTTATCTGGAAAAAAAAATTCTAGCAGTAAAGTTTTAGTTAACGCAAAGGTTCCTCATTGATAATGGTGTACTAAAAAGTGTCATCTAATGAGATTCCAACAAAGCCGCAAGCAGTACCTATTTACAAGTACCAAAATTTAATAGGTATCCAAGAAGAGTTCACCAAAACGGAAAACCCAAAACTACATGCTTCTTTGGTTCCTTTAATGTTATTATGCCATAGACTCGACCACTTGAGCCAATCTTAGATTGGTAACTCTCTCAAGTGCAGAGGAGATCACCAACCTAGGTCATGGACCTTCTTGATCACTCATTGACCCTACCAGGTAAGTAAAGTGTGCTCCATGGTAGGACTGTCTTTGGGCATGAAATTAACTCTAACACTCTAGTGGAAGAGGTTTTGACTTAAGAGTATCTAATAAAACAGATACTATTAGCAACTTTTGCAATGAGAAATCAAACCTTATCACTGATTGAGCACCATGGCATATCCCAACTCAACCAGTTACAATAAGAATCCCTTATCTTTATTTGGAACTGTCCCAGACCAACGTAGAAGTCCATCCACATTCCCCTTAGCTCACCATTGCTTAGTATGTATTTTGCTTACTCAGAGTTCTTGTCTTGGCCTTCTACTATTTCTCTTCTGCTTCTTGTTCTCTCTCTCCAGCTGGTCTTATTTCGGTGCTTAACTTTTTAAGATTTAGTAAGATACCCCACTAGATATGGATATTTTCAACTTTTTCTGGAATATTACTGCGGAAAACTGTTTGGACATAGAATTGTTACAAATACTTTCTCAGAATTCGAAACTCCAAAAAAGTTGTTTTCACAACTTTCACTCTAAATCACTGACAAAAATTCAAAAACAATTTCAATTTGTATTCATGTCCAAACACAACTACATATTTCAAATACCATTTTCAACTTCTTTTTCCAAATTTCACCAATGTATATGTCCAAACACCCACTAAATTATGAAGAGCGACATTCTTTTTGTAACATACTAACAAAGGAAGTAAGACAAGCAAATTGAAACGGAAGGCGCACGTTGATTTGTCCATGAGATCAGCAAAATGTGATAATATTTCTGATTAGTGTTTTCTTAATACATAATAAAATTTTTGAAATAGTATTTCTGATTAGTATTTAAAAGTAGTAGTGGTGAAAATTAGGGGAAAATGTATTACATCCAATATGAAGGTAGTCTTTCTGCATTTGATTGAAAAAAAAAATTCCTATGTTTAAGACAACAATTGCTGGGAATAGCTCACAAAGAAGGAACTTTCACCAAATGGAGTCCGAAAGAGATGTGTGCCAACAAGGCATTAGCATTATGGAACCATTAGCATGAAAAGATAGACATTTCTACTTTGGCACTCCAACTTATACTACATTCTCAATACTCGACCACCTTGCCTAAGAGAACCAAAAAATCCACCGCGCACAGTGATTTCAGTAACTACCTCAATCCTACATGATTCATGAAGCTCTGCCACATACTACTAGTACTGTAGCTATCCCAATTCATATGGCATTCTTTCTATTTTGGATGGCCTAAGATATACTACGCCATTCTATTTTTGTAAAAGTTCCATAACTCTCAAGCATTTAAAATCATTTAACTATTCAAATTTTCACTTTGATTTGATATTTTATATCAAACTAAATTATGAGTCATTATTTTCTTCTTCTATAGCTAATACAATTGAGTCGGGGGTTTATTGAAAACAACATCTCTACATCACCTCTGAGGTAGAGGTAAGGTCTGCGTATACATTAACCTCCCCAAACACCATTGTGTGGGACAACATTGGGTATATTGTTGTTGTTGCTATAGCTAATACAATTATAAAAATCCAATTGTACATCCTAAACTTTTTATTCCATCAAATACCACAATATAAAATGGAATGAATGGGATACTACAAAGAGAAAGCAATGAAAAATTGGGCTAGCCTCTAGCATACGCATAAGAAACACATATGTGGATTACAAAACAGAACCCAAAATAAAAAATCTGGATAATTGGACGACCCAAAATCAATTCATTATGGTCTTACACTGAATTTTGTATTGGGAACCCGATCAGAATCAGCAGCTTTGTAGTCCCGAGGGGGTGCAACACAAGCACAAACAGTCCATTTATCCTTCCTATTCGTCAGGGGACGCAGCAATAATGGCTTTCCTAAATCAAAATTGGGAAAAAATGTTTTCATGTAGCTAGAAGAAGAAGAAGAGGCGACACTGTTGCTTTTGCAAATGCTGACAGCAGGTGACATAACAGAACCCACAAAAGAAACCATTGAGTTTCGCCAAACAAAACCCACTTTGGAGAATTTAAGATGGGAAATTCTGGCGCTGACCCAGATCGAATTTGGACTCAAGAACCATGAAATAGATCGAATTTCAATGGAGAAATGATATTGGTCACTCTCAATGAAAAGGAAGACAGGACATGTAGTGGCTTGAGAAGCACTGTAGAATGTTGGGAGGAAGAAGGCCGAAAGCTCCTCACGCATACGTGGAGTGGGGTGGGGGTGTTTGAGGTGTTAACTAAAAACCCAACTATACCAAAAATGAAAGGCAAACGACTTAGTCGGTTTGGATTGACTTATTTTAGATACTTTTAAATTAAAATAATTTTTAAGCAGTTTTGAAGTATTTGAATAAAGTTAAAAAGTGCTCATAAACACTTATTTTAAAGTCAAAATAACAAAAATAAACCAAAAGTCATAAGCTAGGAATCCTAGCTTATGGCTTATAAGTCATAAGCCAAAAGTCAATCCAAACAGACCCTTAAATATGTCATCGAACATTAATAAAAGACTCATTTATATTATTCGTTAAAAATGTAGCTCATCTACGTTATTTTTGTTTGAGAAAAAAGTTCTTTCATGTCATTATTTATTAACTGAAATGATATAGATAAACCAATTTTGTAATGGATGAGTAATGACATAGTTAAGCCTTTTCTCAAAGTTTGATGGCATATATGAACATTTTTCCTTTCAAAAATTTGATATAATTAATGACGTGATCGAATCATAATTGACTATGTGTAAAAAATAATTTTGCAAAATCAAAAATATTTTTTAGTTAAGAAATAATGGCATGAATGAGTATTTTCTCAAACGACAATGACATAGATGAACCAAACGTTTAACAGATGACATAAATGGGCTCTTTCTCAAACTTCTATGGCATATTTGAGCATTTTCCAAAAAATGAAATTATATGTATGTGTTGTATATATATCATAATTTTTTTAAAATAATTTTATTGTCCATATTAATTTTTTGCCCTTACATCTTCATTCTGTGTATGGAAAAACTCTCAAGAGGGATAGACCCCATTGGCATCTCCATGTTTGGGCCAAAATTTTCCCACATTTTCTTCGCAGATGATTTTTACCTTATTCACTAGGGTAAATAAAATACTATCGAACCATCAACAACATCCTTGAAATGTTCTGCAAAGCCCCTAGTCGAAAGTTCAATCTAGCCAAATCAAAAGTCATCTTTTCGTAGAACTGCACCCTTGAGAACAAGGCCATGTGCTCTGCCATCCTCAATATTAAGGCTAGCAATTCTTTTGGCGGGTGCTTGGGATTCCCCATTTTCCATTCTAGACTTGTCCATGGTGATTTCCAAGACATCAACGATAACATGCAAGCTAAGTTTAGTGGATGGGAAATCAACTTTCTTAATATGACTAGAAAGAGTTATTCTTGCAAAAGCTTCACTAGGAAACATCCCCTTCCATGCCATGCAATATAAACAACTCCCTGCAAAGACCCTCAACACCATCAATAAAATCTGAAAGAATTTTGTTAGGGGAACAACCTCTGATAAGAAAAGAATGCACCTATAGGTTGGGATATCATCACTAATGGGAAAATGATAGGGAATTAGGTCTTCATAAGAGTGAGATTAAAAATAAAGTTCTCCTTACTAGTATGGAGAATGTATAAGAGTCCACACCACTATGGACTAAGATCCTCTACTAAAACCCTTCCATAATGAGAATTTCACCTATGACATGAACATTGTTTTTAGGATTTGGAATGACATCAGAAATGGCTGGGAGGTATGCTTAAAGGGATCTCGATGGGTGGTGAATAATGGAAGTAATGTAAAGTTCTTTGAGGATAATTGGATTCTTGGGTCGAGATTCATTAGGCAACACATCTTTGGGCCTTTTAATAGAGAGGACCAATCTACAAAAGTGAACTATGTCTTCAACAATGGGACCTGAAACCTCAGCACCCTTTTTATGACCTTTCTTAAGGATTTCCACAATAAAATAACTGATAGTTTTATCCCCTCAACTACAAATAAGGAGGATACTCTCATCTACAATATTGCTATTATTGGCATGTTCACAGTCAAAAGTGCTTACAACCTCGTCGATGCCATGAACAACACTGACACTAAAGCTACAAATACCAAAGATCAAAGTACTAACTTCTCTTGAACTTGGAGGATAGAAGTGCCAAATAAAATCAAAACCTTCATCTGGTTGCTCATTCATGATCGATTACCTACTAGCCAACATCCCCACAACATTAGTATTAATGTGGATCAAATTTGTAAATTATGTGAGAGTGGGATTGAAAATATAGACAACATTTTTTTCACTGCATAGAGCCACCTCCTTTCGGCAAAAAACTGTCAATGCCAACAACTCCATTGCGAGTTTTGACTCAACTAGGATTAATGCAAGGAATTGGAAAGACACTTGGGATGTTATCAAAGGCAAGGAATTCAACAAATGGATATCATAGGGAAATATCAACTCTGTTTGCATACAAAGTCTTTGGATTAACAGTAATGACAACATGTTTAACAATAAAAAGCAACATGTCCAGCTTGAACACGTTATTAAACAAGCTACTGAATTCAACCTCATTATTGCTAAAACAAAGATGCCAAGAAACATTAAGATGGTTGTCCATATTAAATATAACCCCTAAGCACAAGGAGCTCTCAAGCTTAATATAAATGGAGTCGTTACTCTAGATCCCGAAAAAAGGGGCATAAGTGGGGTGTTTCAAGACCACACGGGTAAATAGGTGAAAAGGCTTCACCAAAACTTGTGCCCACACTACCACAATTCAAGCAGAACTGCTAACTATCCTTCACGGATTAAGAGCAGCACTTATGTGGAAAATCCAACCTCTTTAGAAGTTAACTCTGACCAGCCAAGTCTCTAGAAGATAATCTATTTCAAATTCAGTTTCTCATTGGGAGTGACTTCGGAAAGATCTTTGGGAAAGACTTTTGGAAATTCATTCAACACTGAAACAGGCTGAAATGTTGAGGCCTCGAACCTAGAATCCTTGACCCAAAACTAGATGACAAATCCAATCATTAGAAATCATTTTCCTGGCCTCAAGGTAAGAGACCGACCTAAGGATGCTGAATTACTACCCTTCCATTCTATGACAAATTTATTGGGAACTAAAACTTAATGACTCTAGTTCTATAGTCGACCGAGTCATAATAAGAGTATAATCAGTCCATGTCAATTATGATATCAAAATCAAGTATGTCTAACTAAGAGGTGGTTTTCTAAGAAAAAAAACTAAGGCTGGCAATTTTCGTCCATTTAGCTAAGAATGATTTACCGACTTGAGTAGAGACTAAGAAGGTTCTAATAAGATCTCGGGACTAACATCGAAGTTCACAACAATCTAAGGAGTCACGAAGGAAAGTGTGGTTCTTTGATCTAATAATGCATAAACATCAAGATGAAAGACATATAATATACCAATGACTACATCAGGGGAATCTTCATGATCCTTTAGAGTCTGCAAAACATCTAACTTGTTCTAGCGTTGATCGCCACACACATTGAATGAGGCACCCAATTGAGTCACGTGACTTGATGGAGCTATCAAAAGGTTGACCTGAGTCTCCTAGTGAATATGTTTTGCCACTTATTGGGGACACTAGGCACTCCCTTACTCCATGACCTGAATTTCCACATCCAAAACAACTACCACTACCAGCCATACACTCTTTTAGATGGTTCTTAACACACTTCTTACAAACTAAAAAAGACGACCACTAACACTTCTATGGACTTAGAGCCTAGTGCTCTATCCTTATTCTCCTATCGGAATTTGGGTACCGCGACACTAGTAGAGGATGAGGCTAGACCTGAAAACTTCTACACTGCCTACCCTAGTCCTCTTACTCTCCCTCTCACCTTTCTTAACGTTCTCTTCATCAACAGACTGAGCATGAGTCATCAATCTAGAGATGTTTATCTACTTGATCAACATAGCAGTCTTACACTCTTTTACCATAGTCTCTGTCACCATAAACAAACTTACTCATAGTGGCCTTTGGATCAACCATCATAGCTGGAGCATACTTAGAAAGCTAAGTAAACTTAAGAGAATACTCTTCATAGTCATATATCTCTTCTTTAGATTAATAAATTATTGGACATTGGCTTCTCTTAACTCAAGTGGAAAGAATCTATCCAAGAGTGCATCCACAAACTTGTCCTAACCAGGCAGCCAACCAACTAAACATGCATCAACACCCCCATTTACATTTCATTGTTTGTACCAAATTTTAGCAGGTAAAACATTTAAGTCTGAAATCTCAATTAGAGTGACACTTATAATCTGAGTGATTTTCTGAATACCATCAATATACTCCTAAGGATCATTCTCTACTTTAGAACCATGAAACTCAAGATGATTCATTTGAGTAAAATTCCAGAATCTTGTTGCTATAGTATTTTTATTTGGGTTGATTGGAGCAACAACTTAATGGTTGACCTGAGCGGTCAAAGCTTAAGCTGGCACCCGAAAAACATCCCTAAGACACTTGTTCGTTTAGAGGGTATGCTAGAGTTGGTGGTGCTTTCTGATGTAAATGCATCGAGCATGGATTAGATGTAGGTTAAATAAAGTTAATTAAACTCTATCTACTGAAAGCATGAAAGAAAGGAAGTATTTCCTAAAAAGTTTCATAACCTCTATTCATAAATATGGTGCACTTCACACCAATAAATAAGACTCTACTTAACAAGGCTTTTAGAACTTTATATTTGATACTCTAACACTAAGTTTGTCACAATCTAAGCGTACCCGCTAGCCATAAAATATTGTTAAGAGTCACAAGTGACCCCAAGCAACCCATGGTGATATATATATATATGAATTCCCTAACTTGAATGTTAAATTACTAGAATCCCCCCAACTTTAAACACCCAATTTAGTGTATATTCTATAATTTATATTATATTATATTTATTCGTTCTATATTATATTAAAAGCTGACTCCTTTTCACATTGATGGGTAGTTACTTCTCCGAAGGGTTGTGACTTTTTCAACGAGTTATGACATTTCTGAATGATTGTTATTTTTTTGAAGGGTTGTGACTTATTTGATAAGACACGATAAACACATTTTCATACTATAATTTGTTGTTTATAAATAGAGGGATTTTCTCACATTTTTAATCAACAAAATTTGTAAATTTTCTATTCCTCTTTTTCTTAAAACAAGAAATTTTGTGAGAATTGTTCAATTATGCAATTGCAATATTTTTTGTGGATAAATTATACAGGTCAACAAAAATTGATGCAACAAGGAAAATGAAATAACTCAACTCCAAGTGAGAAGACTATCTAGATAATTAATATGTACTCATTTTCATTGCCACAAATATACTTTCGTAACAACTTCTACTTAACAAGAAGTTCAATGATTTTATGTTGCACTAACTACAACTTGGTGTTCACGCTGTGAAAAGCCTCAAACTTTTGAATAAAAAAGATTTGATCAAAAACTTGTTTGAAAAGTTCAAACTAGATTTAATAAGTACTTCTCTGTTTCCAAATTATTTGTTGTACTCTTATTTTTTTCAGTTTAATACATAATGTTCTTTTTTCTGGAGGGGGGGGGGGATGTTTAAGACTACAAAGTCAAAATACATTATTATATATTGTCATGATGCAACCCACCGGGCCGTGCGGGCACCTACTCTAACACCTAAGAAGGAGAACCCATGATTCCCAAACAATTAAATGACATGCGGAAGATTAATAAAATAGGAAAATAAATAATATTTATGAGAAGTTTTTATAAAATAGAGAGTTTTTGCCAACAATTCAAGTTAAGACTTGTAAAGTAATTAACAACCCAGGGATCTAGTCTAAACAGGTACAAGAGCTTCTAAGATTACAAGATAGAAAATACGGTAACAAATGACGCAGCTCCCACCACGCTTGGAAGGAAAAATGAAAGCTGTTGGAGATTATCTTCGTCTTCACCTATGAAACATCACTGACCCTGCAACCAGACTATGCCTAAAAATGCATAGCAAGAGTAGTATCAGTACAACCACACATACTGGTAGGCATCATCGGTCAACTCGATGCCCACCGCATAATATAATAGATCGATTATCAAAACATGCAATAAGACTGTTCGTTCCTTCACTTTTATACCCTCATATCCTTACTATTCTGGATACCTTGCATATACTAGTACACTTGACCCTAACCCTCACTCGATCCATTCTGATATCGTCACTAAACACTCTACCTCTTAGAGAGGTTCCAGATATAACCACTACCAACCCAGCCAACCAATCACGACATACCCTTGCTCGTTCCACCAAACCACTCAACCTCTGGCTCCATAATACGTTCTATCAAGGCTTATAACCGGTCCCAACCAGAGTAGTACCTAACTACTTAACACTTACAACATATCACCACCAAATAAGAACAACACATTAGTACAGTTACACAAATTTATGGATCAATCATCCTCTCAGAGCAATGTACAATTCCACAATCTCAATAACAAGTAGATGTATATGACAATTCAATAGTTCTCTCATGGAACCCATACCCAAACTGTTAGTGTACCGGAACGTGGTACTAGATCCCAATTAGTGTGCCGGAACGTGACACTCGATCCAATATATACCTCAGAACGTGGCACCCGATCCAAGTTAGTGTGTCGAAATATGGCACCCGATCCAATCAACACAATCACAGTCACAATCACATCCATAAGAACAATACTCATTATCATACAATCAAGTAATAGGCATGACATATAATTATTTATACTTAGTCTTTTCATTATCATTCGATTCATGTTCTCTAATCCCATTCATGTACACAAAGCATGGAAACAACAACAATAAGCATACACAACTCAAACTAGAGTCAAACATCCTCCAACCTATTCCCCAGGACAAGGCTTCCTTCTATGATTCCCATCTTATTCAACAATTGATAGTATATAAACAATCATCCCTTTTCTGATGCACAAAGTCTTAAGCATGAATCCAACCATCAATTATCAACATACTATGAAGTGAAAAATGGATTTATAACTACTTAATTAAATAAACCTAGCCTACCTGGCGCTAAGTAGTCGCATATGGTTATAGCTCCAATCCAGGCTTCCAAATGATGATACATTGGATTTTGACCGGAAATCCGCAAGCTATCGACATCCTTACACTAGAAATCTCTTTCTCCTTCCTTTCTAAGCTTAGAGTAGCCTTTTAGGGTTTTCTGCGGTGATCCTCACCTCCTTTTGGTGTTTTTGGAAAAAGGAGAAAATAAGACTTCGCGTTATTTAAGTTTTTTCCTGTCTATTCCGCTTTGGAGGCCACTTATCTCGCCAGAGCGCCGCAACCCTAACGGCATCTGGCCCGCTCTGGTGGGTTGAGGGGACCATTTTTTTGACATTTTTCGTTTCCTAATTAATAACGGTTCGAGTCGTTACAATAGAGACCAATTTACTCCTCCTTCGTCCCCAAATGACTAGTGAAGGGATAAACATGCGCCCTTTTTTGGAGTGCTTCTAAATTTAACGACTCGGCCCATTACAGACCCACGAAGGGTGGAGGCTTTTCAAATTTGAAATACGAAAGGTTCTATACTCAGAAGACCGGTTAGGGAAATGAAGCAACACACGGTGAAATGAATTGCGTCCAACTTACACAGCCTGGCCCCGCCAGAGCGTCACGCTTCCTGCTAAGGTGGGACTGCCGTAGCGACAAGCCTCCCGCTGTAGCTGGAGATCGGAGGTAGTAAGTAGGGGGAAAAGAAATTTTTCCTCATTTCTTCCAAACTCTTCCCAAAATTCCAAGAAAAACACTCTCTATCGCTTCATTTCAAACGTCAACTTCAAGGTAATTCTCTCGTCCCTTACGTCAATTACTTCATTAGTTACTTAACAACGATTGCATGACATTAAACAATTGATTAAAAGGGTCTTGGGGTAGTTTTTTTTAGAATGAACATGGGTTGCTTGATATTCTTAGAAAAACGTAGCATGGACACTTCCCTTACATCCCCAACGTCTCCATAACATTCTGGGCATAAGGATTTCATGAAAATACGGTTGAAGCGATACCAAAATGGGTGGGGGAAGTTGAAAGGTTTTCTTGGCGTAAAACTTGGATTTGGACATTATTTAGGGGTACTTCGTAGACTCTGATCTGGAGAAATTCTGTGAAAAATGAGGGTTTTAGGATGAAGAGGCGCCATGATCGCGCCTGAGGTTCGTCAGTGGCTTGTGTCCTTTTAAGGATAGAAAATTTATTTTCCCTTAAACCCGATATTGTCTAATCCCAGGGAATTCTTAACGCGTATGTTTTCATAACTTTTGCAGGCTTGTCTAATATGGCTGGAGCCAATGAGGAGAATTTGCCTTTTGTCTGGTTTCTCGATGCTGCAAGTCGGGAACGGTTCCACGATCACTAGAACACCAAGTTTTGTTGTGAGAGGGGTTTTCAGCTACTGAACTTGGAAGAGAAGGCACCCACCTTTTATACCCGTTGATATACCATGAGTTTACGGTATTTTTAATAAGAGTTGTGTGTGTCTAGGGCCTTTTTGTATTGGTTTTTATGTGTTTTTATCATATTTGTAGGAAAGATGCTTAGGCACGGAAGTAAAGAGACAACTGAAAGAAATGCAGAACACGGCATCTACGGATGTGATTTACGAACCGTAGGTCCATTGACGCTCCGTAAATGGTGACCGTAGATCAGCAGGCAAGGCATGGAAGACAACTCAGGGAAATTTGACCAAGTGTGGAACTACGGTGGCCATTGACGGTCCGTAGATTGATTTACGAACCGTACTGCTGATCCGTAGAATGATACTGCAAGGGTTCCAATACCTGATGTTTGAAGATTCTAAGTGTGGAGCTACGGAGAGGGATTGACGGAACGTAGATCGATCTACGGTCCGTACTGGAGTTCCGTCGTTTGCTTCAGAGAAGTTGATTTTTGGAAGCTGATATATTTTCTAAGTCCTGGCTGACGGAAGGGACTCACGAACTGTAGATCCATTGATGGTCCGTGAGTCAGTCTCGTGGAATGAAGACGCGTGCCTGAACAAACTTTTCTTATTTCGTTTCCCTTTTTAATTTAGGACTTGTTTTCTATAAATAGGGCATATAAACCTCATTTTTTGGGGTTAGACTTTATTACTTTTATTCTAGTTCTTGACTTGGGAGATTAACTTGCAACTTGAGCAATTCCTAATTTCCTAAGTTAATTTTTGAAGATTTGGGTGTGCAATTCAAGTTGAATTTCTGGGTTTATTACTCTTTTTACGTAAGTTTATAATTTTTTCATCTAAAACAATGAATTGTGTTCATATGATTATGGGTAACTAAACTCCACAACTAGGGTTGTGGGAACCATGAGCGATTAACAAAGTATGAATAGTAACTAAGCAATTCTTGAATAGTGTTGTTGCATGCATTGATAATT
>NW_006239048.1:650544-654435 GCF_000226075.1 Solanum tuberosum | reverse complement strand
GATTGGTGCGAAGTAATAAGTAAGCCAAACATCGATGTGATGTCTAATATGAGGTAAAGGTAAGGGTTAGTAAATTATACACACGTAGCCGGATCAAGGTGCGGGGTGAAATTCTCTAGATGCCGGACCAAGGATTTAGAGATACCTAACTTTTCACTTTGCATGTAGTACACTAGGAAAGGATTACTATTACTATGATTACTGCGGTATGAGGTTCTGGGGGACACGTATACCCTAGTTAATTCTCTCATCTTGATAACAACCGAAATTGACTTTTGTTTATTGATTACTTACTGACTTCTTACAATTTGTTTCACAAATCCCCCCCTTTTAATTACTTGTTTCTGGAAGTAATTTGACTAAACGAATATAATTGTTGATTAAAGTGAAGTCTAAACCATTTTTCTCGTGGGATCGACCCCAACCTACAAGTTGGGTTATTTACTTGATAATGATAGCTTAGGCTTCTTTAGGGAGGTGTAATTTGAGCGTATCAAATTTTGGCACCGCTGTCAGGGAAATTGGCTTTTAGATTTATTTTAACTACATTATTGAACTTTAGTCAAATATTTCCTAATTTTACTTTTTCTTTTTGTTTTTGTCTCTCTCATGTTCCGACTCTAGTGTATGCCTAGTACACGGAGGCAGGGTGAACCACTTACTCCTTACGATCCAAAGTTGAACCGAACTTTGCGAAGAATGAACAATCAAGGATTTCAAGTTAATCCTATCAGAGGCAATCTAGGTGATGAAGTTGAGTTTCAACCTCCAAGGGTAGTTGGTGGAGACAACCAGGTTCTAGCTGAAAATCAATTGGGAGATGCAGTGAGGGTGCATGGTCCACCTGGCCTACAACTGCATGACAACTATAGGGGTAACGTCAATATTGCTGACTCTGATGGACCTCTTGTCCTACCCCCTTTGCCTCTGGGGCACACATTTGTAGTGACCAGTAGCTTGATGCAGATGCTTACAATGAGGGGCTTGATCTCGGGGTCGCCATCGGAGGACCCACATGCTCACATAGCCAAGCTAAGGGTGGTTTGCAAAAGCTGTGTAGGTCGACTAGATTTGGATATGGATGTTATCAGATTGCGAGTGTTCTCTCTATCATTGACAGGCGATGCTGCTGTATGGTTCACTGAGCTCCTTTATAACTCAATCTATACATGGGACCAACTGAAGGATGTGTTCTTAGCAAGATATTATCCAGTGTCCAAGCAGCTCAATCACAAAGATAAGGTCAACAATTTTGTGGCATTACTTGGAGAGTCTGTGAGTAGCACTTGGGACAAATTCACTGCGTTTGTAAGAGGTGTTCCAAATCACCGTATTGATGACGAGTCGCTGAAGGAATATTTCTATCGAGGACAGGATGACAACAATAAAGCAGTGCTTGATACTATAACTGGAGGATATATGGTGAGTGCACATACACTCAGATTGCAGAAAAACTAGAGAAAATCTCTCACAACAATAAAGCATGGAGCACTAGGAGGTCGGATACTGGAAGAAACACAGTTGTCGTTCATACTACAAACAACCAGTCTGCAGATAAGATTCGTGAGGAGATGGCTCAGATGGGGACCAAGTTAGGGTTGGTATTGAAGCATGTGAGCGAAAGTGCGGAAAAGGTAAATGATGTGAATTACTTGACTAGAACTCCACCACCAGTTGAAGAGTGTTACTATGAAGAGGATGCTTATGCGGTGAATGATCAGACAGAGGGTTTTTGACCAAATGCCCAAGGATCCAACACGAATAATTGGCGCCAAGGTCAAGGAAACCAAGGTCGGAACTATGGCAATTACAACCGAGAAGGTCAATATGTCCGGGACGGGAACTTCAATCGCGACAACAACTACAACCGGAACAACTATGGCAACAGAAACAATCGGGTTGGACCTTATGTCCCCCCTCAAAATCGGGAATCTGGTACTAGGAAAGCTGGAGGCAATATGGCGCGTATTGAAGATATGATGCAGAAAATGATGAGAAGGTTTGATGCAACTGATGAGAATGTGAAGGAGATAAGAAACGACTTGTCTGGTATTGGTAAAAAAGTTGATGCCCATGCATTGTCAATCAAGCATCTAGAGCTGCAGATGACTCAGTTGTCTACTACAGTGAACCCACGTCAACCTGACACTCTTCCTAGCAACACCATCCAAAATCCAAAAAATGATGGTCATTGTATGGCAATTACTACTCGAGGGGATAAGCAAACCATTGATCCACCTATGCCGTCTGTGGTGGATGTTGAGATTAGAAAAGAAGATGATGTGGTAGAGGTTAGAGAAGAGTCTGAGAATGCGACAGAGAAAGAAGCAGATATATCTCAGAAAGTGGTCCCCATACCTAGACTTCCACCACCTTTTTCGTTGATAGAAGCTTTGGAGCAAATGCCTGGGTATGCGATGTTTATGAAAGATATGGTGACATAGAACGATCTTGTTCCGATGTGGCCCGTGACTGGATAGAGAGTCTGCATGGACTACCGGAATCTAAATGTTTGGACAGAAAAGGACCATTTCCCTATGCCATTCATGCATCAAATGCTGGATAGACTTGCTGGTAAGGGTTGGTATTGTTTTCTTGATGGTTATTCGGGCTACAATTAGATTTCTATAGCTCTGGAGGACCAAGAGAAGAACACTTTCACTTGCCTTATGGGACTTTCGCCCTCAAACGGATGCCCTTTGGGTTGTGCAATGCTCCAACGACCTTCCAGCGTTGTATGATGTCAATATTTTTCTATATGGTGGAGGACACTATTGAAGTGTTCATGGATGATTTCTCTGTGGTAGGTGACTCTTTTGATCGATGTCTGGATCATCTGGCTGAGGTGCCACTTTATGGTGAAAGAAGGGATAGTTCTGGTTCATCGGATTTCTGATAAGGGCATTGACGTAGATAAAACGAAAGTTGAGGTAATAGAAAAACTTCCTCCACCTATCTCTGTAAAAGGTGTTAGGAGTTTTCTTGGGCATGCAGGTTTTTGTAGGAGGTTCATCAAAGATTTCTCCAAAATTGCACATCCTTTGTGCAAACTGCTCGAAAAGGAGTACAAGTTTGATTTTGATGATGCTTGTTTAAGAGTATTTGGAGAGTTGAAGGAGAAGTTGGTTACTGCACCTATCATTATTTCACCAAATTGGGGACAACCGTTTGAGGTAATGTGTGATGCGAGTGGAGTGGCGCTTGGTGTAGTATTGGGACAGAGGCGAGAGAAAATTCTCCATCCTATTTACTATGCTAGTAAAACTCTAAATGTGGCCCAAAAGAATTATATAGTGACTGAACAAGAGCTTCTTGCGGTGGCTTTCGCATTCGAAAAATTTCGATCCTACCTGCTTGGTACTAAGGTCATAGTGCATATTGACCATTTTGCATTGAGGTATTTGATGGCGAAGAAGGATGCAAAACCGAGGCTTATTAGATGGGTATTGTTGCTGCAAGAGTTTGATTTTGTGGTAAAATATAAAAAGGGGACCGAAAATCAAGTAGCCGATCACTTGTCCAGATTAGAGGAAGAGGCTATGCTTAAGCTTGGTGATAGGGCTGAAATTAATGATACTTTCCCAGATGAACAGTTAGTGGCTGCTTCTCATGATTTGATTCCTTTGTTCACAGACTTTGCTAATTATTTGGTAAGCGATTTAGTTCCCTTAGACTTGTCTTTTCACCAAAGGAAAAAGTTTATACATGACGTGAAGAAATTCTTTTGGGATGAGCCTTACTTGTATCGTAGTTGTGCTGATAGGATTATTCGTCGCTGTGTGCCGAGGTTGAGATGTTGAGTGTACTTGAAGCATGTCATTCATCACCTATTGGTGGACATCATAGTGGTATTTGGATTGCGCATAAGATTTTGCAGTGTGGGTACTACTG
>NW_006239048.1:626156-650190 GCF_000226075.1 Solanum tuberosum | reverse complement strand
GGATTGGTCAAGAAAACTTGATGATGCTCTATGGGCCTATCGTACTGCATACAAGACTCCCATAGGTATGTCTCCTTAGCAACTTGTATATGGAAGTCTTGCCATTTACCGGTAGAGCTAGAGCATAAGGCTTTGTGGGCGATGAAGAAGCTAAATTTGGATTGGGGAGCCACATCTAATCATATAATGAATGACTTGAATATGCTTGATGAGTTCTGCCTAAAAGCTTATGAAAATTCAGCCTTGTACAAAGAGAAGATGAAGAGGTATCATGATCAAAGAATTGAAAAGCGAGAATTTGTTGTGGGTGATCTTGTGCTTCTATTCAACTCTAGGTTGCGCTTGTTTTCGGGCAAGCTCAAATCCAAATGGACAGGGTCATTTTTGCTCACAAAAGTGCTTCCCCATGGAGTGGTTGAGCTTGAGAACAGTGAACGAACAAGGTTCATGGTTAACGGGTAAAGGATCAAGATCTATCTGGGAAACACATAAAGTGTGCAAGAAGTTGTTGAGGCCTATCATCTAAATTGAAGGCTGAGTAATCAAGAGGCTTGTGTCGTGCCGCGACCTTAAATCAAGCGCTGCTTGGGAGGCAACCCAAGATGTAAAATCTAGCATAGGTTTTGTTTGCCATTTAGTAGTTTTCTTTGTTTAGTTGCTTCGCTGTACTCGTTTAGATAGTTGTTTTATTTTTGTTTTAGTGTTGGCTAGACATAGCATAGGGTCCGTGTCTAAAAAGTGTCTAGAAAATGTAAAAAGAAAGTGCTATTGGTTGCTACATGTGCAGTGGCGAAAAGTAGAATTTGTAGAAAAAGGTCTGGTGCAGCGGTCTACGGACCCCATCGACGGTTCATGGTTCACTCCAAGAACCGTCAATAGTGTCCGTAGATCCTAGGTAAGGTTTCTGAATTTTTAAGTGCAAGTTTGATCTACGGTCCCCATCTACGTATCGTATATCGACCCACGGACCGTAGACGGGGTCTCGTGGGTCCAAAACCTTAAATGCTGCTTGACCCGACCCGAACCAATCCTATTTAAAATTCCCCAATTTTAAATCATTCTCACTTCCCTCCATTTACCACCAAACCGTTTCTACACTTCCAACTTCCTTGAATCACTCAATAACTCCCCATTAAATCTTCCCTTTCCTCTCCAACCTCCACTCATCCCAGAAATTCCCCAATCTCTCTCAAAATTTGTCCCAAAACTCTGGTGTTCGGGTTCGGCGCAACTAGGTGTTTAGTGTAGTCTTGCAAAGCTTAGTGTCATTATGCAATCATCCCACTCCTCGTTGCTTGTAAGGTAATAGACTTTCCCCTCACTTTGATTTTCGGTTCATAGATTGAATATAGAAAGTCGGGAGTCGGGTCTTGACCTTGGGTAATTAAGTGTATGTAATTACATGCTAAAATTTAAGTACTAAAGCCCTTGAGACGATAGATTATGATTGTGTTGCCTTGATAGTGTGTTATAACTGTCTAAATGCTAGTCTATATGTAAGTTTCGACTTAGGGTTCCGAATCTTATATGAAATAATTATCAAATTGAGTAATTGGAACCTTTAGAATGATGAACTAGCATGATTAAATGTTGGAATGCATGGCTAGACTAGGATATTGTTGAAAATGGTAAAAAATGTGGGCTTAAAAATAAAGAATGTCTGAAACCTCGCACAGATCACGTCCACGAGACTCCGTCTACGGATCGTAGATCAATCTACGGACCGTAGATCAGGTTCGTGGTTGGATGCACTTGAAAAGTTCACCAAGTGTGAAACCACAGAGGTGGACTACGGTCCGTAGATCAATCTACGGACCGTTCTGTACATCCGTGGTTTCTATATGCGACCAATATTGTTGGTCCTCTGATCCATGGAAGGGTTCCACAGACCGTAGATGAGTCTACGGACCGTAGGTCCCCACCGTGGATGACCACTGTCTAAAATATTTTTGGGTCTTTATTGTTGTTTGTTTTTAGTTCTAACATTATCTCGAGTGTGTTTTTAGTTAGTTTTGGCACTAATAACAATTCCACAGGTACTATGTCACCCAAGAAGCTAGTCACCTATACAAAATAGGGCAAGTCAAAATCTATTGCCCCTAGCTTCAGGTTAATCGACGAAGATAACGATGTGAAGGCAGACCTAGCATACGTTCCTCCCAACACAAGGACCTCCCCCACTGCACCTCGAGTCACCAGAGGCACCCCCGGAAGGTGATTCCCGATGTAGTCACTGTCTCCCAGTCTGATGAGGAGCACACACTGATCGGGTTACCAACTGGGGCTGCTTCCAGTTCAGAGAATGGGTCTACGTCTGGTTCCGAGTCTGCCCATACTTCGGGCTCTAAGTCTAGCCATGTTTCAAGGTCCGAGACTACCATGCTGCAGGGGCAATTGCTAAATTAGCCACAGGTTCCGGCGAAAAATGAATAAATAGCCTCACCTGTGAGGCCACTAGTTCGGAGTAAGTGCCAACACCACGGAATGATAACCCTACTCCAATGGCCGATGAGCCAAATAAATGGTGTGTTGAGTGGCAGTGGTAGATCTATCGTGACGCCAAGATGCTCAACGAAAAGGAGAAGATGGTACGATTGATCACTGAGAAGCGCAGAGTCCTCACTGGGAGCTTGCATACCATACCAGAGATACACCGGTTGTTCAACCTACACAAGTGCGACTGGATGGCCCAATCACTTGGGACATACAACGAGGAGATTATGCGGGAGTTTTATGCTTCCTATGGTGCCACTCTCCGAGGGTCGATTTCCAAGCGGGCCAAGCCTACAAAACAAGATCCTTTCACTTCCACCATGGTCCGAGGATGCCTGGTAGACATTTCCCGGGCCACTATCAGCCGATTTCTCTATGTTCCTATCACCGGTCACTCTTGGTCACTAAACACAACAAAGTTTGATTACCGTTGGGACATCGTGGGGGGAGGCGCTTTCCAAAGAAATGCTGAGCAGCGGGAGGCTGTTATACTTTGGTTGGCTAAATACATTGCTGCAGATGGCGAGCGTGCGGAGTGGGTCACCGCACCACAGTTGGGTATCCGAAAGGCCACATTAAATTTTGTGGCCAAGTTTTTCTTGTTGTTGGTGCGTAACAGGGTGTTGCCTACAAAAGCTGACAACTAACTCATCTGGGACAGAGCTGTCATGGTTGCCACATTAGTAACAGGATTGGAGATTGACTTTGCCCGCATGCTGCTGGCAGAGAGGGCATTCAAGACCTCCACTACTTACCCCTTTCCATGTTTGATTTTTCAATTATGCAGGGACTCTGGAGTATCGATCTGACACTGTGATAGGTTGATCCACCCTAATGGAACTTTGGATATCGGCCTCATTCGAGATAGGGCTAATATAGCGGCACCTCGCAGAGAGCCCTAGGTTGAGGTACCTCCCTTGGGCGCAAATCTTGCTGACACGGTGGAGCAGGCACAGGGCGGTGACCCTATTATACCAGACCATACCGATACGGTCTCAGCCTCCTCTTCTCAAGCAGCTAGTAGGGCTCCTAGCTCATCCAGGACCACACCACCGTTAGGAGCTATCATTATCCCGATGGCCAGAGTATAAATATTAGAGGCTCAGATGGCCACGCTGCTGCACCACATCTAGCTATGGATGCAAAAGTCGATAGCCGAGTCCGAGGCCAAAATGGAGCGAAGGATGGAAAGCATGATGGACCGAAAGGTCCAGGTCGTTAATAAGCGCCTCGATGCCTTTGAATTGAGAGTCCTCGAGCGACTGGTCTCGACCACAGATCTATCCTCTCTTCAGACCGAGTTAGTCGATCTTCGGGCAGACGTTGATGCCATTCTTGCTACCCCTGCAGTTGAGCCTCAGGATGCACCTACTGCTTTGACTGATGATACGGTGTTAGATGTTTTATTCAGTGGGACCGCCGAGGAAGAGCCTGAGCCTACACATGCCAAAGGTAAGAGGCACCGTTCTAGCCACACTGAGGAGGAAAAAGCCCAAAAGAGACAGCGTAGGCGAGAGAAAGAGGCTAAGAAGGCTTCGATCTTAAATGAAGAGTTGCACCAGTAGAGGGTGTGTGAGAGTGCTGCGGGGGCATCGAGTTCTGCCCTAGTTGTAGAGGTCCCGCCTGTTGAAAGGGACGATGTGAGCACTACTGAGGGTGCTATGATGGTTGATGTAGGCACTACTGAGGGTGACCCAAATATTGTTATAACGGGGTCCGGGAAACCGGACCCACCCGCTTGTTGATGAGTCTTCGGCGCTATGCGCCACATGTTTGCTTTACCCAATCCATTATCTTTTACTGTTTTGTATGCATTGGGGACAATCACATCTGTTTTTGTTGGTGGTGAGGTAAATGGATTGTGAGTGATACAGTGAAGTCTGAGTAACCCAACTCATAATCTTCTCTTGAGGTTTTCTTGCCTGTGTTCTTTTTTCTCGAGAGACCGTTTAATTTCTGTTGAACCGGCATGTGCTAGGATCGTATGTGTAGAAACATGAAAAAGAATGAAGCATGATGGCTTATAAAAAAATGATACCCGTCCAAATTTTGTGATGTGTGCTAGAATTGGTAGGCTAAGATAAGTTGAATATGTTGGCTCTGAGTATGACATGATACTGAATCAACTTGATGGCATGACTTAAGCTAAAACTTGAATTGGGTAATCTGATAATGAAACTATGTGCCAAGAGTGTGTGAGAATCGTTGGTTATTCAAACAGTTTTGTGCAAAATCTAGAACTTGCCCGGTTAGTCCTGCTAAGACAATTTACTCTAGAGGCTAGGAATTGATCATAGGCCCTTGTTCTGATAAGTCCACAAAATGCCTAAAAGAAAAATCCAACCAAATGAAATAAATGCTCCATTTGATCCAAATGATTTGAGCCTAAATTAGACCATTTCTTTCTAAACCCCTAACTCACCTTCCCATAATCTACTATGTTGGCCCCAGTCCCTCTTTGGACATGTGTACCTCGACTTAGGCCAAAAGCCTAAGTTGAGGGTGGCTAATGTAAAGGGTAACCTCAATGTTGGCCCTGATCCGACATCGGGTATTGTGTACTTTAACCAATGGAAAATCCATAAGTTGAGAGTGGCTATGAAAGAGGAAAGTCAAAAGAAAAATGGGTATGAAAAGAGTTTGATGTTGAAAAAGAGAAAAAGAAAAAGAGAGGAAAGGATGTGACTTGTTGAAATCTAAAGAGAAGAATAAAATGCAAGAAAAAGATGAAAGTGAAAAATAAAGAGCTACAAAGTCTAAAGTCACATCCATGGTTGAAGAAAATCAAGGGAAAGAAGGTAAAACGGTAGGATGTCAAAAATAGGGCAAAAAGAGGTTGAAAGCAAAGTGTAATGTCAAGGAGGGTAGAAAGTCACTAAGAAGTAGCCAAATGTACCACACCTGACCCTGCGCCTATGTTACAAGCCAAGAAAGTCCTATAATGATCCTAGAATCTAGTTTGGAGAGTTTAAGCAGTGAAAATAAGGGCAAGCCTATGGTATTGAGCATTAAATGTACTTGAAGTTACTTCTGAGTGTGAGTGTTGAATGAATCCTTGTACTCAAATTCATATTCATTGTGTGAAAAACGGATTTTGTTTGAAGTAAGGGCACTCGTTACATTGTCGAAAAGTTGGTACCTTGGTGATAGTGAAACAGTGTATGTTGTGTGTTGGTTGGTCGATCTTTGTCATACTTTGACCCGCATGAATTTGCTTGTCGAGTCTAAAAGAACAGATTTTGCAGCAGAAAAGAGAGTTGGGATAGAGAGCCATGTGATTTCTTGTGCTTTAATTGCTTGTTTCTATACAAGTGTCGTTTAGAGTCTTAGTGTGTCGCTTGAGGACAAACAACGAATTTAAGTTGAGGGTGTTGATATACCGTGAGTTTACGATATTTTTAATATATTTCACTTAAGAGTTGTGTGTGTCTAGGGCCTTTTTGTATTGGTTTTTATGTATTTTTATCATGTTTTGCAGGAAAGATGTTTAGGCGCAGAAGTAAAGAGATAGCTGAAAGAAATGCAGAACACGGCATCTACGGAGGTGATCTACGGACTGTAGGTCCATTAACGCTCTGTAGATGGTAACCGTAGATCAGTAGGTAAGGCATAAAAGACAACTCAGGGAAATCTGACCATGTGTGGAACCACGGTGGCCATTGACGGTCTGTAGATTGATTTACGGACCGTACTGCTGATCCGTAGAATGATACTGCGAGGGTTCCAGTACATGATGTTTGAAGATTCTAAGTGTGGAGCTACGGAGAGGGATTGACGGACCGTAGATCGATCTACAGTCCGTACTGGAGTTCCGTCGTTTGCTTCAGAGAAGTTGATTTTTGGAAGCTGAAATATTTTCTAAGTCCTGGCTGACGAAAGGGACTCACGGACCATAGATCCATTGACGGTCCGTGAGTCAGTCTCGTGGAATGAAGACGCGTGCCTGAACAAACTTTCCTTATTTTGTTTCCCTTTTTAATTTAGGACTTGTTTTCTATAGGGCATGTAAACCTCGTTTTTGGGGGTTAGACTTTATTACTTTTATTCTAGTTCTTGACTTGGGAGATTAACTTGCAACTTGAGCAATTCCTAATTTCCTAAGTTCGTTTTTAAAGATTTGGGTGTGCAATTCAAGTTGAATTTCTGGGTTTATTATCTTCTTACGTAAGTTCATAGTTCTTTCATCTAAAACAATGAAGTGTATTCATATGATTATGGGTAACTAAACTCCACAACTAGGGTTGTGGGAACCATGAGCGATTAACAAAGTATGAATAGTAACTAAGAAATTCTTGAATAGTGTTGTTGCATGCATTGATATTTCTTTCGTTTAGAAGTCTTTTTAACGAGTGCACGCGTTAGAACTCGCCTTGTTGCTACTTGCCGGACCAAGGAGGTAATCAATAAGAAAAGTATTATCAACATAGATTTAGTGTGATATTATCTAATAGGCTAGTGTCGATTGGTGCGAAGTAATAACTAAGCCAAACATCGATGTGATGTCTAATATGAGGTAAAGGTAAGGGTTAGTAAATTATACACACGTAGCCGGACCAAAGTGCGGGGTGAAATTCTCCAGATGCCGGACCAAGGATTTTTTGAGATACCTAACTTATCACTTTGCATGTAGTACACTAGGAAAAGATTACTATTACTAGGATTACTACGTTATGAGCTTGTGGGCAACACGTATACCGTAGTTAATTCTCTCATCTTGATAACAATCGAAATTGACTTTGTTTACTGATTACTTACTGACTTCTTACAATTTGTTTCACAAATCCCCCCCCCCCTTTAATTACTTGTTTCTGGAAGTAATTTGACTAAACGAATATAATTGTTGATTAAAGTGAAGTCTAAACCAATTTCCTCGTGGGATCGACCCCAACTTACAAGTTGGGTTCTTTACTTGGTAATGATCGTTTATGCTTCTTTAGGGAGGTGTAATTTGAGCGTATCACCCGTTTGATGGAGTTTGGTTGGGCTCCACTGACAGAGGCTCCCCTTGCTGCGCGTTCTACATGGGTGAGGGCGTTCTATGCTATCCTTCCTACCGTTCGCTGGGACGATCCTTACCCTACCATCTGCATCCGAGGAGTTAACATCCCCTTGAACACTCCATTCATTAATAATGTACTCGAGATGCCCGAGGTTCCTAACACAGAGTACGAGGCTAAGCTGAGGAAGATGGACTTAGGTTGGTTGATGGATACGCTAGTGGAGCCTACGAGCTGGGACAGGTTTTACTGGGCTACTACAGAGGGAATCACTAGCTCTGACTGGTCACCAGATGCTAAGTAGTGGCTGCACTTGGTTACCTGGAGAATCCGCCCATCGGGCAAGCGCACCGACGTGACATTTCCTCGAGCCTTGGTAGTGGCGTGCACTATACAGGGCATTAGACTAAATGTAGGCAAACAGATTATCTCAAAATGGAAGGTGTTCTTATCAGAGCAACAAAAAGGCATTCTTTCTTCCTGGACTAGTAACTGTGATGTGCAAGAGAGCGGGGGTGCCACTCTTGGACACCTATAAGGTACTCCGTATGGATCCCCTTTTTCATCCTCTTTTGATTAGACAGGTTTCCATCTCCAGAAGCAAGAGGAGGAAGATGGGCTGTGCTAGCATCAATCAAGCAGCTGCGGAGGCGGACGATGAATGAGGGGAAGATGACGAGGCCGATGTTACTCTCCCTACCCAGTAGCCCCTACTTTCCAGTGCTCGTGTAAAGGAGGACCTGGAGGCTGTCCGTAGAAAATTTGGAGGCTCCTGGGCAAGTACCTCATCTTCGGTTCCACCCCCCACTGCCCTCGAATTGGAGATGCTCCGGCACTAGCTGCGATGAGAGATAAAGTAGAACATGGAGAATGATCGTCTGATGGCCCGGATGTGGAAAGCTCTTAAGGTCATTTTCCCCTGCATCCCCCCAGTATGAGCTATCCACGCAAGCCGGAGGACTTCTAGGAGTTTCCCTGGTTTAGTGACGCTTGGGCTAGCGAGACAGCCCAGAGGTCCAACAGTGACACTTCCCATTCACAGGTTCCTGATATGGTTTTTGTCCCTCTTGGGCATGTAATGGACAAATTTTTGTTTCTCTTTTGTTTTTCCTGACACCTTTTGTAAGTACATGGATGCTGGCTTTTGATGTTTATCGCAACTAATGTTTAAATGCTAAGGTTTATAACTTACTGATATGTTGTTGAAAGCTGGTTGATATGCGTGACTAGGGAAAAACAAGGGAGACTGATAAAAGTAAACGCTATCAAAGATACTTCATCTAATACTAAGCATCAGCGATCGTTCAATAGTAATATAACTCAACTAGTGAGTTGGAGTCGAGTCCCAAGGGAGTGGTTCGTACTCAAGAATCAATAGAAAAGCATAACTATGCTCCAGCCAATCATAACTGAAAAACATTTACGAAGAAGAACATAATTCAAGTTTGGGGTGACACAAGTGTCAAATATCAAAAGGGGGGGTTTTGTAATAAATTATTAACTAAAAAGCGAATGCGAAAATACAAATAGGGAGACGGGATTCTTGGGATGCTATAGGATTATGGGCCAAGGTAAACAACCGGGTAATTGTAATTATTAGTAAACAACTACAAATCAGTGAATAAGTTAGACTGTAGTAGGGATAAACTTTCTCTCGAACAATTTACCCCGAATCAAATTGGTTTCTCTCGAACACCTATAAGCAGCAATGAAGCACAACCTTCGCTTTAGTCCATTCACTCACTCGATTAATGTGTGGAAAAGGGTTTAGGATTCACTCTCTCTAGCTGAACCCATGACAACCCGATACCCACAGACCATCGATTCAGTAATTTTGGTTTTAAAACCTCTCTCTCGAGCAAGCCAAAAACACGAAGTTAAGATTGTATTTGCAACTACAACTCATTAAATTCAACCACAATTACTGAATGAAATCACTTTTAAACAACAAATAAATTATCAATTAACAATACTCAACAGTTAAATCAAACCATTATCACATAATAACACCCTAAGAATTGATGTTTTAGCTAGACAGAATAAAAAGGGTAAAAATCATTACGAAGTTGTGTTTCCATCAACTAGGTAGGATTGATATAGTCTTTACAAAGGTCTAAGATGAAGAATCTTCAACACCCATTTCCAATTTCTTAGAAGTGGAAATCTTCAACGCTAAGAAAATATTGTCTCTCTATTTAGTTCTAAGCTCTAGACTTCAAAAACTGAATAATAATATGATTCCACAAAAGATCAGATACTAAACTAAAAATTTAAACAAGTATTTATATTTGTCAAAAAATGTGTTGCGAAGGACCACTCGGCGCAGTAAGTTGGGATCGCCGATCCACTCAGCAATCCGCCCTTTGGTCTATTCCATCGCCATTTTGCTTTTGCCTTCAACATCTTCGCGTTCTGTAACTTTGGGAGATATAGCACTGCATCACGGAACTGTTCGGCGACTCGCCGACTACTCCTTTCTATCGCCGACTTGATTTTCTCCTCCAGGGCTTGGCACACTAGAACATTATGAGAGACCAAGGCCATTCGGCAACTTGCCCAACGGTTTTGACGATCCTCGGGCCTTCTTTTCTTCGTTCTTTTAGCTGCCGTGTTTCTTTTTGCTTAATAGTGTCCATGCTTTGTCCCTGAGTCCAAATAACTGAAATTCAAGGATTTACATCAGTTATTGGTACAAAATATGCATTTGAGGACACTAATCTATTAAACAAAAGCCCTAAATGAGTCCAAATTGTGGACTCATCAACACCTCCAACTTAAACTTTTGCTTGTCCTCAAGTAAAACTCAAGTTTAGTAGTTCAAAAAAGGATGTCTTAAACAATGCTACACAAGATTCAATCATGAATGCACACAAAAAAGACTCAACTTACTCATGCAAGGATCAAAGTGTGCACTCAAAAGAGTCAAAGTTGTGACTCACCAATATCAAAGAATCTCAAGCTCACAATTATTGCTTCAAATGCAAGTTCAAGCTCAACAAATGTGATCAAATGCCCTCACACCAAAGATGATTCTATATTCACACACAATGGTTCAACAATTTAGAGTTCCGAAATCAAATGCAACGCTTACACTCACAAAGATGAACACAATGCATGATTTCATCCATAGGTTTGCCCATATTTTCCAATCAACACTTGCTTTAGCTCACTCAAGATCAAAAAGGTCTTTTTAAGGCTCATAACGGGGATGAGTGAAAAGGTATGGTTATTTAGGCTCAATGGTTATAGCCCTCTTGAAATGTGGCGTAAACAACACTTCCTTTCCTTTTCTTCATCATTTTCAATCGTGCTCACAAGTCATCCCAGTATTCACTTTCCATGGATTGTTGGGAACCCCATTTCTTTTTGCATTTTCACCCTTTATTCCACAACTTTTTCTTTTCATTCTTTTCTTCTTTTTCTCTCTATTTTTTTTTTGTATAGAGCGGTTTCATCTCTTCCAAAACATGGGCAAAAGGGACTTTTTTGCATTTTCTTGATTCACCTTTTCTTTTTACCACACCCCCAACTTAGGCTTTAGGCCTAAGTTGGCTATTCAAATAGACCACAAATCATGAGGATCATGGGTAATGGATCAAGAAAGGTTATGGTTTCATCAAGTTTCTTCCAAAAAAAGGTTAAAGCTCAAAGGGTGTTCAAAAGAGATTCACACACTCACAAGGTAGGCCATAAAAAAGAGGTATAATGTCAAATTATTGCACTCTTTAAAGTTGCCTAAGATCATCTCAAGAGTTCACATCACTAAGTCAACCAGACCAACGGGGCAAATTCTAGGTGTCATCACACATGGTTCACGGTAAACTCATGACACAAGACATTGACACCACAGTCAAACAAGACTCCACACTTTTGCTAGTGTGCAATATTCATCACAAGAGACTCAGTTCGATATTGCTAGTCACAACGAGATGCAAAGAGTTCACAACTCACTAACTACTCCTTTCTATCACTGACTTGATTTTCTCCTTCAAGGCTTGGCACACTAGAACATTAGGCGAGACCAGGCCATTCGTTCTTTCAGCTGCCTTGTTCCTTTTTGCTTAATAATGTCAATGCTTTGTCCCTAAGTACAAATACCTGAAATTCAAGGATTTACATCAGTTATTGGTACAAAATATGCATTTGAGGACACTAATCTATTAAACAAAAGCCCTAAATGAGTCCAAATTGTGGACTCATCAACACCTCCAACTTAAACTTTTGCTTGTCCTCAAGTAAAACTCAAGTTTAGTAGTTCAAAAAGGATGTCTTAAACAATGCTACACAAGATTCAATCATGAATGCACACAAAAAGACTCAACTTACTCATGCAAGGATCAAGTGTGCACTCAAAGAGTCAAGTTGTGACTCATATCAGAGATAGGCTGAGATTCTGTCTCTCCCCATCCCAATCTGGCGAGATAAATCCCGCTTTGGCGGTTTCTCCATGGCGGGAATAATCCCGTCCCAGTGGCTCCTACGGAAACAGTACCCAGGTCAATAATTTTCTAGGGTTCTTCCCGTTTCTAAGGTTTTTCATTGATTCATGGGCTATAACTAAGCATTTAATATAATCCTTATAACTAAGATAGTCATTGCTTACCCGGAGTAAATACCCACGTTATGCACTCCAGAATCATTTCCCATTAATTCAGCATCACAACCCCGCACATTTCCGAATATGCCCATACACTTACACAATTATAGTCAGTCGCAACACACGTTCATATTTTTGCTTACAAATCACAACGTAGATTATCTAGACTCTTGCACCTAACCAGTGATGACTCTTTTTCCGACAACAAGTTTTACGAAACTCGGGAAATTACGACTCGCATAGTTTCGAACATTTAGACTTGCATATTGCACACATCAAAATCCAGATAACCAATACTATGCACATAATCATATCATAACATTTAAGTAAAGCATCTTTCATACCAACAATTATTTCGAAACAACAATATGCACACATTCATAGTTTCAAGCTACACTCACAGACCAGTCATAAATTATCAATTAATTCGCTCCATGGATGACCATTAATGATCATCCAAGCATTATACAACATCTACGTCCAGATACCAATTGGAACCTTCTCGGTTCCAATTTAAAAACAGACACATTTTCACATTGAAGGGTTGTGATATTTCCAAAGTGTTAAAAATTTTCCGATTAGTTGTGATTTTTTTGAAAGGTTGTGACATTTCCGAAGAGTTGTGATTTTTACGAAGGGTTGTGACTTTTTCAAAGATTTATGAATTTTCTAATGAGTTGTGACCTTTTTGAAGGGTTGTGACTGTTTTTTAATAAGGCACAACAGACATTTTTTTCATACACTACCCTTTGTTGACTATAAAAGGAGGGGTTTCTTCACATTTTAAACTATACTTTTTAAAAGTTTTCTACTATTCTTCTTCTTCTTCTTAAAACACCCAATTTAGTATATCTTCTATATTTTATATTATATTTATTTATTTATATTATATTAAAATAAGGCCTCTTCACATTGAATGCTTATGACTTTTTCAAAGAGTTGTGACTTTTTCGATGAGTTGTGACCTTTCTGAAGAGTTATGACTTTTCTAAAGGGTTGTGATTTTTATGATAAGACACAAAAGCAAATGCCCATACTACTCTTAGTTAACTTTAAATGGAGGAGTTTCCTCACATTTTAAACTACAGTTTTTAATATTTTCTATTCTTCTTTTCTTAAAAACTCAAGTGTGATTTACAGATGTTGAGAATCTCAAAGTTCAATGGAATTTGAACACTCCCTAACATGAATGTTATATTATTATAATACTGTAACTAAAAACATCCAATTTAGTATACCTTATATTTTATATCAATATTTATTTATATTATATTAAAAGTAAGAACTACAACAATACAATAATAACTAAGAAATGCACTATAGCCCTAAACACGGCACCAAGTTCACTTTGTTGACATACCAATTGGAATCGGGAGATACCAATTGAACTCAACTCATACCACAAGCGACAACTCATATGAAATGAGAGAATAAATGAAACGACTTTCTAGAATGCTTCATAACATCCTAAAGATAAGATGTGGACGTCAACACACCAATCCGTAGGAGTCTATTCCACATTTTTCTCTTGTACTAGAGACCGGTAACTTGGGCTCTAATACTAATTGTAACGACCCAACCCATTGGGCGGTGTGGGCACCTACTCTAACACCTAAGTAGGAGAACCCTCGATTCCCAAACAGTTAAATGACATGTGAAAGATTAAGAAAACTTGAAAATAAATAACATTTATGAGAAGTTCTTATAAAATAGAGAGTTTTTGCCAACAATTCAAGTAAGACTTGTAAAGTAATTAACACCCCATGGATCTAGTCTAAACAGGCACAAGAGCTTCTAATATTACAAGATAGAAAATACGGTAACAAATGACGCAACTCCCACCATGCTTGGAAGGAAAAATGGAAGTTGTAGGAGATTATCTTCGCCTTCACCTATGAAACATCACTGACTCTGCAACCAGACTATGCCCAACAAGGCATAGCTAGAGTAGTATCAGTACAGCCACACGTACTAGTAGGCATCATCGGTCAACCCGATTCCCACAGCATAATATAAGAAATCGACTATCAGAGACATGCAATAAGAATGTTCGTTCCTCCACCCTTATACCCTCCTATTCTTACCATTATGGATACCTTACATATACTAGTACACTTGACCCTAAACTTCACTCGCTACATTCTGATATTGTCACTTAACAATCTACCTCTTAGAGTCGTTCTGAATGTAACCACTACCAACCCGGCCAACCACTCACGACATACCCTTGCTCATTCCACCAAACCACTCAACCCCTAGCTCCATAATACTTTCTATCAAGGCTTATATCTGTTCCCATATAAATTCCTAACCAGAGTAGTACCTAACTACTCAACACTTACAATATATCACCACCAAATAAGCACAACAGATTAGTACAGTTACACAAATTTATGGTTCAGTCATCCTCTCAAAGCAAGGTACAGTTGCATAATATCAATAACAAGTAGATGTATATGATAATTTAATGGTTCTCTCATGGAAATCATACCCAAACTGTTAGTGTACCGAAATGTGGTACCCGATCTTAATTAGTGTGCCGGAACATGACACCCGGTCCAATATATGCGCCGAAACGTGGCACCCAATCCAAGTTGATGTGTCAAAACGTGACTCCCAATCCAATAAACACAACCACAGTCACAATCACATCCATAAGAACAATACTCATTATCATACAATCAAGTAATAGGTTCATGGCATGTAATTGTTTATACTTAGTCTTTTCATTGTCATTCGAGTTATGTTCTCTAATCCCATCATGTACACAAAGCATGGAAACAACAACAAACATACACAACCCAAACTAGAGTCGAACATCCTCCAACCTATTCCCTAGGACAAGGCTTCCTTCTATGATTCCCATCTTATTCAACAATTGATAGTATATAAACAATCATCCCTTTTTCGATGCACGAAGTCCTAAGCATGAATCCTATCATCAATTATCAACATACTACGCAGTGAAAAATGGATTTATAATTACTTAATTAAATAAACCTAGACTACCTGGGCGCCAAGCAGTCGCAGAGGGTTATAGCTCCAATCCAGGCTTCCGAACAACGATACGGTGGATTTTGATTGGAAATCTGCAAGCTATCAACATCCTTACGCTAGAAATCTCTTTCTCCTTCCTTCCTAAGCTTAGAGTAGCCTTTTGGGGTTTTCTAGGGTGATCCTCGTCTCTTTTTGGTTTTTTGGAAAAAGGAGAAAATAAGACTTCGCGTTATTTAAGTTTTGTCCCGTCCATCCCGCTCTGGTGGCCACTTATCCTGTTAGAGTGTCGCTACCCTAGCGGCATCTGGCCCGCTCTGGCGGGTTTAGGGGCTTGGTTTTCATGACGTTTTTAGTTTCCTAATCAACGACAGCTTGGGTCGTTACATATATTCTACATATCTTAAATTTAAAGTCTTTTTTATTTTAAAAAAAAATTCATATCAAATTAAAATTAGACAAATCCATATCTATCTACTTCCTTAAAAGTTTGAACTAACTAATGTAAGTAATAAATTATATTAAAAACAGACACATTTTCACATTGAAGGGTTGTGATATTTCCAAAGTGTTAAAACTTTTCCGATTAGTTGTGATTTTTTCGAAGGGTTGTGACTTTTCTGAAGAGTTGTGATTTTTACGAAGGGTTGTGACTTTTTCAAAGATTTATGAATTTTCCGATGAGTTGTGACCTTTTTGAAGGGTTGTGACTTTTTTTTAATAAGGCACAATAGACATTTTTTTCATACACTACCCTTTGTTGACTATAAAAGGAGGGGTTTCTTCACATTTTTAAACTATACTTTTTAAAAGTTTTCTACTACTATTCTTCTTCTTCTTCTTCTTCTTAAAACACCCAATTTAGTATATCTTCTATATTTTATATTATATTATATTTATTTATATTATATTAAAATAAGGCCTCTTCACATTGAATGCTTATGACTTTTTCAAAGAATTGTGACTTTTTCGATGAGTTGTGACCTTTCTGAATAGTTGTGACTTTTCTAAAGGGTTGTGACTTTTATGATAAGACACAAAAGCACATGCCCATACTACTCTTTGTTAACTTTAAATGGAGGAGTTTCCTCACATTTTAAACTACAGTTTTTAATAATTTCTATTCTTCTTTTCTTAAAAACTCAAGTGTGATTTACAGATGTTGAGAATCTCAAAGTTCAATGGAATTTGAACACTCCCTAACATGAATGTTATATTATTATAATACTGTAACTAAAAACATCCAATTTAGTATACCTTATATTTTATATCAATATTTATTTATATTATATTAAAAGTAAGAACTACAACAATACAATAATAACTAAGAAATGCACTATAGGGAAGGGAGGAGAAAACATATTTAAAAGGTGTAACTAAGAGATTTTAAGAAAATATATATAAAAAAATTGAAATAATCAATGCAAAAGTTGAGCCTAGAGGATATAAGAAATCAAAGTCTCAACTTAATTATCAAAAAGGAATTTGTCCTAAAACAATCTATAAAGCTGAAAATTAATATGTAAAAGCATCTAATGAGATAAGTTGTTGGAACAAGGCCCCTAACTAACTCTAATTGTCTAAAAATTGAATGATTGAAATAAAGAAAAATATCATAGGTGTTTTCCTTGAAAGATGAGGACTCACCAACACTATTACTGAGCTGATCAAAAGTCGTACAAACCGAAAGCTGGATGATGAGATTTTGAACCTATATTAAAAAATAATTTAGCGCAGAGAGGTATGCAGTCAGTACTTTGAATGTACTAGGATGTGAGACATGCATCACAAGTCTAGTAAACTGAACAAGATGCTCTAAAATGCTTGATTTAAATATATGAACCGATGCAATGGCAAAGTTAATCAATATGCAACTGACAAGTACTAAACTGAAATAATTGAATATATACAAAGTCATGCAATATATGAAAATAGACTGTGGGAGATACTAATAAGACATACTCCATTCAGCTAAATGGAGTCCAACTTGTACCCCAACTAGAAGGGTGCTCTATACCCTGCTAGGGTAGAAGACACTAATGAAGTGGATCCCTAAACTGATGTCCAAAAGGACTAAGGTTTCAATATTGATCTAATAGATGCCCATTAATACCTACGGTGACATGTAGTTTTACAAATTAATGATCTCTACTAAATGTCTTTGTCTTAACTAATGACTGATCATTCATATCTATGTCTGCTTGGTGCTAATAATTACTCCCAATTGAATATATATTAATAATCTATATATCTGATTAATACTGATAAACTGAGACTGAATTGATAAACACTTTATTTGAAAGCATTTTTAAACATATGGAACTAAAAGGCTTAATGTAAAACTACTCATCATGATTTCTATACTCTAAATAGACATGCAATTTAATTATCACGGGTTCAAAGACATGAATTTTCTCTTCTAAGAGATCATGAAAATAACTACTCCCTCCGTCCCATTTTATGTGAGGTAGTTTGACTCGTCATGAAGTTTAAGAAAGTAAAGAAGATTTTTAAAACTTGTGGTCCAAAATAAATGATAGAAATTTGTGTGGCTGTAAATTGTTTCATTAGGGGTAAAATAGACATTTTATGGTTAAATTGTTACTTAATATAGAAATGTGTCATTCTTTTTGGGACTGACTAAAAATGAAAGTAAGTCACATAAATTGGGACAGAGGGAGTTTATAATTATACTGAATAGTAGGTAAAAACATGTAATCAAAGACTATTCATTTAATTTTAAAATAAAACTTTAAATTATTATAAATGTAATTTATATTATTTCGTATTATAAAGGTTATATGTTTTTACCTTTGTAGACTTGATTAATTTATGTAAGAACACTAAGATATGTTTCGATTATGATTAAGCTAATGCAAATGAGAATTTTGACTGTGGTTATTAAACAATTTTTTAAAAGATTTTAATGTGTAGTTTATCTTTCTACTAATTATATTCATATTTGCTTAACTCCGATTTGATATTTTATTAATATTTTTTCCATTATTATATTTTATTGATATATTTTTCCTATTTATTGTTATATTTTTATTTAAGTATTTATTTATTAAAGTTAGATTTTTTGATCTTATTCAAGTCAATGTTTGTTTTATTAATACATGTGAATGATTTAAATTTTCTTTAAATTTTAAATTATTTCAATATCCAATTAATATTATTCCTAATTATAATTAGAATTTTTCTAAGAACATTATGATATTTTTCTTTATAGTTAGATTTTAGATTTATTATTGTTAATGCAAATGAGGATTTTGATTTGCTTATTATACAAAAAAATTTAAATTTTTTGGTGTATAGTTAATCTTTTTTCTAATTATGTTCATATTTTCTTACTTCAAGTTGATATTTCATTAATATAATTTCCTTTTATAGTGTTGTATTTCAATAACATATTTTCCTATTGAAGTTAGATTTTTGAATCTTGTTCAAGTCAATGTCTATTTAATGTTAATATATGTGAATGATTTAACTTTATTGTAATATTTTAAATTATTTAATTTGCAATTTATATTATTTATAATTATGATAAGTTATTTTTATTGTCTATCGAGACTTGATTAATTTATGTAAGAACATCATGATATTTTTCTATTATGATTTAGTTTTAGATTTACTTTTTGCTAATGCAAATGAATATTTTGATGTGTATTTGTCTGTCTACTAATTATATTCATATAAGCTAACTCTAATTTGATATTTTACTAATATATTTTTCTTTTTCATGAATGTAATTTATTGATATTTTTTATCGTTGTATTTTATTAAAAAATTTCCTATTAAAGTTTAATTTTTGAATTTTATTCAAGTCAATGTGTATTTGATGTTAATACATGTAAAATAATTCAAATTTATTTTGAATTGCAAATTAATTTAGTTTATAATTTATAATATTCCTAACTATAATCAGTTATTTTTATTGTCTTTCTGAACTTAATTATTTTAAAAAAGAATATTAAAATAATTATTATTTTATTGTTAAGCTTTAGATTTATTCCCCTTAATGCAAATGAGAATTTTGATTTTCCTAATTATACGAAAATTCAAAAAAGAAAAGAAAAGAAAATTGATGTATAGTTTATCTTCCTTCTATTCATATTTTCAAACTTCACTTAATATTTCATTAATATAATTTCCTTTTATATTATTGTATTTCATTTATATATTTTCCTTTTATATTATTATATTTCATTAATATATTTTCCTATTAAAGTTAGATTTCAAATCTTATTCAAGTCAATGTCTATTTAATGTTAATGCATGTAAATGATTTAATTTTATTGTAAGATTTTAATTATTTAATTTGCAATTTATATTATTTCTAATTAAAATCAATTATTTTTTACTGTCTACCTAGACTTGATTTATTTATGTTAAAAATACTAAGTATTTTTCCATTATCATTAAGATTTAAATTTATTTTTATTAATGTAAATGAGAATTTTGATTTTGCTTATTATCCAAAACAAATGTTTAAAAAAGGTTTGATGTGTAATTTATATTTCTACCAATAATATTAATATTTGCTAACTCCAATTTGATATTCATTAATATATTATAATTATTATTATTATTATTTATTTTGTTCTGTAATTTATATTATTTCTAATTATAGTCAGTTATTTTTTATTGTCTATTTAGACTTGACTAATTTATGAAAGAACATTAATATATTTTCCTATTATAGTTTAACCTTTAGATTTAAAAAGATTTCCAATTATATTCATATTTTCCAACTTCAACTTAATAAATTTCATGAGTATATAAAAATATTTATATATTTAACTTAATATATTATATTTTAATAATGTATATATACAAAGTATATTTAAGGCATAACATTTAATGAACTTCCTAATTTTCTATATGATAAAAAGATTATTTGACTAAAAAAATCATTTTTTGCTGTATATATATAGGCGTGATGTCGTTTTTCATAAGTATCATTTATTGAAAAACGTTTACTCAACTATCTTTTCATCAAATTCCTTAAGCATTTAGCCATGGAGGGAAAGAAGACTAAAGGCCGTCAAAAGATACCAATGAGAAAAATAGAAAATAGGGTTGCCCTGCTTACCACATTTTCAAAGCGTCGGGAGGGTTTGTATAAAAAAGCTAGTGAACTCGTTACTGAATGCGATGCGGACATTGGAATAATGATGATTTCCCCTGCCGGTAAGCCACACTCATTTTTTCACCCTACTGCTGATGCAATTGTTTCTCGTTTTCAGAATCCTGATATGCTGTTAAGCCAAGGTATTCGTCTCGACACGATTACTGCTCGAAATAAAGCGAATCAACTCAAAAACAGGCTTGAAGAACTTGATGCTGTAGAAGATGCTGCGATTGCTCAAATAAATTTTTATGACCAAATGGCAGAAGTAGGACAAAAAGGTTGGTGGGAGTCAATTGAGCAGCTCAATGCAGATGAAGTGATCATATTTGAAGCTTGGTTGAGTGACACTTGTTCCAAAATGCGCCATCATTTGAACCAATCAGAAAATGGAGCTTCATCATCATTGGGACGTGAATCTTTTGGAGTGTGAAGTCAGAAAAATTGAAATTATAGTTGAATCATGCTAGGTTATCACTTATAGATATATTGGTGAAGACTCTAGTAAGTTCAAATTTATATTATTAAGGTATTGATTTTTTTAATTATTATTTCAATGATGCTACAATCATGTATTGCTATGATTTTCATTAATAATATTTGATATGGTTGGCCTGAAGATTGCTTAATGAGAAAAACTTGCTTCATGTGTTGGTATGAAATATAATATATTGGATACAATAACACTTATATGCATTACATCAATAAATTGTTATTAATTTTCTCTTCTCAATTGATTTAGGATTAGGAACCAAATATATTTCATCTAATAGCTTTTGATATGCGACATATGATTATAGTATACCATGATGCACAAAGATGAATTCCATAAAGTAGATTGAGATATATGTCATTTTTTCAATAAAGTCTACACCCTAAATGTGGCCAGAACTCTGAATTATTTTTGGTCCCAAACTAACCCTTGACTTGTCTTATTGCTATATTGTAGACTATAACAACTATGTGAAAACTATTTAAAAAATGGACATACAACTATTGCAGAAAATAACTCCAATACTTTATAAATAAGTCTAAAATAAGAGATTTTTGTAAAATAAAAAAATAAAAAAAAGTATAACTCAACTGACTCGTCTATGAAGCCTTTAATAACAAAAGATAGGAGTCGAGATAAGACTCATGGCTACCTGAATATTCAATACCAACATTAAAAAAATAGAATTGTTTAATGTTAATTAAGTCTCTTAAATATGTTATGACCCAATTCACCAGGCCGTGCGGGCACCTACTTAAACACCTAGATAGGAGAACCCTTATTCCCAATTTAAAACATTCAATGAGGAAGTGAACAATTATAAACTGATCATCTTATTAAAATATATGAATACTCACATTTTGTCAAAACTAAAATACCTTTGTAAGGAAAATACATTGATCCCTTCCCCAAGAAACTAGTCTAAATAGGTACAAAAGCTTTTAAAGAAAATTTATGAGAGAAAATAAGGCATAGCTTCCACCATGACAAAAAATAAGTGAAAGCTGTCGGAGATCATTACCATCTTCACCTAAGAACCATCATTGAATCTTGCAACCCAGACTATGCCAAGTGGCATAGCAAGAGTAGTATCAGTACAAACAACATAACTAGTAGGCATCATCGATAAACCTGAATCCCCCACATAATATCATAAAATAATCAAGAAAACATGAAACGTGAAAATAAAATTAGGATCTCGATCCACTAAGTCACCACTCTTTCTTTAAGTAGATTTACCTTGGAATCCATACACTCTATCTCAAGTCACCCCACCCCCTTTTGCTGCCAAGTCCCCTATCTAGGCTATTCCACTCTCATATCAAATCACAGTCTAATCTTTTCTATCGCATAAAGATTTCCTGAATACAAGATCATTACTGACTTTGCTAACTAGTCTACTATTCCCACTCAAGCTCCCATGCCAAAACCTTGGCATTAATAACACTTCAATTATACAAAATGTGAATAAGCAACCCCAATTTAGCAAAGTAGGTAAATACAATTCTAGTTTCACTTATAAGATAGCCTGAACTCCCAGCCCCTACCCAAGTTTAACACTCGTATGAAACATGTCCCACATGATCACCATATCAAAACTAGTCATACCTGATTCATCACTCCGTTTCAGTAACCTGGACCACCAAGGATCCCTAATCTTTTATCTATAACATTTAACATGCAAACTTGGTCTACAGAAAGACTATCCCAGCATTTAAATACATCAACCCAGAAACTCAGGGAACAACATATGAAAAATATAACATAGTAAATAAAATTGGTCCTCTCATGAAACCTACCTACAACTATTAGTGTGCCGACGTGGTACCCAAGCCAACTATTGTTAGTGTACCAACGTGGTACCTAAGCCAACTAAATGATATTTTGTACCAGAAGTGGTATCTAAGACAATCGTTAGTAAGCCTATACAGGTGTGGTATCCGATCCAATCAACAATCACAAACAAATACATAATCACAACACAATGAACAATCACACTTGAAGCCAGAAGTAAAATAATCATATTCAATATATGAGATTTATTATTATTAGCATGATGTCATTTCACATTCATCCTTTATATTTTTCCCATATGCATTGCACAGTAATACTACGAGCAATTGGTATGCATACATACAAAATTTGAAAAACTAAACAATCATTATCCACATGAAGGCCTCCGTCTTAATATTTTCTAATAAAACTCCGATCACCCACAATTACCTTCCCAAGATCACACCAAGCAATATCATAAGTTCAACAATGACTATTCAAGTCCATAATAAAGTAGATATATACTTTAACTTTTTATGTCTTTAAAATAACAACTTTTAGAAACAAAACATCAAGTTAACAAACTGCGGAAATTAACCACCTAGAAAATAAAAGTCGTGATACCAATATATATATATATATATATTCTTAGTTTAGAGTTTTGTGATGCATGATATACTGTGAGTTTACGGTATTTCTAATACATTTCACTTACAAGTTGTGTGTGTCTAGGGCCTTTTTGTATTAGTTTTCATGTGTTTTTATCATATTTTGCAGGAAAGATGTTCAGGCGCAGAATTAAAGAGACAGCTGAAACAAATGCAGAAAAGGGCATCTACAGCGGTGATCTACGGACCGTAGGTCCATTGACGCTCCGTAGATGGTAGTCGTAGATCAGCAGCCAAGGCATGGAAGGAAAATCAGGGAAATCTGACCAAGTGTGGAACCACAGTGACTATTGACGGTTCATAGATTAATCTACGGAACGTACTGTTGATTTGTAGATGGATACTGCGAGGGTTCTAGTACCTGATTTTTAAAGATTCGAAGTATGGAGCTAAGGAGAGGGATTGACGGACCGTAGATATATCTACGGTCCATACTGCAGTTTCATCGTTTGCTTCAGAGAAGCTGAGTTTTGGAAGCTGAAATATTTTCCAAGTCTTGGCTGACGAAAGGGACTCACGGACCGTGGATATATTGACGGTCCGTGAGTCAGTCTCATGGAATGAAGACACGTGCTTGTGACAAACTTTCCTTATTTTGTTTCCCTTTTAATTTAGGACTTGTTTTCTATAAATAGGGCATGTAAACCTCATTTTTAGGGGTCAGACATTATTACTTTAGTTCTATTTTGTGACTTGGGAGATTCTTCTTGCAAACCTAGCAATTATTATTTCTTAAGTTCGTTTTGAAGAATTTGGTGTTGCAATTCAAGTGGAAATTCTGGGTTTATTTTTCTCAACTACGTAAGTTCATAATTCTTTCATCTAAAACAATGAATTGTGTTCATATGATTATGGGTAAATAAACCCCACAACTAGGGTTGTGGGAAC
>NW_006239048.1:608079-626118 GCF_000226075.1 Solanum tuberosum | reverse complement strand
AACAAGAAAAGAATTATCAACATAGATTTAGTGTGATACTATCTAATAGGCTAGTGTCGATTGGTGCGAAGTAATAACTAAGCCAAACATCGATTATGATGTCTAATATGAGGTAAAGGTAAGAGTTAGTAAATTATACACACGTAGCCGGACCAAGGTGCGGGGTGAAATTCTCTAGATGCCGGACCAAGGATTTAGAGGTACCTAACTTATCACTTTGCATGTAATACACTAGGACATGATTGCTATTACTAGGATTACTGAGTTATGAGCTTGTGGTAAACACGTATACCTTAGTTAATTTTCTCATCTTGATAACAACATAAATTGACTTTTGTTTACTGATTACTTACTAAATTCTTACAATTTGTTTCACAAATCTCCCCTTTTTATTACTTGTTTCTGGAAGTACTTTGACTAAACGAATATAGGTGTAAGTTAAAGTTAAGTCTAAACCAGTTTCCTCGTGGGATCGACCCCAACCTACAAGTCCAAAACCAAAGAACTAAGATAGTGTGAACCCGTAAAAATGGGCTAGGAAGTAGGATGAATCCATGGTAGCCTGGACGTAGTATGCTCACCCTTAGATTCAAATATAACTAAGATTACAGTTGAGGTCGCGAAACAACTACCTAAAAATGCCCTATACTTAACAAAGAAAGAGAAAGTACAATATCAGTACACAATTACAGTGTACTGATATGACATCGGCTAGTTCCAATTATATGAAATACGAACAAAAAACCATAACTTAATAAAACTATTAACATACAATTATAACATAGTTCGAACTTTCGATCCTCACCCTGAGTTGATATGCATACACAACATGAACAACCATTGACAAAATTTAACATTAATTTCAAATCATGCTCTTTCCTTTTTCCTAATCATATATCATGCATGCAATAGCAAAGCAGTTGATAAGCACATATGACATAATGAGAAACAAACAACCCTCATTTACCTCAAATCAAGCCTTGGAAGCTATATTAAATCAAGTCCTCCCCTTGTTATGAATTTTGAGTTATTCTTGGCCTAAAACAATAACAAAACAACACAATCAATGAATAATGGCATAAAAATACCCGGATTATACTCAAATTCTAATCTCATGCTATTCTCGTGATCATTCCACCACAACTAGGATTTTTCCACCATTAACTTAAGCCAAATCCTCCCCTAAAGTCACCAAACAAGGATTCTTCCACCATTAACTCATGCCAAACCCTCCCCTAAAGTCACCCAACAAGGATTCTAGCCTAAAAATCGAAATACCTAGGTATGTGACTGATTGACTTATCTTTATCAATGAAAGTGATGGGAATTGGTTGAAATTCACCCTAGGTCACTTTTTCTTTTCCCAAAATATGTTTTGTAGAATAATGAGCGATTTAGGGGAAAATTATGATAAAATGCAAATCACCAACTAATAGTGGAAATTAATTCCCCGGCTATAGCGGTGTGACACCCTCTATAGTAGCTTGTACGAGATGAAAACTCGAAATACTCCCTAAATGTCTCCATTTTTCAACACACCTTCAAACCTTGACATTCTAAACTAATCCATTCATAGCCAGTTTGATGTTAGGATTCTACCCACTCAAAACAGATTCCTAAAAGTCCTATGGACTCTTTAATGTCTTAGCTAATAAAAAACCAACCCAAGCTTAGACATTTCACCCGAACTTTTCCTGGATCTTCCTAGACCTCACCTTGCCTATAGTTCGTTTGATACTAGCCTAGCGTAGAATTTTCAAACCACTAATCTAAAATTTTTCTTACCCAATTGTTTCATCAATGGTTTACCCATAACGAATGGAAGGATCGTTAAATCCATAGATATTTTTAAGTTGTTAATTGTTTTGATGTATAGTACTTTTTACATAATTTTTCCACAATATATGTTACTCCTTTTGTTCCAATTTCGAGGGTCAACCAAATTTTTTTATAAGGTAATGGCCCTCTCTGTGGTTTGAATATGTAATGGCCCTCTTGGCATTTGAAGATGATGGCCTTCTCGGCATTTGAAGATGTAATGAACTTCTCGGCGTTTGAAGATGATGGCCCTCTCAGCGTTTGTTGACAATAGACCTCTCAGCGTTTGTTGACAATAGACCTCTCGTCGGTTTGAAGATCAATGATGGTCCTTTCAGCAGTTTGAAGATGCAATGACCCTCTTGGCATTTGCATATGTAACAACCTTCTTGGTGGTTTGAAGATGTAACAACCTTCTCGGTGGGTTGAAGATGCAATGGCCCTCTCGACGGTTGTAGATGATGTCCCTCTCAGCATTTGAAGATGCATTGCCTCTCTCATCCTTTGAAGATTCAATGGCCCTCTCGGCGGTTGTACATGATGGCCCTTTCGGCGGTTGTACATGATGGCCCTCTCGACGTTTGAATATGAAATGTACCTCTTGGCATTTGAAGATGCAACGACTCTTTCGGTATTTGTATATATGATGGCCCTCTCGGCGTTTATTGAAGATGTAATGGCTCTCTCGGCGGTTGTAGATGATGTAATGTCCTTCTTGGAGGTTTGAATATGCAATGGCCCTCTTGGCAATGGTATTAACTTCTTTGATAATATGACATGAAAGATTCTTTGCATGATAATGACGATGTCCCTCTAGGTGGTGGTACTATCTCATTTGATAATAATATATAGATGTCCCTCTGGTTGGTAAAAACGACGTCTCTCTGGGTGATTCACATAATCGCGTCTGATATCAACGGGATTTGTGAATATTCTTCAAACGTTCTTGATGCTGAAAATTTTAATTTGATGTCATTGAAGATGCTTGTACATGTTGAGAGTGATGCTTTCAATTGTTCCTATTTTGAACATTTTTTTTCATTGTGAGTCATGCTTTGTTGAGGATTTAAGTGAGGTATTATTGCTCATGTTCTGAACTGTTTCTTTTTCTTCTGAAACTTCAATGATTTTCTTGTATCCACAGAGAAGTTGTCAATTTCGGGGAGCTTCTCGCACTTTTGAATTCTCCATATTCGTTGAATGGAGGAATATGTTGATCTTGACGCAATATTATAGTCCTGCATCCACAGAAAAATTGTTAGTTTTTAAAATAAACTGATCTGTGTTGACTTCTTTAATCGCTTGCTCTTTGTCTTTGCTATCTTCAGTTGATCACTCCGATCTCTTGCTTCTCGATAGACATAAGATGAAATTATACAAAATATTTGACATATTAAATTTTTTTTAAGGAAAAAGTATTTTTTGAGAATCATTTTGGAAAAGGTCACAGTCAAATGTCATGTCATGCATAGCTTAAGTGAAAGTCCTTGGTTCAAAACTTTTGACATGTCCGATGGCTTGTTCTAGAGAATTCCAAAGATCCTTAAAGCTTTGGATATTTATGACATAGTCTTCTCAAAATCTATTATAATTGAGAAGTTTTGCAGCTGGCTCTGAAATCTAATAGTGCCAGAGATTGCTGATGTTGACTATAAACTTTAACGATGCCACAGATCATTTGAAGTTAGCTTTAAACTTCTAATTATGCTCGAAATATTCACAATTAACTATAAGATTCTAATGATGATTGAAGAAATTTTTGAACCCATCCTAAAAAATTTCTGTCCCAATTAGATGCGTTGGAGTATCTCGAATTGTTGATATATGACTTGAAGAATTTTTAAGATCCTCTCAAAAGTTCTGTCCCAGTTGCAACTCTAAATGTATCTCCAGTCTTGACTTGTTGGAGGGATCCTCTTCTTGAGAATTTTTGAGTCCCTCTCAAAAATTCTGGCCAGTTTCTATTGTAAAGGAAAATAAAAATCTTGCGGGAGGTATGATGAGTCCACGATTTGGACTCATTTAGGGATTTATTTGGATAGATTTAGTGTCCTAAAATACTTAATTTGTGCCAATAACTGATGTAAAATCCTTGTTTTTCAGGTATTTGGATTGAGGAACAAAGCATGGACACTAATGGTAGGCAAAAAGGAAGGCAGCTGAAAGAACGAAGAAAAGAAGGACTGTTAATATTATTCCTAATTAGAATTAGAATTTATGTAAGAACATTATGATATTTTTCTTTTAATTAGATTTTAGATTTATTATTGTTAATGCAAATGAGGATTTTGATTTTGCTTATTATACAAAAAGAAAATTAAAATTTTTGGTGTATAGTTAATCTTTTTTCTAATTATGTTTCATATTTTCTACTTCAAGTTGATATTTCATTATTATAATTTCCTTTTATAGTGTTGTATTTCATTAGCATATTTTCCTATTGAAGTTAGATTTTTGAATCTTGTTCAAGTCAATGTCTTTTTTAATGTTAATATATGTGAATGATTTAACTTTATTGTAATATTTTAAATTATTTAATTTGCAATTTATATTATTTATAATTATGATAAGTTATTTTTATTGTCTATCGAGACTTAATTAATTTATGTAAGAACATCAAGATATTTTTCTATTGTGATTTAGTTTTAGATTTACTTTCTGTCAATGCAAATGAATATTTTGATGCGTATTTGTCGTTCTACTAATTATATTCATATAAGCTAACTCTAATATGATATTTTTTACTAATATCTTTTTCTTTTTCATTAATGTAATTTATTGATATTTTTTATCTTTGTATTTTATTAAAACATTTCCTATTAAAGTTTAATTTTTTGAATTTTATTCAAGTCAATTTGTATTTGATGTTAATACATGTAAAATAATTCAAATTTATTTTGAATTGCAAATTAATTTAGTTTATAATTTATAATATTCCTAACTATAATCAGTTATTTTTATTGTCTTTTTGAACTTAATTATTTTAAAGAAGAATATTAAAATATTTTTTATTTTATAGTTAAGCTTTAGATTTATTTCCCTTAATGCAAATGAGAACTTTGATTTTCCTAATTATATGAAAATTCAAAAAAGAAAAAGAAAAATGATGTATAGTTTATCTTTTTTCTATTCATATTATAAAACTTCACTTGATATTTCATTAATATAATTTCCTTTTATATTATTGTATTTCATTAATATATTTTCCTTTTATATTATTATATTTCATTAATATATTTTCCTATTAAAGTTAGATTTCAAATCTTATTCAAGTCAATGTCTATTTAATGTTAATGCATGTGAATGATTTAAAATTTTATTGTAAGATTTAATTATTTAATTTTCAATTTATATTATTTCTAATTATCATCAATTATTTTTTACTGTCTACCTAGGCTTGATTAATTTATGTAAAAATACTAAGTATTTTTCCATTATCATTAAGCTTTAAATTTATTTTTATTAATGTAAATTAATTTTGATTTTGCTTATTATCCAAAAAAAATGTTTAAAAAAGGTTTGATGTGTAATTTATATTTCTACCAATAATATTAATATTTGCTAACTCCAATTTCGATATTCATTAATATATAATTATTATTATTAATAATAATATTATTATTGTAATTATTATTATTATTATTGTTGTTGTTGTATTTTATTAAAACATTTTTCTATTAAAGTTAGATTTTTGGATATTATTAAAGTTAATGTCTATTTGATGTTAATGCATGTGAATAATTTATATTAATTTTATAAATTTTAAATTATTTTGGCCTGTAATTTATATTAATTTTAATTATAGTCAGTTATTTTTTATTGTCTATGTCACGACCCAAACCGAGTCGTGAGTGGCACCCACACTTAACCTCCTAGGTGGGCAAACCAATGAATTCAACCCCAACTTATATTTATCATTCAGACTTACAAAATACTAACCATAATGCGGAAGCTTAAATCTTATTAGTAGTAAGAAAACAAAAATCCATTATAGTCTACTATATGTCATTACCCAAAACCTGAAAGTCATCACATCAAGGACATCTAATCTCCAAATACTAAGTCTAAGAGTATCAAAGACACCGAAATAAATGAAATAAAGTAATTTGTGTCCGAAAACTAAGGACATTAGGTCATGACCGAGAGAATCCAACACAAGCTCGAATGAATAACTCACCCTTGAACCTGATATGTTGAGACTGGCTAGAGCTGAGGGCGAGTTAGAGTCGCTGGTACACTCGCTACACTCCATAAAAGGAAAACAAAGAAAAATACAAGTATGACTCAGTACAGGGTAACATATACTGAGTAGATATCATCGGCCAACTCAAAATAGTAACTAATATGCAATGAATAATAGTATAAAATCAACTATAGCACTTAGCAGGTGGCAAGCAACAAATGAACTAGTGTCAACAACACTAAAGTAAGTACGCAATCAGTCAACAATATCAAGATCACACATGAGGACTCATGCCTCCAAACCAAGTTATTTTGGGAATTGAGTTCTTTGAGATTGAGTACATTCAGTTAATTCAATATGTTTTCCTCTTTAATGTTATCGTGTCGGAATGTGACACTCCGATCCAATTATACCGTGTCGGAACGTGACACTCCGATCTAAGAATGTCGTTTCGAAACGTGACACTCCGATCCAATAATACCGTATCGGAACGTGACACTCCGATCCAAGAATACCGTGTCAGAACGTGACACTCCGATCCAAGAATACCGTGTCGGAACGTGACACTTCGATCCAATAATACCGTGTCGGAACGTGACACTCCGATCCAATAATATTATTAATTTATTATTTATTTTCACTACTTTTCAATTCATTAACAATATTTCATCATGCCTTCTTTATTCAAGGCATCACTTCGATATAGAGGGTTCAAGATTATAAATTCCACGGTCTCAGGATTTCAGATCAATCACAAACCACACAACCAAGATACACAATCACACTATCAAGTATTCAATGCATATCAATCATTATTAAGAGTCTATCTATCAAATAGAATAAACCATAACCTACCTCCACCGAAGAACTGAAGTCAAGCAAACTGCTTCTCAAATACTTTTCCTTTCCTCAATGCCTCCAAATCTTTCCAATCGATCAAGTATATATGCATAATTTGTAAATTAATGAGTCTATAAACACACATATTATTCTATGTCTAACCTAGACCCAAAAACTCACCTAATTCTATAATCAATATCCTAAAATTCAAACCTAAGGATAAGCCTTAATGCCTCCAATTATCATAACTTTAAAGGTATTTATGTAACATAATACACTAATATTTAATTACCTAACTCAATATGTTAAAATTTGACTCATAACAAGATAACTATAGAAAGAAATTGAAATTTAAGGTTAAGTTCTACTTCCAGTAACCTCAACCACGAAAAACAAAACAAATTATAAAACGATTTGGACCCCAGAACCCAATATTCAATTCATGTGATCAACTTTGATCCTTTAGGAAATTTGTCTGACTTGACAGTTATCCAATCCCTCTTCTCCACTTAAAATCATTCTTTAGTGAGAATAGATTATAATTCTTATACAAGCAACCCTTCCCAATTCCAATTAATATAATATTTGACGTGTACTCTTTATTAACTACCAAAATTTATCTCCAATATAATAAAGAAAGAAGTCACGTGTAGCACATTAACACTTGAAGAAACAATAATTTCCCGGGACTATACAATACTACCCATCCCACCAATAAGCATGCACCATTCTAATGGTAACTATAATCCCTTATAATTTATTTAAGGCAATTGAAGTTACCTGTGATCGGTCTTCTTCGGTAGACGCCGCAGGTATTGTTCTCTCTCGTCTACTCTTCTTTCTTTTACAGATTATTTCTTTACCCTAATTATTATACAAGACCAATTATAAAAGTATGAAAGTAACCCACTATTAATTTTTAATGTTATTTTCTTTAATCACCAACTCAATAAACTATTAAAACTACCCCAGTAATTTCATAATTATAATAACAAATAGTCTAAAATACCCATTTTGATTCTATTGGAAGAGTTTTTTATGAAACAAAAAACTCTTGTACTCAAAACGACTAAATGGATCGTTACGGTCTATTTAGACTTGACTAATTTATGAAAGAACATTAATATATGCTCCTATTATAGTTTAAGCTTTAGATTAAAAAAGATTTCCGATTATACTCATATTTTCCAACTTCAACTTAATAAATTTCATGAGTATATGAAAATATTTGCATATTTAACTTAATATATTATATTTTAATAATGTATATATACAAAATATATTTAAGGCATAAAATTTAATGAACTTCCTAATTTTCTATATGATAAAAAGATTATTTGATTAAACAATCAGTTTTTGCGGTATATAAATAGGCGTGATGTCGTTTTTTCATAAGTATCATTTGCTGAAAAACGTTTAATCAACTATCTTTTCATCAAACTCCTTATGAATTTAGACATGGAGGGAAAGAAGACTAAAGGTCGTCAAAAGATACCAATGAAAAAAATAAAATAAGGTTGCCCTGCTTACCACATTTTCAAAGCGTCGGGAGGGTTTGTATAAAAAAGCTAGGGAACTCGTTACAGAATGCGATGTTGACATTGGAATAATGATGGTTTCCCCAGCTGGTAAGCCACAATCATTTTTTCACCCTACTGTTAATGCAATTGTTTCTCATTTTCAGAATCCTGATATGCAAAAAAGCCAAGGTATTCGTCTAGATACGATTATTGCTGGAAATAAAGTGAATCAACTCAAAAACAGGCTTGAAGAACTTGATGCTGTAGAAGATGCAAGGATTGCTCGAACAACTTTTTATGACCAAATGGCAGAAGTAGGACAAAAAGGTTGGTGGGAGTCAATTGAGCAGCTCAATGCACATGAAGTGACCATATTTGAAGCTTGGTTGAGTGACACTTGTTCCAAAATGCGCCATCATTTGAACCAATTAGAAAATGGAGCTCCATCCTCATTGGGACGTGAATCTTTTGGAGTGTGAAGTCTGAAAAAATGAAATTATAGTTGAATCATGCTAGGTTATCACTTATAGATATATTAGTGAAGACTCTAGTAAGTTCAAATTTATATTATTAAGGTATTTATTTATTTTATTATTATTTCAATGATGCTACAATAATGTATTGCTATGACTTTCATTAATAATATCTGATATGGTTGGCCTGAATATTGCTTAATGAGAAAAAGTTGTTTCATGTGTTGGTCTGAAATATAATATTTGGATACAATAACACTTATATGCATTATATCAATAAATTGTTATTGATTTTTTCTTCTCAATTGATTTAGGGTTAGAAACCAAATATTTTCATTTAATAGCTTTTGATATGCGACATATGATTATAGTATACCATGATGCACAAAGATGAATTCCGCAAAGTAGATTGAGATATATGTCATTTTCTCTAATATAAAGGGGAGAGAATAAGTATGTACGAAATATTTTATTAATTATCATCAGTATTGTCACTCTACGAGTCTACACCCTGAATGTTGCCCGAAACTCTGAATTATTTTTGATTCCAAACTAACCCTTGACTTGTCTTATTGCTATATTGTAGACTGTAACAACTATGTGAAAACTATTTAAAAAATGGACATACAACTATTGTAGAAAATAAGTCCAACACTTTATAAATAAGTATAAAATAAGAGATGTTTGTAAAAAAAATGAAAGTATAACTCAACTAACTCATCTATGAAGCCTTTAATAACAAAAGATAGACGTCGAGATAAGACTTACCACTACCTGAATATTCAATGCCAACATTAAAAAAAATAGAATTGTTTAATGTTAATTAAGTCTCTTAAATGTGTTATGACCTAATTCATTAGGCCGTGCGGGCACCTACTCTAACACCTAGATAGGAGAACCCTTATTCCCAATTTAAAACATTTAATGAGGAAGTGAACAATTATAAACTATTCCCCTTATTTAAATATATGAATACTCACATTTTGTTAAAACTAAAATACCTTTATAAGGAAAATACATTGATCCCTTCCCCAAGAAACTAGTCTAAATAGGTATAAGAGCTTCTAAAGAGAACTATTTATGAAAGAAAATAAGGCATAGCTTCCACCATGGCAAAAAAGAAGTGAAAGCTGTTGGAGATCATCATCATCTTCACCTAAGAAACATCACTAAATCCTGCAACCAGACTATGCCAAGTGGCATAACAAAAGTATTATCAGTACAAACAACACAATTGGTAGGCATCATAGATCGGCCCAAATCCACCACATAATACCATAAAATAATCAAGAAAATTTGAAACTTGGAAATAAAATTAGAATCCCAATCCACTAAGTCACCACTTTTACTACAAATAGATTTACCTTGGAATTCATACACTCTATCTCATGTCACTCCACCTCCTTTCGATCACAACTCGCCCATCTTGGACATTCCACCCTCATATCAGATCATAGATTAATCGTTTCTATCACATAGAGATTTCTCGAATACAAGATCATTAATAACTCTACTAACTAGTCTACTATTCCCCCTCAAGCTCTTATGCCAATACATTAGCTTTAATTACACTCTAGTTATAAAAAATATGCATAAGCAACCCAATTTAATAAAGCAAGTAACTACAATTTTAATCCCAATTATAAGATAGTATGAACTCACAGTCTTACCTGGACCACCAAGAATTCCTAATCATTTATCTACAAGGTTTAACATGCAAATCCGGTCTACACAAAGAACACCCCGGCATTTTAAATACATTAATCAGCCGGAAACTCAAGGACCAACATGTGACACATATAACACAATAAAAAACTTGTTCCTCTCATGGAACCTACACACAACTATTAGTGCAACATTGTGGTACTCAAGCCAACCATTATTAGTGTACTGACTTGGTACTCGAGTCAATTGAATGATATTTCATATCAGGCGCAGTACCCGAGCCAACCGTTAGAAAATATATACCGGTGTGGTACCCGAGTCAACCAACAATAACACATAACATGCACAATCACTACAAAATGAGCAACCACAATTGAAGCCACAAGTAAATTAAACAGGTTCATTGCATGAGATTTATCAACGTGATGTCATTTTGTATTCACCTTTTATGTTTTTCCCACATGCATTGCACAAGTAATACTACAAGTAGTTAATATACACACATTACATAACTTGTAAAAATAAACAATCATCACCCACCTGAAGGGATCCCTTCTCCATATTTCTTAATCAAACTCTAATCACCCGCAATTACCTTCCCAAGGATAACACCAGCAACATCATAAGTTCATCAATAACTAATCAAGTCCATAATCAACCTAAACCACTGTTAAACATTCCTTTAACCATCCAGATTCTATATCCAAGATCCTATGCATGAAATCTCGATAATTCACAATATATAATTTAAGCGAAGATAGTTCTTCTATTGAGTTAAAAAACATAGCCTACCTGGGCATTAAGAAGTTGTTTAAAGAACTTGAACCCAACTTTCTGGCTCCGCAAGGCGATCCCTGATGATGGATGGTGATCCTACTTGCATAGAAATCTCTCCACTCCATTGTTCTCAAGCTTAAAGGGGATTAGCAGGGGGTTTTGGGATAACTTCAACTAAGAGGGGAGAGGTTAACTAGAAGAATCCACTCTTCCTTAGTTTTGCCCCTACTGGGCCACTATACCCGCTGACCTGCCACGTAGTAGTTCCTCTATAGAGAAAATAACTCCTCTATGGTAGGATGACATCAGCACGACTCAATTTTTAGATTTCACAATTTTATCGTGTCACCTCTATTTTAATTTGGTGACATATTTCAAAATATTTTGATACTCCGCATGAGGTGCCTTTGAATAACAACGGATCATATCATTAATATATATATATATATGTATATCAATTTACTCCTCGTTCATCTCCAAATGATTATCTAGGTCGAAGGGAAGAGAAGCTGGTCATGGAAATCATCACTTAATTTGACAAGCTCAAGAAAAGTCTAGACCTTACACGAGTTAAACAACAACCCCCGTTCTATGCATAACATGTTAGGAAATCAATGACCGAAACAACAACACAAATTTCCCCGTCCGTGGTACCTTACCCCACTATATTGATTATGATGCCCCTATGGCGGCTCATCGCATTTCATAAAAAATAAGAAAAAGAGGAATGAGTTTCTCTCCCATTTCTCACTTTCACTCTCTCAAACTTCCTATTCTCTCCCTGATCACTTCGTTTTGAATGTCAAAGCTAAGGTAACTATTGCGCTCTCAACTTGCCTACTTTATTTTACGCGTATTAACTTCTACATGCTAGAAATTGATAGGGTATAATAGGTAAGAGGGTTGATATTTGAATTAAAAAAATGTTGGTTGTGATTGTTGAAATTGTTGAAGCATGGGCTTCCCTTTTACGTATACAATACATTTATAGCGTTCTAGGCGTAAGGATTATAACGAATAGGAAAAAAATGGGTCATAATTGGTGGGGAAAGTTGAAGGGTTGTTCTTGGTTGGGAACTTCATTTCGGGCAAGATTTTGGATTTAGAAGTCCCAAATCTTTGCATATTTAGGCAATATCACTTTACAAACACTGATTTGTAGTAATTTTGAAAGAAACAATATTTTAGGCCAAGGGGCGCTATTGACGCACTCCTTTAGAGGTTGGGACGATGAAAGCCACTATATAAGCCATGCTTCTGGTATAGCGAAAGCTTTTGTAGTGGGGTAACTCCCGCAATAGCATCCCCACTATTGAAGGAAACCACCCTCTACAACGGGAGGTTGCGGACAATAGCCTTCTAGCTGACCCAAAAGGTGGATTTTTCTCTCAAAATTCTTTTCTATGTATTGAATGAGCTTTGATCCCTTTATTCTTATATTTTCCGGTTTCTATGAATACAATGGTTGTCAACACTGAAGAAAGTCTACCATTTGTGAGGTTTCCCGATGGCGTTAATCGGTAGAGGTCCCAAGAGATTATGGGGGAATGAAGTGTCACGCCCCGAGCCTACACCCTAGACATGGTCGGCATTAGAGTCATTGCTGGCCCCAAGTGAACCCTTGGCCTGGCTCAAGTCTCAGTGGAAGACTTACCAAACATAAGATAAACTCAAATATAAAGGTTTAATTCGAATGTCTCAAATAATTAACTTAAAACATTTAAAAATATTCAAACTGGTCACAAGGGAAAATCAAGTCCAGAACATTAACAATAGAAAATGAAACAGACTTCTCAACTACTAATGTCTATCTATGAAGCCTCTAAATGACAAAGATGGAAGTCGGGACAAGACCCACGACATCTTAACAAAATTGAAAAGTACATGGAATCCTCTGGAAGCAAAGAGGCTTACCAAAGCTAAATTGAACTGTTGTGGTATCAACGAAGTGCCTGTTGAAGACCCTGATATCATGTTTCTGCATCATAAAATGATGCAAGCCAAATGACATCCGTACATTGAATGTACGAACATGTAAGGAGATCACGGAACATAACATAAAAGCTTGAACTTGGAAAGAAGGAAACATACTCACCTCAACTCAACCTCAACTCATGGATACTCAACTCAATACAGTATAAAAACAATAATAAAGATGCAGTTTATATAAAACATTTAAGATAGTAGATAACAACTCAATGTATTTAAAAATACAATAATAAATCTTATTTTGGAGATTCTCTTACCGACAACCATCACTATGAGCTATGACATTTAAGATAGTAGATAACAACTCAATGTATTTAAAAATACAATAATAAATCTTATTTTGGAGATTCTCTTACCGACAACCATCACTATGAGCTATGTGATGATACAACATCTCGCCCATGCTGCTAGGACTGTCCTATACCTTGCCAGAGTATAAGACATCCTCAACTAAGTGGATCCACTAATATATGCATAAAAGACAATAAGGAAATCATCTAAAAAGTATGACCCTTTCTACCCACGTTGGCTAGATGGTTTCTGAGAGCTTTGAGCTCTTTGAACTCGTCTTCATATCGGTGATGAATACTACTCCCAATAATATAACTCAGCTCATATGTTTGAAACATTTCCTCATCCTCAAACTTTGAGATTACTCAAAAGATTTCTCTTAAAAGAGATAGTAGTTAAAACTCCTCATGAACTCATCTGGAAATCAATGTTTCCTCTCATTTTAAATGTAAAAACATTTAATCTTGGGAATACTTATTCCCCATATATTTATTCTTAAAATTGAAACTCAACTCTCCTCATCCTCAAGTACTCAAGTCTCAAAACAAGTTTTAAAAGATTGTAAAAGACTTCTCAAAATGACTCGAAAGAACTCTCACGACTTTACTCTTAACTCTACCTTGAATTTGAATTATGAATTCAAGGATTATGATTCATGTTATGAAGGATCTTTCGATGTTTAAATTTTGTTTAGAGTAGTTAGATGTCATGCCCCAAGCCTATACCATGGGCGGGACTGCCACTCGAGAACCATTTCTGTCCCTAAGCGAATCATTGGCCTGACTTAACTTATAGAGAAAGACTTAAAGCATTAATACAAGGATTCAATGCATCTCTACTCAACTATTTAATAGATAACTTAGAACGTTTAAAGATCAAACATTCAACTTGGCCAAAGTGACAACTCAAGTCTTAACATAATTAATAACAATGTAAAGACAACTAAACTACTAACTGTCTACGAAGCCTCTAAAACAAAGAGGGATGTCGGGACAAGACCCCCGATGTCACGACCCAGGGGTACCCCCTAGACGTAACATGGCGTACTCAACCCCGAATAGGTCTCATACAAGCCCTTAGCATAATCGTAAACAAAGGTAATAGAAATATCACGGAAAATTTAAAACTTTTACAATCGAAGTTCTTTCTTTAATATTCAAAAATAAGAGTCTAATATTATCTCAATGAACCATCCACTACAATAGAATCTCAAATAATGTCATAGCCTTTTACAATAAAGTCTGTAAGTAGAACATATGAAAGGAAACTAGAAAGAATGTCTCTTGTCCTCGAACTCACCAAGGAAAGGAGAGAATCGATCTAATCCTTCAACCAAAGAGAAGCAACCTCAACGACCGGAACCTATACTCATGGAGAAAGATAGAAAACATGGTTTAGCACAATTAATGTACTAAGTATGGAAGCCATGCATAGAAAATCCTTAAAACATGAATAAAAGGGACATTTAGTTGAAACCATGCATTTATCAAGTTTAAAAGCCATCATGCACATTTATGAAGAAACATAAGTCAAACCAAATCATAAGCAACTCAAAGCTATACTAGTGCAATGCAAAGGCAAGATCCCATAACCCTACCAAATGCCAAGTACCACTTTTAGATCACCAACATCATACATATCTTAACTTGACCTTATTATTTGCCAACATTCATAGACAATGAGATATTCATATTCATAACTTGTAGCAAGTAAAGTCATCCTTAACAACAATATATCATACATGCATAATTCATAAGTCATCATAGCATAAAAGAACCTTACCACAACCACTCTTGAAGCCTACTTGTGCAATACACAAATGGAGTCCTGTACCCCCGCTTATACTAAGTAGTACCTCTTAAGAAGCCATAGTTATAGTTCATATTCTTGTCATATTCTTATTCTTATCATATAGGGAAATATAGCCTTAACCGACATAGACCATGTGAGCTACATGGAATCCGGTGTCATGTCCCACACCGCGTATCATATAGGGAAAATAACTTTAACCGACATAGACCATGTGAGCTACATGGAATCCGGTGTCTTACTTCCACACCGAAAAGAGGTGTCCTACTTGCCTAAGGTAGAACTAACATATTAGATTTTAGGTGGATCCACTAGCAAAGACCTATATGGGCACATAGTTATGGGATATGGAGATTGCTACTAGAAACCCGGACTACTGATGTGAAGGTTTCCATCTCATGAGACAACTATATTGGAAACCCGGACTACTAGCGTGAAGGAACCCATCTCATACTCATATCCACTCGGTGCTAAGCATAATTCCCTTTAACTTCATATTAAGTCTTTACTTAAGTTCATGTTTATGAAAGAATGCACTAGACACTCAAACCATCATGGTATCATAATAGCTCATAGATTCATTAGGTGAGAATGTCCTTTCAACCTTAGAATCATCAACTTGTGAGTAAACCTTTCACATCATATTCATAGTGTGTTCATGAGAATAGCCTTTCATTCAACACAACAATACTATCATAGTAATACGCATATCATACATAGTCATGTGTAAGGTAGGGGAGAATGACCTTTCAATAATACCACATTTACACAATCATCATAGGATCTTCACTTTCTAAGTGACTCATAAGTTCATACACAATTCTCATGCAAATGTACAAACCCTCATACTTTTGAACTTCAAGGGCCATGAATCATCATCAACCCAAACATATACAAATACTACATAATATAAGGGGAATTTCATGATTCAACAGCTAATTCAACATAAACATAATCAATTGATATACTACTAATATCAACCAACCCACATCATCAATTCATAATTTATCAATATGGGGGAATCATAGGTCCATGGGGATTTTCATCATAATTCAACAAACATCCATCAATCCAATCATAATTCATCATAAACAACCATAATCAACCATAAATAAACAATTGAAAACATTTTGGAAGAAGACCCATGACATAGATTGAACACCCTAGGTTTAGGGGAAATTGGAAATCTTGAAAACCAACTTTTGAGGGGACTCTATGGGTGGAGACTAACCATAGATGAAAATAAACCATACCTTGATTAGAAATCCCCAAGAAACTTGAGGAGGAACCTTTGAAATCCACCAACCCTAGCTCCAATGGCTCCTTCCTTCTTCTTTGAGTTTAGAGATAAAAATATTGAGAAGAAGAGAACTTTTAGTTTAATTTATGTGTCTGTGAAAATTTACTTAGACTTCGGGATTTTGATTTAAAAGCAACTTATATACTACCCCTAAAAATACCCAAAACAAACCCACTTTAATTAGACTAAAAGGAATTGACTTAATTGTCCCTCACTTAAGGAACCCGTCCAGGCAGCACGAGGACCTTCACGAGCCGTGATGAGGACCATGACCCATGGTCTTGCTCGTGAGGGTGAGGCAGTGGCTAGGATTTTGGAACACAAGGCTCACTCGCCTAAGGCATCTTCACGAGCCCCTTCATGAGTCATGGTGTTGACCACGATCCGTGGTCACACTCGTGAAGGGTGAGGCAGTAGCTAGGCCACTTTGTGCCCCCAAGCCTCCATGCCCAAGTCTTCTTCACGAAGGGCTCTACGAGTCGTTGTCTTTTCCGTGAAGTTGAGGCAGTGGCTAGGACTTTTGGTCGCCATTTTTCCATGGCCAAGGAAGCTTCACAAGGCACCTTCACGAGCCGTAGTGTGGACCACGATTCGTGGTTCCACTCATGAAGGTGGGGTAGAGTGCTCCAAGCTACGGGCAGCCTTGGCCTTTGGCCTTTGGCCTTGGCTTGGCCCCTTTGCCTTGGCACTTGCCCCTTGGCCTTGTCCCTTGTAGCCCTCATTTCAACCCTAATTGGTCTTCTAGTATACGGGTAGTCATTTTATGATTTTTAACCCTTACGTTAGGCTCTAGTTTAACCTACTATTTTCTGGGGTGTTACACCCGATCAGTCTAACAACTGAAATGAACAAAACAATAAGACAAGACATAACCAAAGGGATCCTCCAGAAAGTAAGGAGGCTCACCAACTGACTTTGAGTGCTCAACTGGATCAACGAGGTGCTGGATGTTGATCCTGGTTACCTGTGTTTGCATCATAATATGATGAAAGCCAAATGAAGTAAGTACATTGAATGTATGAGTATGCGAGGGGAAAACTAAACATGTCATAAGCTTGAAAAGAATCTGAAACGAACACTTACCTTGGTTTTACTCAACTCATGAATACTCAACTCAAATGCAAAGTAAAAACAACAATAAGGTTGCAGTTTATACAAAGCATTTAAAACAGTAGGTAGCAACTCAATTTGTTAAAGAAATGCAATAACAACTCAGTTTACATATAAAGTAATATAATACTGTGGGAGTTTCTCTAATCGACAACCACCACTATGAGCCTAAGTGATGATACATTGTCTCGCCCACACTCCTAGAACTGTCATATACTTTGCCGTCATATAGAACGCCTCAACTAAGTGGATCCACTAGTCTAT
>NW_006239048.1:585179-607747 GCF_000226075.1 Solanum tuberosum | reverse complement strand
AACTCTTGGGAATACTTAGTTCCCGTATAATCTTGCAAGAAATGAACTTTACTCTTAATCTTTACTCAACTCAAAGCTTAAGTCTTAAAACAAAGTTAAAACGTTTGTAAAAGACTTTTGGAAAACTCTATGAACTTCTCTTGACTTAACTTTTAACCTCTTAACTTGACTCTCAAATTTTCTTGAATTGAATTATGGATTCAAGGATTATGATCTCATGTTTATGGATGATTTCATGATGTTTAGACGTACCATAGAGTATAGAAATCGACTAGAAAATGTAGGTACGTTGCTAAGGAACTAGTGCATAAAGAAGTTGGAAAAGGAGGAAGAGTTGTCATCCCTGGCACTCTAAGAGGCGCAGGGCGCCAGCCCTGAAATTTCAGAGGCTGACTTGGGGCGGTCTGGCTAGCGCGGCACCCCAGAGATCAAAATTCAGAGTGTTTTGGGGCGCACTGAGAGGCGCAGTGCCCCACCCCTTTCCCCAGATTTTTGACAAATTTTCTTCTTCATTTTTCAACTCTAAACCCTCTAAATTCAATTGGTTCTTTCCCCAAACACTTAGAATCGACTATATGCTCAAAATACTTAAGATTCTACTCGAAATCACACCTAATTGCATGAATCAAACTCAAGAAACTTCAGCAACAAGAACCCATAAGATTTCAAACGAATTATCATCAAGAACTCATAATATTTGCTTTCAAAACAACACAACTTCACCAAATTAAATCATGATTGACGTGTAGGTGAACTAACCCAACGCTATATGATCTCACATACCTCGTAGGATTCAATCCTTGGTGAAATACACAACCAAACTTGCACGATCTTGACGAATCTTGAACTTTCTTCTCCTTTCTCCTCTTTTCTCTTTTCTCCAAGCCCTAGCGTGTTTTGGTAAATGCGTAAACTGATCTAATTCTGATTAGACCCCAAATAAACTCCTAAAAACGAAATAAAATAATTGGGTAAGGAAAAGACCAAACTACCCTTCCAAAATCCAGTTTTGACTTTCCTTATCTAGATAGCCCAACTTAAAATGGACATATCTCACTCATACGAATTCGGAATTGAGCAAACTCGGCGGCGTTGGAAAGATAATCCAAAGATATTTCCTACAGTATCTTGTAGCACATCTAACACATCCTGATCTAGGAGTTATGATCATTTGAAGTTGACCAAACACTCAAACTTAACATAACTTAACCAATTTCCAGATCTTTCATTCTTTCCAAAAACGACTCTTTCTAATTCTAGTTCTTTTTAGTTCTTTCAAATAGCGAGATGTTACATTAGATTTAGAAAGGATTAAAGGTAAATTTTAAAAGAATTTAGACAGAATAAACGACGAAAAAGGGTGAAGGCAGGCGACCCTGGCGCACTGCTGGCGCGGGGCGTCATCCCTGAACTTCAGAGGCCTCATTCTGGCGCACTACGCCACCCTTCCCCTAGAACAATCTGACAATTTTTTCTTCTCGTTTTCGGACCCAAATTTTCCTAGAATGGAATGATTCCTTCCAAACTCTCTTAGATTCGAATACCCAACATAAGTTCAAAAAAATCTACTAAAAACAACCCTCAAACTCATAACACTTATCTCAAGAACTCATCAAACTCATTGTAAACGATTTAAGAACGAAACTTCAAGAAAACTCATCAGGAACTCAAATCATTCAACCTCAAGTCTATTGGCCCACCATCAAGGGAATCACTAGCCTCTACTTCACTGCCGACACCAGGAGCTGGCTGCCACTAGTGGCTCAAGGATTTTTCCGTCAGGCAATCTTACTAGCGTGACTTATCCTAGGCACTAGTGGTGGCCTGCACTATCTAGGGGATTCAGACAGATGTGAGGCACAAATAGTGTCCAAGTGGAATTATTTTTATTGAGGCAACAAGAAGGTGCCTTTTAGTAGGACTGGTGACCACGTTATACAAGCAGGAGGTGTCATTGATAGTGCTGATGAGGAAATGTGCATGAATCCCCTTTTTTCACCCTCTTCGAATGAAACAAAATGCTGCCAAGGGTAATTAGAGTCAAAATATGGATGATGAAGGAAACAACCCTGCTTCAATAGGTAAGGAGAGCAAGGAGGATGATGGTGATGATACCCCCACCGCCCAGACCCAACACCAGCTCTCTAGAAGCCACGTGGATGAGGACTTGACCGCCATCTAGAGATAAGTGGGAGTTTTCTAGGCAGAGCATCATCCTCAATCCCTACTACCCATAAGAACAAAAGGCTTCACCGACAACTGGCTTAGGAGAGGAAGAAGAACATAGTTTGAGAGTGTTTGATAGCTCGAATATGGATGACCATCAAGGTCATATTCACATGCATCACCATGAGAAAGAGCTCCCTACACTTACACAAGAGGATTTCATGGAATTCCCTCTCCGGACAAAGGCATGGACTACTGAGCGAGCCTCAGAGGATCTTGAGGATGCTGATTAGGATCCACCCCCTTCGATACCTTTAAACTTATTTTGGGCTTGCCATGTTTGGGCACAAAGACATCTTTTCTTTTTCTTGCTTTCTTGTTTTAGAGCACACAAATATTGGTTCTAATCTCTTAATCATGGATATATGCATGCTATGGTTGTTTTTGTTAAATTTATACTATTTTCGTATTGGTATGGACTTAAAAACAAGTGACTTAAAATGTCCTGGGAATGAGAGACGAACTAGGGGAAAATGGAGCAGGGATTTTTTCCTGCTATAGCATCTGCCGCTATGGTGGGAAAATTCCCACCACAACAGGAGGGCTGTTGTGGACGAGTCCTGCCATAAAGACTCTAAAGACTAGAAATTTTAAAAAAATTCCTGGGTGCCTTATACCCCAATATCGATTAACAATTCCAACTTTTGAAAACACAACATTGCCTTGAAAATATCCCCAGAATCATTCCCAACAATGCATAATAATAACATAGCACCACATCATTATGAAACTAGTATTGAATTACACCAGAACTCGATCATCACATCACATTCCTACTATCATACCAGAATAATCTTTTCTCATATAGTTTCGAACCTATCCTGACTATCTTGAAATCAAAGCTTTCCTATAGTCATAATTTATCCTCCCCCTTACCACTTTTATAAATGTAAGTCCATGCAAAAAATTTAACACTAAACCACTAGACATAATCAAGTTATGACTTTCAATCGTCCACAATCTCATAGAAATACAGACATTTACATCTCACACAATTCCAGTCATTTAGGCAATACCCTACACACAATAACAATCATCAAGTTTTAACACTAAATTAAATCAGGTTGATTCCATTATATTCACATAATGGATGAGCACTGACTGACCATCCATGAATTCACATGACTTTTAAGGTCGGATACCAATTGGAACCTTCTGGTTCAAATTCTTCTTTACAAGTGTCCCTTCATCCGCGACGACGACATCTAGTTTACTTTGTTGAGACACCAAATGAATCTGGAGGTACCAATTGGACTCAACCCATACCAAAAGCGATAGACCACATGAAAAGAGTGAAGAAATGAGACAACTTCCTAGAATATTTCATAGCTTTCCAACGGTTATATGTGGACCCCAACATACTAATCTACATGACTCTATTCAACATTTTCTCTTGTATTGGGAGACCAGTAATTGGGTCTCTGATACTAAATTGTCACGACCAAACCCACGGGTCATGCATGTACCTCTTCTAACACCTCGATAGAAGAATTCTTACTTCCAATTTAAAATAGGGAAAAAGGACAAATATACCCCTGAACTTTCGAAAATGGTATGTCAATACCCTTCGTCATACTTTTCGTTCATCAAAGCCCTTGCCGTCCAATAATTAGTACACATTTACCCCTCCCACTAACAGAGCAATTATTGTGTACATGTGGCACAATCCTATGCCACAACCCAAGTTGACCAACTTTTAACCCAAATTTCAAAACCTACCCATAAACCATTTAACCCACCCGATTTACCCACAATAAACTCTCTTAAATCCTAAATAAAAATGAAAATCCTTATTGAATTCATCAAGAGCCTGATAGTATATCCTTATGAACATTAACATTATTTTTAATCTTCTTCGTATTTTGATAATCCACATACAATATCGTTCGCAACGGGCGGTGGAGGTAGCGGCGGAGGTCGATACCCACCCCATCTGTTATTACTGTGAGGATGATAATAAGGAGGATACTAATTTTGACAGATTACAGATCTAGTACCATAACTCGACTGACTGAAATTAAAATGGTAATTCGAATAGGAAGGAGGCGGGTAGTTGGATGGGGGAGGAGGAGTTAGTAAAGGATAAGGGTTTCGAGAAGGGGGAGGTGTTGTAGAAGCTGCAGGTAAGGTGTAGGTTGGGTGGGGAGGTGGTGTGGGAAGGGAAAGAAAAGGCTGCTCTTAGACAGTGGCGGTAGCAGCGGAAGAGGAGAATGATGGAGGTGATGATTTTGATGCCTTTTACTCCATGAAATTCCCATTTTTTCTTCATTGCAGAACCAGAGGACCAGTAGAAAAAGAATTTCAAGAAATCAACAAAAGAATTAGAGAAGAAGAATTACAGAAAAGAATAATGAAAAATGTGGGACCCACGTTGTTAAGGGAAAGTGATTAGTATGTTAAGTTCTTGAAAAAATAATTTCAAAAATTAAGTTTAACAAAAACAATACATTAATTAATAGGAGTATTACAATAAAATTCTTATTATAATCATATTTTTTAAAACGCAGGTAAAGTTTAACATAAATAAATAAACTTTAGGATTTTTCTTTAGGATTTTAAAGAGTTTATTTGTGGGTAAATCAGGTGGGTTAATTGGGTTATGGGCGGGTTTTTGAAATTTGGGTAAAAAAATTGGTCAACCGGGTTATGGCATAGGATTGCGACATCTGTACACAATCAATGATCCGTTAGTGGGAGGGGTGAATGTGTACTGATTATTGGACGACAAAGGCTTTGATGAAAAAAAAGTATGATGAAGGGTATTGACATACCATTTTTGAAAGTTGGGGGGTATATTTGTACTTTTTCCCTTTAAAATATGCAATATGAAAGTGAAAAACAATAAATTAATTACCCTATTTAAATATAGAAATGCTCACAATTTGTCAACACCAAAATACATTTGTAAAGAAAATACATTGATCCCTCCCTCAAGGAACTAGTCTAAACAAGTACAAGAGCTTCTAAAAAGTACAATTTATGAAAGAAAATAAGACATAACTACCGCTCTGAGGTAAGAGGAGTGAAAGTTGTCAGAGATCATCACCATCTTCACCTAAGGGCATCTCCAACCCAAACGCCAAATTTTACACCAAATTTGGTGTAAGCACTATATTTGGTGTAATCAACTCCAACTCATTGCACCAAATTTTACACCAAAAAGGAATATTTTTCTCTCTGTTCATTATTATATTATTATTTCTTATTTCATAAAACAAATTCTTTTTCAAACATTCACCATATATAATTCATATTATTTCCTTTTATAATTGTTTAATATAAAATTATTTTGTACCATAATTTTTTAAATAATATAAATTGCTAGCAAATATTATACATTACACATAATAATGGATAATACAAATCAAAGTGAAATCATTAATGAAATACAATTAAATAAACATTACATAATTGAAAAAATTATTTTAAATTCTACATAAAAATTCAACATTCAAGGGAAAGCGAAGAGGGGGGGGGGTGAATTAAAATTTCTTCAGTCGACTTCCTACTCTGGTCAGTCGACTTACCTGCACATTAGTAAAACAGATAAAACAGTAATGATAACTTGCAGTAAGTAAATAACACAGTGTTTTTATACTGGTTCGGATCACCGATGTGGTGCCTAGTCCAGTCCCCTTGGGTTACAAGGGTTTCCTTAAGAGCTTGTTGAAAACTTGGGTGTTACAGAATGTTACGATTAAGAGCCTTATCTGATATGCAAATCAGATCTTCTTCTTCGACACAACCTCTACCCGTATAACCTACACTCAGATCTTTCTTTCTCTTTTCTTTTCAATTGTTCACTCAAGTGTGTACAAAGTTTTATGAAAGATAAAAGAAGATTACAATATAAGTTCAAGTGAAGTGCATGATTTCAACTGTTAGTCTGAGTCTTCTTTTATATGTGAGTAGTGCGATGGTCTTTTAGCTCTAATAGGAAAACCCAAGGGAGTTTCGTTCAGTCAAGGATTTGTAATGTTTCCTTGATTGAGAATCTTGGATCCTTGATTTAATCTGCCTTGAAACAGATGCTGATGTAGAATCCTTTGTTGATCTTCTTTTGATCCTGCCTGCTGTCTTGAGCTTTCTGTTTTGCAGCTGTCATCTTTCCTGATCAATTCCATAATCAGTGTGAATTGCTTGTTGTTCTGATGGATTGCCTGGTGCTGTTTTCCTTTTTGGAATGATGGCTGATTGAATCAATCTTTTAGATTGATTGTGTGTTGATCCATTTCCATGGTTGCTACAGATTGTGAGTCAATCTATTCCTTGATTGGTGTGATCCTTATGATGGCTGATTGAATCAATCTTTTAGATTGATTGTGTGTTGATCCGTTTCCATGATTGCTGCAAATTGTAAGCCAATCTATTCCTTGATTGGTGTGATCCTTTAGATTTTATTTGGTCAATCTATTTCCATGGTTTGCTCATGTCACTCAGTCTTTTTGGTGAAGCTGGTGATCTTCGTGTTTCTTCTCTTGATTTCCTGCGATGTGAATTCAACTTGTCATTATTCAGAACATCATAAGTTAACATCAAGAACACTACGTTGCTCCCATAAATGCTCTATTAATGCATGAAGTAATTCAAAATGAGCTTCTTTGTCCTTTATTTTTTTATATCGAGCTAGAAATTGTTGAAATTGATAATTTTCATCTATTGTCATTTCTACGTTCGGAGTTGGACCTCCCGACGCATCTTGAATTGGTGCATTAAGATCACGCTCATCCTCAATTATCATGTTGTGTATTATAATACATGAAGTTAATATATCATGTAGCACTTCTTTTCTCCAAAAACGTGAGGGTCCTGCGATAATTGCAAAACGAGATTGCAAAACTATGTATTTTATATTTCAATTTTGATGTATGTCAATTACTACTTTGTTGAATGTTTATTATTTTTGGTTATTTTTAAGTACATTGTATTATTTGTTTAAAATTTATATGTTTGCATTTTTTATTTTTGTGAAGGTTAATTGTAGTTATATCCAATTATAATTTATAGTAGAATTAACATAAATTGAATTTTTTAAAAAGGTCATATATAGAAAAATTAATTTATAAAAAAGATAAATTTTATATCTAAAATTAATATTATAAAAATATTACATAAAAATAATTAAATATACAAGAGATTTAATTAAAACATACAATTTATATAATATTTTATTCAAAAAGTTTGTATAATGAAAAAATATTAAAATATTCAAAAAGTGAATTGGTGTGATGAATAGTGTTACACCAAATTTGGTGTAACACTATTCACACACCAAATTTGGTGTAAAAATTGTTGTGGGTTGGAGCTCAAAACACCAAATTTTACACCAAATTTAGGATTTAGTGTTGGGTTGGAGATGGTCTAAGAAACATCATTGATTCTTACAACCAGCCTATACCATGTGACATAGAAAGCGTAGTATCCGTACAAACAACACGACTAGTAGGCATCATCGATCAACCTGAATACGCCACATAATATCATAAAATAATCAAGAAAACCTGTAACTTGAAAATAAAATTAGGATCTCGATCCACCAAGTCACCACTCTTTCTTTAAGTAGATTTACCTGGGAATCCATACACTCTATCTCAAGTCACCCCACCTCCTTTCACTGCCAAGTCGCCCCATCTACGCCATTCCACTCTCATATCAAATCATAGTCTAATCTTTTCTATCGCATAAAGATTTCCCGAATACAAGATCATTACTGACTTTGCTAACTAGTCTACTAGTCCCACTCAAGCTCCCATGCCAAAACCTTGGCCTTAACAAAACTTCAATTATACAAAATGTGAATAAGTAACCCCAATTTAGCAAAGTAGGTAAATACAATTCTAGTTCCACTTATAAGATAGCCTGAACTCCCAGCCCCTACCCAAGCTTAACATTCGCCTGAAACATGTCCCACATGATCACCATATCACAACTAGTCATACCCGATTCATCACACCGTTTCAGTAACCCGGACCACTAAGGATCCCTAATCTTTTATCTACAACACTTAACATGCAAACTTGGTCTACATAAAGACTATCCCAGCATTTTAAATACATCAACCCAGACACTCAAGGAACAACATATGAAAAATATAACATAGTAAATAAACTCGGTCCTCTCATGAAACCTACATACAACTATTAGTGTACCGACGTTGTATCCGAGCCAACTATTGTTAATGTACCAGCATGGTACCTGAGCCAACTAAATGATATTTTGTACTAGAAGTAGTATCTAAGACAGCCGTTAGTAAACCTATACTGGTGTGGTATCCGATCCAATCAACAACCACAAACAACATACACAAGCACAACACAATGAACAATCACACTTGAAGCCAGAACTAAATTAATCAGATTAATTACATAAGATTTATCAGCATGATGTCATTTCACATTCATCCTTTATATTTTCCCCATATGCATTGCACAGTAATACTACAAGCAGTTAATATGCACACATACAAAATTTGGAAAACTAAACAATCATTATCCACCTGAAGGGATTCCTTCTTAATATTTTCTGATAAAACTCCGATCACCCACAATTACCTTCCCAAGGATCACACCAAGCAACATCATAAGTTCAACAATGACTATTCAAGTCCATAACTAATAAAGCTATTAACATACAATTATAACATAGCTCGAACTTTCGGTCCTTACCCTGAGTTGATATGCATACACAACATGGACAACCATTGACAACATTTAACATTAATTTCAAATCATGCTCTTTCCTTTTTCCTAATCATATATCATGCATGCAATAGTGAAGCAGTTGACAAGCACATATGACATAAACGAGAAACAAACAACCCTCATTTACCTCAAATCAAGCCTTGGAAGCTATATTGAACCGAGTCTTCCCCTTGTTATGAATTTTGAGTTGTTCTTGGTCTAAAACAATAACAAAACAACACAATCAATGAATAATGGCATAAAAATACCCATATTATACTCAAATTCTAATCTCATGCTATTCTCGTGATCATTCCACCCCAACTAGGATTTTTCCACCATTAACTTAAGCCAAATCCTCCCCTTAAGTCACCAAACAAGGATTCTTCCACCATTAACTCATGCCAAACCCTCCCCTAAAGTCACCCAACAAGGATTCTAGCCTAAAAATCGAAATACCTAGGTATGTGACTGATTGACTTATCTTTATCAATGAAAATGATGGGAATTGGTTTAAATTCACCCTAGGTCACTCTTTCTTTTCCCAAAACATGTTTTGTAGAATAATGAGCGATTTAGGGGAAAATTATGATAAAATGCAAATCACCAACCAATAGTGGAAATTAATTCTCCGGCTATAGCGGTGTGACACCCGCTATAGTAGCTTGTACGAGATGAAAACTCGAAATACTCCCTAAAAGTCTCCATTTCGCAACACACCTTCAAACCTTGACATTCTAAACTAATCCGTTCATACCCAGTTTGATGTCAGGAGTTCTACCCACTCAAAACTGATTTCTAAAAGTCCTATCGATTCCTTGATGTCTTAGCTAATAAAAAACCAACTCAAGCTTAGACATTTCACCCGAACCTTTCCCAGATCTTCCTAGACCTCACCTTGCCTATAGTTCGTTTGATATTGGTCTAGCGTAGAATTTTCAAACCACTAATCTAAAAGTTTTCTTACCCATTTCTTCAATGGTTTACCCGTAACGAACGGAAGGATCGTTAAATTTATAGATATTTTTAAGTTGTTAATTATTATGATTTATAGTACTTTTTACGTAATTTTCACACAATATATGTTACTCCTTTTGTCCCAATTTCAAGGCTCAACCATTTTTTTTTATAAGTTTTTAGATATTTAAGTTGATAATAATTGTGATTTATAGTATTTTTTAACATAATTTTTAGATAATATATGTTACTCTTTTTGTCCCAATTTATGTATGAAGATGGAATTTCAAGAGCCAATCAATATTTAATAAGGTTTTAGATATTTGCGTTGTTATTATTGTGATTTATAATACATTTTATGTAATTTTAAGATAATAGATGTTACTCCCTTTGTCCCAATTGATGTGACATATATAGATTAAGATAATATCAATTAAGAAAAATACATAATATAGTAAATCTGTGTGGAGCCTATATCTATTGTCATTTATGTTTGAAATGAAAGCTGAAGGTTCGGTTTACCCACCAATCACTATTATAGAAAAGATAAACGATCGATGTAGCCTTTTTGTCCATAAATAAAATGATACACACAATATAACATTAAGTCCTTAAACGATAAAACTGTCCCTAAGTGAAAAAAGACAGGAGATTTTTATGCTTGATTTTAAAATTTGAATTGGTAGTTCTTTTTAAAAAAAAAAATATTAAACAGATTTTTTGTAAAACTTTTATTTGCTGATTTTTTTTTTAAAATGCCAATGTGGGACAAATTCGGTTTTTTTATTGTGAAGTTTCAATTGTTTTAAATTAGTTTATTTTATTAATATTTTAATCATTTTTTAGAGTTTGTTTATGAGCATTGAGCGGGAAGGTAATGAGAAGTTTTTAAAATGCCTATTAATATTCCCATTTTATTTAAATAAATAACTTAGAGTTTTTTAAATTTTTAATTTTAAGACATATCATTTCAATTATTTAGTTTTAAATTTTATCTTTATCTGTAATTTTTGAATTGATTATATCATGTTAATTTTAAGTAATTTTTTAATAATTTTTTATTATTTTTAATTTTAGTTTCGAATTTATTATTATTACAAATTACAAATAATTAATTTTAATTAATAAAAACTACAGCTTTTTTTTGCGGTGCTGACATGTGGAGCTATCACCTCTTCTATTATATATAAATTAAATAAACTAATTTAATATGATTAAAAATTACAAATTACAAATAATAATTTTTAATTATTAATTTTTTTTTTTTGTGGTACTAACATGTGGCACAGAGGGCAATACTTAGAATTGTATTTTAGTATAATAATAAAAGGGTACTACATACACTAGTATATTTGAGGTTTGTGAGAAAGAATGTGTACAAATATTCTAACTTAATAAAGAACCTTACATGTGTCCTAAGCCAATATAATAATACTCCAGTCAAAATTGCTGCAAAGTAAGACAGATTTAATTCCAAGGTGGCAACTGCACATTTTTCTGTTCTTTATAAAAATCAATTTTCCAGCCACCATTTTATTACTTTAAGAATATTTATGGACATAGCAATTAGTATGTTGAAAATAATATTTCATATTTTAGCATCAATCAGTATGTATTTTTGAGTGAGCTGAATTGTTTTGACTTCAATAGATAATAGTAAACAAAAGTTGCTGAAAAAAATATCCCATTTAATTTCTTGCCTATAAAAGAGCATATGTAACAGAACATTGAAGAATCACCAAACACACAAATTAACTCTTCCAAAATGCAATTCTTGAGCTTGGCTTCCATCTTCCTTTTTCTATCTTTTCTATTTTTGTTAAGGAAATGGAAAAACTCGAATAGCCAATCGAAAAAATTGCCTCCAGGTCCATGGAAACTTCCTTTACTAGGAAGTATGCTTCATATGGCTGGTGGACTTCCACACCATGTCCTTAGAGATTTAGCCAAAAAATATGGACCACTTATGCACCTTCAACTTGGTGAAGTCTCTGCAGTTGTAGTTACTTCTCCTGATATGGCGAAAGAAGTACTAAAAACTCATGACATAGCTTTCGCCTCTAGGCCTAAACTTTTGGCCCCGGAAATTGTTTGTTACAACAGATCTGACATTGCCTTTTGCCCCTATGGAGATTACTGGAGACAAATGCGTAAAATTTGTGTCTTGGAATTGTTGAGTGCCAAGAATGTCCGGTCATATGGCTCGATTAGGCGTGATGAAGTTGATCGCCTTGTTAATTTTATCCGGTCATCTTCGGGTGAGCCGGTTAATTTTACTGAAAGGTTGTTTTTGTTCACAAGTTCAATGACATGTAGATCAGCGTTCGGGAAAGTGTTCAAAGAACAGGACAAATTTATACAACTAATCAAAGAAGTGATAGGGTTAGCAGGAGGATTTGATGTGGCTGATATCTTTCCATCACTGAAGTTTCTTCATGTGCTTAGTGGAATGAAGGGTAAAATTATGAATGCTCATGACAAGGTAGATGCAATTGTTGAAGATGTCATCAATGAGCACAAGAAGAACATTGCAATGGGGAAAACTAATGGTGCATTAGGTGGTGAAGATCTAATTGATGTCCTTATAAGACTTATGAATGATGGAGGCCTTCAATTTCCGATCACCAACAACAACATCAAAGCTATTATTTTCGTAAGTACTATTGCATATTTTACATATTTGTTTGTACATAAGATCAATCACCACAAATAACTTATTTTGTTTCTATGTGCAGGACATGTTTGCTGCGGGAACAGAGACTTCATCGTCAACACTTGTCTGGGCAATGGTGCAAATGATGAAAAATCCAAGTGTGTTCGCCAAAGCTCAAGCAGAAGTGCGAGAAGCCTTTAAAGACAAAGAAACGTTCGATGAAAATGATGTAGAGGAGCTGAAATACTTAAAGTTAGTCATTAAAGAAACTCTAAGACTCCATCCACCAGTTCCACTTTTAGTCCCAAGAGAATGTAGGGAAGAGACGGATATAAACAGCTACACTATTCCTGTGAAGACCAAAGTCATGGTTAATGTTTGGGCATTGGGAAGAGATCCGAAATATTGGGATGATGCAGAAAGCTTTAAGCCAGAGAGATTTGAGCAGCGCTCTGTCGACTTTGTTGGTAACAATTTTGAGTATCTTCCCTTTGGCAGTGGGAGAAGGATTTGTCCCGGGATATCATTTGGCTTAGCTAATGTTTATTTGCCGTTGGCTCATTTGTTATATCACTTCGACTGGAAACTCCCTATTGGAATGGAGCCAAAAGACTTGAACTTGACTGAATTGGTTGGAGTAACTGCTGCCAGAAAAGATGACCTTATTTTGGTTGCCACTCCTTATGAACCACCTCGACAATGATTTTCAACATTTTCTTTTTTAAAGAATAATTTCCTACTGATCCCAATTATTATTATCCTATTTTTCTTTTGGAGTTTCCAGCTTTATCTACTGCTAATACATGTATCTTGATCAAATAACATCTTTTGTTTATTTCAAATTTTGCTGATGATTATTTGCCTTCCTATAGAGTAGAATGAACAAATTTGAAAGCATGTCACATGTTTTAGTGTCTTTCAGGATATATGATATTGCTATTAAATTTCTCTGGGAAAGAAGGGCCACTAGGGATAACAAGTGGAGTGGTGGTGGGGCCGATGCGGGGTAAATGCACAAAGACTTTGTCCCGCCCCGCCCATCCCAGCATATTCTTTTGTTTTGCCCCCACCTGCCCTGCCCCACCCCGCATAAACCTCCAACATTATTCTGCTTCTAACATTATCAATTTTTCATGACAGACATACAGTTGAACATATAAATGTAAATTTTAAAACTTTTATTGCTATTCAATAGATAAACGTAGGTAGAGCATCTTCATTCTCTTCCTTGCCAGAACTTCCCCTCAATCACTCCGCCCCAACACCAGCACCAGTAGCAGCGCTGCAGAAACAAAGAAAGGACCAAATACAGAATTACAAAATCAAACAGAACAATTCACCAGCAGCAGCAGCACTGCAGAAATAGAGCCAACTTGAGATTAAAAAAAGAAGAAGATACATGTATTATCTACTTTTTCTATAATACATGTCAGAGCCAGTAGTGTCTTACAAATGTTTCTTTATAAGATAAGATACATGACATGTCAGAGACAACTTGAGCACATGAAATGTATTAAAAGAAGATACATGTTTCTTTTTAATGATCATAATGTCAGAGCCAACTTGAGAACACTTCAAAGCCATAGTAGAGTTACGGCTTTGCAGAACCAGCAATTATTGCTCGAATTCTACATTTATATCAAGAAACTCAGTTAATAAATATAAAGAATGTATCTCAAACCACGAAAGCAAAAATAATTGTAGTACATAAACCATAAAACTTAAAATTCTAGATCTGCCTCTAACTACTTATTCGATTGTTTTAGGACGAAACTCAATTCCTTCAACAATGAGGCCACTTAATTTGTAATCAAGACGTCTAATCTCAATCAATATTTCTACAACAGGACCATCACTACTTTCCTTGCTATTAAAATTTCCCAATTCTATTTCCGTTCATCCATCTCATCTCAGTTTGGGAAATCTTACAAGTAATATCATAGCTAGAAAGTTCACGAAGGGTTTCCAGGAATTGTACGAGTATATATATATATATATTTTGGATTAATGAGTGCATTAGAAATTTTAAAATTAAACTACGTAATATACATTAAATTTTTAAAATTAAACTACGTAATATACATGAATTTTTTTGAAATAAAGCTCTCGTTCAATTTTTCACTTGTCTCTAGTTTACGCACTTTTCCTTAGGTACCATTTATTAAACTCGGAAAGAAAACAGTGGCGTAGCCAGAAAGTTTAATATACATGAAATTTTTTGAATAAAAGAGGTTTAAAACTACTGCTAGCAAGATTTAAACTCACAAACGCTTAAATGCTTGACTCTTTCAAGGCACCTAAAACCACTAGGCTACAACATCTTGTTGTGTCAAGGATGTTCAGAATATGTTATTTAACCACTTTGTACATCGTTTTACTTTAATATACGGTATAATTTTCCGACAAAGGGTGTCCAATTGGATACCCTAACACCAATGTAGCTACGCCCCTGCTTACAAGTCTCACAGTGTTGGTTTAATTTGTTCTTCAGTCGCATTTTCACTCTTATAATTAACAAGCATAATAGTTGAATTAGTATATTCAAGTCCATGGTACGTATCTACCAATTTGAACACCAAATATTGTACGTATCTACAATATTTTTGTTCCTATTCTTCCTCAAATATCCAACCAACATGCAAAGCCAATACATACCACTTCCGAGAATCTACAAAAAGTATTGTTAGAAACCTTTGTAAAGATAATTCTATTAAAAAAAATAATGATATATAGATCTTTCTCTCCTTAGTAGGTACCAGATGCGAATTTGAATTAGTGGGCTTTGGGTACCGTATGGTTGAACTAATTAAAATCCAATAACTTTTAAGATATTGAGTTATCTATAGTACTATCTATGCAATTTAACTTGTTATACCAGATTTTTCTTTTAGCAAACAAATTAGTGTTGTCAAGAACCTATGCGCCGTTTGAGTTCGCATAATATAAAAACAATTATTGGTGGGGAGAGTTAAGAGTTTCCTATTAATGGTGACTCCTTTCAAGGGCGCGAACCAACTTTTCTTAATTGTAGAGGAATTTTTACCATCTTTGTTTGGTGCTTATTGACCCTCATTGATTAATAAGAAAAAAATTAAGGAATTTATAGGCTTGAGTGAGATCTCTCACCTAATAGACTTTCTTCAAGGGTTGGACTGTATTATTCAGTCTATAATAATAGGTATTAGACCAGGTTGGTTAATGCTTGAGGCCGCAACTCAAAATAGTGGCTTGGTAGAGAGCCAAGAGTGGTGGCTTGGACCAAGGAGGGCTGCTAGCTGTGACCAACCGATAAGAGTGGTGGTTTGGATCCAAAAGAAGTGTCCTTCGGGAATTGTTGGGCATAATTGGTTGCTCATGAAAACTTGAATTTTATTATTTCTAAGCAAGGACCAACTTCGGTCTTACAACTCTTAACACTCAATTTTTCTTATGCACTCACTCTTTTCTTGAGTACATATTTTTCTTACTTTTTTCTTTAGCACACACTCTTTATTAGAGTACGCACACATACAACTCTAACCACTTCTATTTGTAGGTGGTGATGAAATGATCTAGTATGGAGGTAGTTTTTTTAGAACTATACCTTCCACTTATTTCTAGAATGTCACTCAAGAACTCTAAATCTTGAGTTCTTCCTTCAATTCTATAAACGTCTTGATTATTCTAGATTCTCTTTGAAATATCTTAGATTTTAATTAAGTTGATGATTATTTTTTAAAACTCACCCTCCACACCAACTTAATTTATTCTTTGCATCCATTTTGAGTGATCCATTATGAACCTCTTCTTCCTTTGAACTTCTCCACTTACTACTCTTTGAAGAATTCAAGGTAGCAATCTTCTTGATCTGGACCACCTCTGCTAAAGTTGCATCTATATACTTGGTGTTTGGGTGTTTCAGTCATATAAAACTCTTTAGTTGTGGTTGTGGTGCTTCTTTGACTTCTTCTTGCAATATGACAGGAATTTCACAAGCTCCAGTTTGCAATGGCCTGTTATTTTGTGGAGATACCCATGGTGTAGGTGATTGGGTTTTCCTCTTACCTATTGGTTAATTTCTATCTTATTCCATCATTTTTTCTTCTTTCAGCATATCTTTAGGGAGACTTCGTTGGACCACCATGCTGATGCTTCATCAAATACCACATTTCTTGACACTTGTGTCTGATTAGTGGTAGGGCCACGACAACTTCACCCCTTAATTTGTTCATTTTAACTAATAAAGATGCAACAAACAACATTTTTATCAAACTTGTGGCAGAGATGATCTAGCATGAGCACAGAGGACTCATCCTATATCTTGAAAGTGACTTAAATTAGGTATCTCCTTCCTCCCTTGAACTTCTCTACTTACTACTCATTGGATCTTCTTCGAAGGTGGTATTCACCTTTGCTAATGCTTCACCCATATTCTTAGTGTTTGGACATTTCAGTCATGTAAACCTCCTTAGTTGTGGTTATGGTGCTTCTAGTTCTTGGACTTCTTCTTGCAAAATGTCTGGAGTTTCAAAGGCTCCAATTTTCTATGTACATTTCTTGTTTTGTGTATACGTAGAGATAACTCTTGTGCAGGTTATTTGTGTTTTTGATAGAATGTATGGGTCCACAAATAGTCATTGGACCAGGTCCCTTGACAGAAAATAAATGCAGAAAGCAACCAACACAAGATAAAATAGACACAACAGTTTTACGTGGAAAGCCCCTTGCTCAATGGAGGAGAAAACCACGACCTATACTCCCATGATTTTCAACCCAAATCCATTTAACTATAAAAGGAGCAAAGATTCAGATTACAAATTCTTGTAACCTAGGAATTAAAACTATTTAATCCCTTCCCCCTTACTGTAGCAACTGTACTGCCAGTAACTACTAAGCAATAACTCTATTGCCCACTAAACCAACTAGCTCTAGTCAATCTATACTTCAAGAACCTAACATAGCTAACTCTAGCTAATCTTTGTTATGTTCTAATATGAAAACTAATCTGCTTCCTTTATAGCTTAGGAATAGATCTTACAAGATTAACAATTGAAATACAAACCCTAGAAACAACTAAGAACAATGATAACTCTATAAGGTTCTTCAGCTGTTCTTGAGTAATATTCCGTTGAGAGAGACATTTGCTTTTTGTGTGAAATCTATGTAGACATATAATTTTTGACCGAACATAAAGTTTTACACTATTTTTATTCCTTAAATATTTCTTCTAGGTCTACATTAAATATTTTATTTTTCAGCGTATTTTAGTAAGTTTATTTTAAAAGATTCGAAAATTACAAAAAATATATTTGTTCTTTCAATTTAAATTTTATTAAACATGCTAGTATTTCTTATTTACATTTTTAGACTTGCTATTTGATTGTTCTTATATTTTATTAGTTCAAAATAATTACTTAATATTTTTATTATTATAATTATATTATATATTTTAATCTTAAAAAATAATAATAACTTTAACTCCACACTCTTTCAACCCCACTACCCCAACTTCACTCCACTACCCACTTGCACACCCCACTTCCCCCCTATTCTGCATATACATATCCTCCCACACACATATCCTATATACACCTACACTACTCCAAAACAATACACACACGACAAAACAACAACAAAAAAGAAAAAAAACACACCCCACACAATCAGCAACAACAAAAAAAAACACACACACAGACGGAAGACAAAAGAAAAAGGCAACAGATCACACAACAACACAAAAGAAAGAAAAAGAAAAATCAGCAATGAGAAGGAGAAAGAAAGAAAAGAAAAAAGGAAAATTTACGCAACAACACAAATTTAGAAAAAATAAAGGTTGAATTTGAGGTTCGCTTTCGTGGTTTCTTATTACGATCTTTTCTTTTCGTGAATTAATTTCACAAGAGGTAACACTGAATTCTATTTTATTATTGTTTTTGTTAGTTTTATGTCATGATTGTGCAAGAATTGATCCCAATATATTGAAGTTGTTCATATTTCGTATATGTTTGACTTATTAATATTTTTTAATGTAATTATAATATGAAATATGTTGAACATTTATATTGTTAAATTTAGAGTAAAATGTGGTATATCATATAGTTGTTTTTGTTTGGTTATGATCCAATATTTTCCTTTATTCATTGTACCTTGTTATGCCAAGATTTGACTCATGAATTACTATGAATTAAATTGCTTAATTAATATAGATTTGTGTTATTCGTGTGAGAATAGTTTTTAAAATAGATTAAGTAAATCATCTGGATACATTTTATTTTATGTCATCTAAAGCATTTAAGGTTCTTGGTATTCTATATGACATGGATCTAATGCTAGTTTCAAAATATTGTCGAAAAAGAAATAATTTTTTTTCCTGAAAAAATGGGGACTTTGGAATGTTGTATAATTTTAAGGTTGTTAATTATTATTTTAGATTGTTGTAATAGAATTATAGGCAATATTAAGAGTTGTCAAATATTAAAAAAGTACAAGCATAATTAAGTTTTGTCTAAATAAAGAATACACATCTTTTTTGACATACGTACAAGAAATTTATCGATGCGATGACGGACATTTGTCATATTATTTTAATAATTAACTTTCTTTAGTTTAATTAAAGGACTGTGAAGAAAAACTTTTAGGTATAATGTACTCTAATAAGAAAGTAGGTATGCTTCTAACCTATGGTATGTCAAAACCAAGAATGCAGCTACGCATTTAGGTTGAGACCAAATAAAAGTTCAACAATAAAACTATGAGCGAAATTGTAACATATAAAATATATCCAAAAATAATTTAAAAGTAATTAGAAGTCAATAAAAGCGATCGTGCTAAAATCACGGGACTCGAGGGATGCCTAACACCTTTTCCTTGGTCAACAAAATTCCTTACCCAAATTTCTAGTTTCGTAGATCAAAATTAAAGAGTTATTTCCTATTGATTAGAGATTCAAAAAGGTGACTTGGAATACCATAACTCAATTCCAAGTGGCAACTCTGAAAATTTAAAATAATCTCTAATCGATATGGTCACTTTAATTGGAAAAACCCATTTTGCAGGTCCAAAAAGGGGTGTGATAGCTCTGGCGACTCTGCTGGGAAATAACCAGAATTCGAGCTTTATTATATTGACTCTTACTTGATTTTATTGTTGTATTTTTTGGATATATTATGTATGATGGCCTAATGTGCTATTTTCTGCTCATTTATCGCTTTTATATTGTTGAATTGTATTATATTGTCTTCTCTTACTCAACCACTCTGAATCTCTTGTAGCACTTCACACACATTCACAAGAATGCAGTTATTCATCCTACTTCTATTGAGATAAAACTGGAAAGTTTTGACAACCAGTGAAGAATTTTTAGTCACCCATGTTAGACGGGGTTGAATCAGCAATGAAGTCAAAAAAGCGCTGCTATCAATATGTTTTCCCCTCCCTGGCTCAAGTTATCCACTCGGATAAGCCAGTCTAGATACATATCTCCTTCACATTTAAACCTAGTAAAAGTGGAACATAGACAGGGTTATCACTAGTAGGATCCACTTATTTGCATTATTTTCATTTTGATTTAGTGAGACTTGAAACAAGAGTTGGGTCCATCTAGGATAAATATCCCTCTCTTGCTTGACCACTTAGATCAGTTTATGAGCTACATGAAGAATGCATTTTTTTGAAAGTCTTAAAACATAATGCGTTTATCAACTCAAGTTTCAATATCATAATGTTATTTTTTAACTGTCCAATCTGAACGAACTACGCACACCTGATTCTCATATCGATGATATACGTAGGCAACCCTCTTCGGGTTCAGTGATTCTTATTTAAAATTTCAAAAAAAAAAAAGTTCTTAATTCTTATTCAAAATTAAAAAAAAAAAACAAAAAAAAGATGTGTTTATCCTTTCGAAAAATAGGGTTTTTACCTTTCTTCAAAAGTAAAATAAAACAAAAGTTTTTTTACTTCATATAACAAAAAATACCGAAACTACGTTTGACCTGATTCTTATTTTGACAAGATACGTAGGCAGCCTTATGTTGAGGTTCGGTCCAACTAAGAAAAATCTAAAAAGTCCTCGTCATAAAAACTAAGGCAAAAAAAAGGATTCTTTTTTATTTAGAAAAAAATTTGACTTGGTTGGTACCAACATACTTAGGAGTGTGCATAAGAAAATAATAATAAAATGTTAAACTATTTGACAAAACAGACCAACTTTATTATGACTTATAGACTTCTTTTGGTACCTTTTGATTTATTTATATAATACTTGAGAAACTGTTTTGCTTAAAGTTAAGGCTAAAACGAATTCGAACTCATGTTTCATATGCATTGTGTGGTGAACTTTATATATAAAATTCAATGACATGAATTTGTTGATATAAAACTTGGCCCGAATGTTGGTTGAAGCGAAATTTTGAGCAACATTTGATTTGGGAAATGATTATAGGCTTTCTTTGATCCGATTGTGCCTTTCAAGCCTACCGAATGACATGTTATCCATAGAACTCCCATTTCGAGCCTGAAACATTTTTATTCGAACAACTGTATTTTAGCATATATCATTTTGAGTGCATAAATGCACTATTCATTGGTCCCACCTTCCTGAGCGCACTATCAATTAGATACACAGTGCCAAAGACCTAAGTTGGGTATCAAAGTGAAAAGGTCAAATATGTAAAAGTTAAAAAAAAATGACAAAGAAAAGCTGAAATAAAAAGTGAAAAAAGTCTCCAACAAAAAGGAGAGGAAATGAGAAAAAAATAAATAAAAAAAATGAGGAAAAACTTTCAAGAAAATAAAGGTCAAATGCAAAAATGAAAAATATTGAGAGCATTGTGCAAACTTTAAGGAGGAAATAGTCATTTTTATCCCAAATGAATATCCTATCTTTCTCTAAGCCTACATTACAAGCCAATGACAAGTCCTATTTGATCTCAATTTTTGTGTTCTCACATTAGTGGATTCTTACATGAGGGCCAAGCATATGATATTTCGATCTCATGCATTGAACATCTTTCTGTGTGAGTGGCCTCTAAAATGTTCTAAGATTCTATTGTGTTAAGTAGGACTTTATTTTTTGTTTGGGCACTTGAAACATGAGGATATGAATAATTTTAACCCCTTAATTTATGCAGGATGGACTGATCTTGTAAATACTTAAGTATGTTTGAGATACAATTTGAAACTATAGGGATTACTCAAAGATTGACCTCGTATTTGTCTGAAAATAGCTGAATGAGGTTCATATGCATAATACTAATTGTTGATACCAACTAAAGCCAAGACATTATAAAAAATGAATCGAGTCTTTTCCCAAAAGATGTCTTTAAAATTAATCAAGAAAAAGAAAAATAATTTTTGATTTATCTGAATTATGTTTGACCTGACTCTTGCCATACAAATACGTAGGCAGTCCTACAATGGATTCGGTCTTACAAAATAAAATCTTATATCCTTGAAAGATCAAATTGGATAAAAAAATTTAGAGTCTAAAAAACTGGGGCATATTTTTATCTAGAAAAAATCATCTTTCATTTCTAGGAAACAACACCCTAGTTGCATTTTGACCTTATGGAACAAAAACTCTAGAGACATTCTAGGGAATAAGCACCCTATCATCTTTCATTTCTAGGGAACAAACTCTCTAATTGCGTAATGTCTTGCACTTTTCTGTTGGTACATATATTTCTCATTCATGCTAATAACTCATAAACAATATTTTCTGGTGCAAACTGGGCTAAAAATATAAATTTGTTGTGGTGATTCCAAATGATGATTCTGTTTATCAACATATTCTTGAGTAATGAAAATTAGTGTAGCAGGACCCTCCTGTACATTGAGAATTAGCGAAGCAGGACCTTCCTAAACAATGAGAATTAGTGTAGCAGGACCCTCCTCAACAATGAGAATTAGAGTAGCAGGACCCTTCTAAACAATGAGAATTAGAATAAAAGGACCGTCATGAATAATGAGACGTAGTATAGCAAGGACCCTCCTGAATAATGGGACGTACTATATCAAGGACCCTCCTGAATAATGGGATGTAGTATAGCAAGGACCCTCTTGAATAATGGGAC
>NW_006239048.1:583012-585017 GCF_000226075.1 Solanum tuberosum | reverse complement strand
AGCAAGGACCCTCCTGAACAATGGGACGTAGTATAGCAAGGACCCTCATGAATAATGGGACGTAGTAAAGGAAGGACCCTCATGAATAATGGGACATAGTATAGAAAGGACCCTCATGAATAATGGGACGTAGTATAGTAAGGACCCTCCTGAATAATGGGACATAGTATAGAAAGGACCCTCATGAATAATGGGACGTAGTATAGCAAGGACCCTCCTGAATAATGGGACATAGTATAGCAAGAACCCTCCTGAATAATGGAACGTAGTATAGCAACGACTCCCCTGAATAATGGGACGTAGTATAGCTAGGACCCTCCTGAATAATGGGACGTACTATATCAAGGACCCTCCTGAATAATGGGATGTAGTATAGCAAGGACCCTCCTGAATAATGGGACATAGTATAGCAAGAACCCTCCTGAATAATGGAACGTAGTTTAGAAATACTGAGACGTAGTATAACAAGGACCCTCTTGAATAATGGGACGTAGTATAGCAAGGACCCTCTTGAATAATGAGACGTAGTATAGCAAGGGCCTTCCTGGATAATGAGACACTAGCAGGACCCTCATAAATAGTGGATTAGCAGGACCCTCCTCATAATGGAACTAACAGGACCCTCCTACATAATGAGATTTAGATTAGCAGGACCCTCATGGACAATGGGATTAGAAGGACCCTCCTACATAATGTGATTTGGTTACTTCCTCCTAGGATAAACACTTCCTAGTCCGAGACCGTTAATTTTTATTTTTCTCCTAGGATAAACACTTCCTAGTCTGAGTTTATTTTTTTAAAATTCACATTTGCTAATAACTCACAAAAATTTTCCAGTGAAAACTGGGGCAAAATTTTTGTTTAATTCTTTTGTTTGTGATGGTTTTCAGGTTTCTTCAGGCAAAACATAGATTTGAAATTCAAGAACAAAGTTTCAAATCTTTTCAGAATGATCAGTCCCATGATAGCTAGAATCAACTTCTTCAATGCATGTGACATTCAACTTCTAATCAAGAAAACATGTAGTCATTCAAGAGCATTTTCAAATTGTCATTTTGAAGAGTGCCAAAAACTCTCTCTAAGTGGCAAGTTAAGCATTGAATCCATCCAAGATCAAGATACTCACCAAAATCAAAGTGATATCTCAAATTCATGACTCAAGAGAAGCTGCATAGATAGGAGCTTGTACTTTTATTTTCCTTTTGACTATTAGCTTTTTTTTAATTATTATGTAAGGATAAGAGCCGTGACTTGGAGCCTTGATGGAACCTCTCTTAACTTCCAACTCATCACCTCATCTCCTTAAACTACACGTGACCTGATTCCCTTATAACCTGGGATATGTAGGCTGTCCAAAGCAAGGACTCATTTGCATATTTTTCTTTCAAATAAGAGTCCGGTCAAAACTTGTTGCTTTGTCTACTTCTTTGTCTGAAAACTCTTTGTGTTTCCAGTCAAAGAGGGTAAACTATAGACACGTAATTTTTGACCGAACATAAGGTTTTACACCATTTTTATTCCTTAAATATCTCTTCTAGGTCTACATTAAATATTTTATTTTTCATCGTATTTTAGTAAGTTTATTTTAAAAGATTCGAAAACTACAAAAAATATATTTGTTCTTTCAATTTAAATTTTATTAAACAGGCTAGTATTTCTCATTTACATTTTTAGACTAGCTATTTGACTGTTCTTATATTTTATTAGTTCAAAATAATTACTTAATATTTTTATTATTATAATTATATTATATATTTAATCTTAAAAAATAATAATAACTTTAACTCCACACTCTTTCAACCCCACTACCCCAACTTCACTCCACTACCCACCTCACACCCCACTTCCCCCCTATTTTGCATACACATACACCTATACATATCCTCCCACACACATATCCTATATACACCTACACTACTCCAAAAACAATACACACACGACAAAACAACAACAAAAAAAGAAAAAAAAAACACACCCCACACAATCAGCAACAACAAAAAAAAAA
>NW_006239048.1:577277-582912 GCF_000226075.1 Solanum tuberosum | reverse complement strand
TTCAACCCCACTACCCCAACTTCACTCCACTACCCACCTCACACCCCACTTCCCCCCTATTTTGCATACACATACACCTATACATATCCTCCCACACACATATCCTATATACACCTACACTACTCCAAAACAATACACACACGACAAAACAACAAAAAAAGAAAAAAAAGAACACACCCCACACAATCAGCAACAACAAAAAAAAAAAACACACACAGATGGAAGAAAAAGAAAAAGGCAACAGATCACACAACAACACAAAAGAAAGTAAAAGAGAAATCAGCAATGAGAAGGAGAAGAAAGAATAAGAAAAAGAAAAAAAAAGAAAATTTAAGCAACAACACAAATTTAGAAAAAGTGAAGGTTGAATTTGAGGTTCGCTTTCGTGGTTTCTTATTACGATCTTTTCTTTCCGTGAATTAATTTCACAAGATGTAACACTGAATTCTATTTTATTATTGTTTTTGTTAGTTTTATGTCATGATTGTGCAAGAATTGATCCCCAATATATTGAAGTTGTTCATATTTCGTATATGTTTGACTTGTTAATATTTTTTAATGTAATTATAATATGAAATATGTTGAACATTTATATTGTTAAATTTAGAGTAAAATGTGGTATATCATGTAGTTGTTTTTGTTTGGTTACGATCCAATATTTTCCTTTATTCATTGTACCTTGTTATGCCAAGATTTGACTCATGAATTACTTTGAATTAAATTGCTTAATTAATATAGATTTGTGTTATTCGTGTGAGAATAGTTTTTAAAATAGATTAAGTAAATCATCTAGATACAATTTATTTTATGTCATCTAAAGCATTTAAGGTTCTTGGTATTCTATATGACATGGATCTAATGCTAGTTTCAAAATATTGTCAAAAAAGAAATAATTATTTTTCTGAAAAAATGGGGACTTTGGGATGTTGTATATTTTAAGGTTGCTAATTATTATTTTAGATAGTTGTAACATAATTATAGGCAATATTAAGAGTTGTCAAATAATTAAAAAAGTACAAGCATAATTAAGTTTTGTCTCAATTAAGAATGTGGTTTAACATCTTTTTTGACATACGTACAAGAAATTTAAAGATGCGATGACGCACCTTTGCCATATTATTTTAATAATTAACTTTCTTTAGTTTAATTAAAGGAGTGTGAAGAAAGACTTTTAGGTATAATGTACTCTAGGAAAGAAAGTAGGTATGCTTCTAAGCTATTGTATGTCAAAACCAAGAATGCAACTACGCATCTAGGCTGAGACCAAATAAAAGTTCAACAATAAAAATATGAGCGAAATTGTAGCGTATAAAATATATCCAAAAATAATTTAAAAGTAAGTAGAAGTCAATAAAAGCGATCGTGCTAGAATCACGTGACTCGAGGGATGCCTAACACCTTCCCCTCGGTCAATAGAATTCCTTACCCGAATTTCTAGTTTCGCAGACCAAAATTAAAGAGTCATTTCGTATTGATTAGGGATTCAAAAAGGTGACTTGGAACACCATAACTCAATTCCAAGTGGCGACTCTAAAAAATAAAAATAATCCCTAATCAATACCGTCACTTAAATTGGAAAAACCCTATTCGCCGGGGGAAAAAGGGGTGTGACAATCTATATTGTAGAAACTTGTTTGTGATATGTGAGTATAGACATATTATAGGATGAGCACAAATATACACAACAATTTCATTGGCTGAGGGCTTGTTGTACAGTGGGAGCCATGCACTAACCACACCATGTTTTGCAGGCTTTTGGATCGTTGTAGTTTTTCTGTACAAAATTCACAGTTTCGTTAGGGATCAGGTCCAAAGTTTGTTCAATCATCAAAACTTCATACATGGGTTAAAATAACAATTTCCACCTTTTGATTATGACAAACTAGTATTCAGCCTCTTCAACTTTCATCCCTTGGTTTCATTCATTCCCCTAATCGCTGACCAGGTCAGGTCCCTTGACTTGACAAGACTAAATTGTACTGCCTTTACACATTATATTCCCCCTTTTGACATCATAAAAAGAGTTAAAGCAGTAAACCAAGAAAATCAGAAATGTAGTTTAAGCAAATTCATGGCCACATGGGCAACACAGAGTATAAGAGAGAGATACACAAGGTATTAAAGCAAGGCAGTAGAGATAGGGCCAATTTAACCATTCAATTATCAATAAGGAAAACATAGACAAACATTGAAAATCTGATTTAATATAAGAACCGGGAAAATACCCACAGAGGACAAAGAAAAGACAGAAGACATGTATAAGAAGATGAAGGCTTGGAGGAAAATATTTGCCTGAAGTTCAGACTTTTTGTCAGCAAGAGCTTTGTTCTCAGCTTGCTGGGCATCCAGTCTGGCTCCACCAGGTCCCTCAAATTCAACCAACTGCCACCAAACCTTAAGGCGAGCAATCTCAACATCTTTTTTAGCCAAGGTGACCCCCATGGCTTCCACATTAAGCGTGAGCTGAGAGTGCTCGTCCAACAATTCTGAAACCTCACTTCTATTGCCAGCTTTTCCTTCGATACACTCACACTCAATGCGAGTGTTCATTGAGATGGACTTCTTCACTGTCCCCCTGATTCCAGAGACTAGTGGAATACCAAAGTATTTGAACACCATGGTAAGAAAGTACCCATACCCAGCCCATGCTTTCTGTATTTGACAGTCATTGTCTTATGCATATATTCTAGCATGATAGCGAGAAGGTTTATCAACTCGAGAGTGTGCAGAGCTTCAATAAGGAGCAATTTTATAACCGAGGCAACAATTCTGTTTTTGGATCGGGGAAAAAACACCTTGTTGACAAACTCGAAGAAAAGTTGATACTCACCATGAAGATATTTCGTTTGAATCCCAGCCCGACTTAGAGTAGGAAGTTTTCTAATCTACACCAAAAATTTCTTTGTTGGATACTTTCCATCCACTATACTAATCCCCTCTAGTGGAACATGCATAATTCCAGCCAGAGTTGCCTCATTAAGTTGAAATTGGATGTTCCCTACTTGAGTGTTTAAAGCGAGAATGGTTCGGTGTTCAAGGTGAATGGGCAAAGTTTAAAGCTTTACTTTGGAGAGCACCCCAATTTGACGGTGATTGATGTAGTGTATTTGGATGATGCTTGAATGCATATCCACATCGTGCCATGACGTTAACTAAGACGCTTCTTGGGAGGCCCCAAGTTTTACTTTTTGTTATTTGAATAACATTTGTTGGATGCGTACGCTGGAGTTCGTATCTTGGAAATAAGGCAAATAGGTGAGGGGATGGACCAATCAACGAGTCACCGAATTGCCCCTATAATCGCCCAAATGCATCTCTAAAGGGAGATAAAAATTAGGAAGGTTTTTGAAGATTGGGAGAGCTCATGGCTCACTTGGTGAGTCACCGAGTTGGATCGGCGGACTCGATATATATCGCCTTTCTGCACCTTCTAAAGGTCGCAACATCTTTCACTTTAGTCGGGCTGAGGCCCATTCGGCGGACTGCCGAATCGATTCAGCGACGTTAGTAAGGTCTCTGAATGGGGAGCGAACCAAAAAGTCATGTCTTTTTAAATTCAAACCTCCTTTTTTATTTGAAATTTTTGACTCCTCTACCCTTTCAATCAAATTTTAGAATACATTTTGCTTATTCGTGTGTTGTGTGCTTTGCATAGTAAGCATTTGGTGATCCTTTTCCCCTACTTTTTTTTTGTGCCGAGTGTCTCTTTGTCTTCAATTTGAGATTGGTTTACTAAATCTTGTTTATTTTGATGCCACAATAGAATTGATAATGGGTAGTGTAATGTAGTCTCCATGCTTAGTTAATTGTGGTGCTTTGATTGAATGCCTATTGTCTCGCAGAACTTGAATTTGAAATTGTGTGTCCTTAATCGATATTTTATGCCAAGTTTTTTAGTTTCTCGTGTTTGTGTTGAAATTGTTAGTGCTGCATGTTGGGTATTGTGTGGGTGAAGTCTGAGTAGCCTGAATTCTCTTAAACTGTGACGACCCGGAAAACTAGTAGGTGAAACTAGAGCCTAAATGTGTGGGTTAACGTCAAGGGTTAAGGGGTTTAGTGGTTAAACATCAAGGTACGTGCTAGATCTCGTAGTTTAGAAGATATTCTAAGGTTTGGTTGAGGGTTGCAAGGTCAAGTGCCAAGCCAAAAGGGGCAAGCCTAAGCCAAAAGCCAAGGCTGCCCCAAGCTTGGCCAAACACTGCCCAAGGACCACGACCACCTTCACGACCAGTGGTCTTGACCAGGGTCCGTGAAGGGGATCGTAAAGGTCCCTTAGGCATGTGGGAAGAAAGGCCTTGAGGCCTAGCTGTTGCTCTAAGACCACGAAGGTCTTCATGACCCGTGGTGGCCACCATGATCCGTGGTGCCACCCGTGGTTGGTGAGGCAGTGCACTTCCAAAAGTGCCAAGCCAAGGCTCCCCTTCACGAGCCACTTCACGGCCCATGGTCTTGACCACGGACCATGGGAAGGCTCATGGGGTTGCCTTAGCCACCTGGGAGGTTGGCAAGTTGGAGGAGGCTACTGGTTAAGGGACCACGGGCACCACCACGAGCCGTGGTCCCCTAGACAGGTCGTATAGGTGGCTGTATTCCCTGGATGGGGCTGCCTAGTCGAGGGTCCTTTTTGTAATTTCCTATTTAATTAGTTATTGTATAGGGTCATTTTTAATTATTTTATTTCAATTATATAAATAGTTTTAAGTCACAACACACTTCATTTACTCTATTATTCCCAAATACCCAAATCAAAACTCCAAAGTTCTTCCCTCTCAATAGTTATTGTGGAGGCTAGGGCTTGAAGAACCAAAGAGTTTCTTCTCAAATTTCGAGGAAAACTCCATTAAGGTATGGTTGTCTTCATCCTTGATTAAGTTTCATTCAAGGAGCCCCTTCAAAGATAATTTCAATATTTCCAAAATCCCCCAAAAAACCTAAGGTTTTCAATCTATGCATGGGTTCAATTCCAAAACGTTTTGAAAGGTTTATATATGATGAATTATGAATGGATTGTTGAATTAATGATGAATTATGGTGAATTTCTCCTATGAACCCATGTTTTCCCCAAAATCCTAAGTTGTGAATTGTGATTGGAAATTGATTGATTATGAAAGTATGTTGAATTGTTTATGTCTATATCGAATTAGTTATTGAATCATCATGTTTGCCTTATCTAATGTATTATTCTAGATGTTTGGGTTTAGATTGATTCATAGCCTTGGAGGGAAATTTCATGAAGGATTTATGTATGATTATGATGTGAAGTATATGCATGTGGTTACAATGAAAGTATTATGATCATGTTTAGAATGCAATTGAGTTATTATTGAAAGCTTATTCTCAATTAACACTCATGAATGATGATGGTAAAATGTGAAGGGTTTATTCAATGTAATGTTGTATCTTGAATTGGTAGGCTCAGGCATCCTCTTCTTGTGTAAGGAATGTATCTTGACTTAATGATCATGGAATTGGTAGACCTAATGTTGGTAGCCCTTTTATAAATGAATGATGAAGTATTCTAGGCTATGTCTTGAACCGGTAGACCTAATGGTGGTAGCCCTTCATGATGTCTCTAGAAAATAATGTGATGATAAACCTTGAATCGGTAGACCTAATGGTGGTGGCCCTTTCATGT
>NW_006239048.1:570773-577136 GCF_000226075.1 Solanum tuberosum | reverse complement strand
CTTTCATGTGTAATGTACTTTGGGTCGGTAGACCTAATGTTGGTGGCCCTCTCAAGTACAATAATGTTAATGTGAATGAACTACTCTATGTCAATGGAGGCTAAGTACCCAATGTATATGGTAAGATGGAAGTTCTCCCTNNTAAACCTTGATTCGGTAGACCTAATGGTGGTGGCCCTTTCATGTATAATGTACCTTGGGTCGGTATACCTAATGTTGGTGGCCCTCTCAAGTACAATAATGTTAATGTGAATGAACTACTCTATGTCAATGGAGGCTAAGTACCCAATGTATATGGTAAGATGGAAGTTCTCCCTACGTTAGGCTGGGTTTCAATAAACATCTTCCTTATCCCATAACTATGTGCCCGCAAAGGTTATTAGCTAGTGGATCCACCTAAGCTAAAATGTTACTAGTTCTACTTTAGGCAAGTAGGACACCTTCCTTCAGTGTGGGGTCATATGACATCGGATTCCATGGTTTGCTCTCATGGTCTATGTAGGTTAAAGCTTATTCCCATCATGTGAGATGTGCACTATGGTTACTTGAGAGGATTTATGAAGTGTGGGTAGTAGTATGGGATGCCATCCATGAATTGCACGAGAAGGCTTTGAGAGGGCTATGGTGAGTTCTCTAATGTCTTGATGACTAATGAAGAATGTTGACTTAAATGCTTAATGTGATGATGCATGCTTTACTTGGATTGTATTGTGAGTTACTTCTTTGTCATGACTTATGAAATGTCTTTGTTCCTTTTGTATGAGTATTGTTTAAAGGTGAAAAGGAAGAATGGTAAGTTCACTTTTGGTGGCCTTAATGTGGTACTTAGTGTGGATGGTGGTATGTGATGCTATTCATACATTGCACAAAGTATAGCTTGGGGTTACTTAAGGTGAAGGCTTTTATGTGATGAAATGAATTATATGTTGATTATGTTCTAATGTGATGAAATGGCTTGTATGTTGATTACAATTGTATACATTGCACAAAGTATAGCTTGGGGTTACTTAAGGTGAAGGCTTTTATGTGATGAAATGAATTATATGTTGATTATGTTCTAATGTGATGAAATGGCTTGTATGTTGATTACATTTGTATCTTATGCCTCTTATACTTATGTTCATGAAGTTTTCTCAAAATTGGCATATGCATGGTTTTCAACCAAAATGTCCGTTTTAAGGATGGTTTTTGCATGGTTATCATACTTAGTACATTAAATGTGCTAACCCATATTTCATCTATTTTTCTACAAAGTGTAGGTTCTGGCAAGTGAGTTGAGTTCTTTCAAGACTTGTGTTATGTCCTCATGGATTCGAGGACAAGTACTTTTGATGTTTCGTGTTTTTCATTGTAATGGACTCTTTTTAGACTTTCTATTGTAAAGGACCGTGACCCTACTTTTGATTCGAAGATTTTTTTTAGATGGCCATGTGAGACTAGTACACTTCCGCTGTTTTAAATGATGTTTTTCTATTGTATGGATTTAAAGAAAAGTTTTAATTTCGTACCATTTTCCTTATATCGAATGTTATGAATGCTATGGGGCTTGTATGAGGCACTTCAGAGTCTGGTACGCCGTGTTGCATCCGGGGTGTAGGCTCGGGTCGTGACATAAATGACTTGAAATTTCCCGATGATGGATTGGGTGACATCGTTCTTAAGGGAAATATTGTCGTTTGGTTGAATTTGAATCAATTGGGGCGAAAGTCTGAATACCCCGCATAGAAATTCATCGTGGGTAGGTGAATTGCTTGAAATTGTGCATGAATTGATGTGTCGTAATTTGTGGGTTGTAAATAAAAAAAATGATTAGGAAGGTGATGCGTTGGCCATTTTGTCGAGCTTCGTCGAGCTCGCTGAGTTGACTCGGCGTATCATCAAATTTCCTCCCATCGCCTTTCTGCCAGGTTAATAAAGGGAAGCAACTATTACTGTCGGTGATAACCCATTAGCTCGTCGAATGACCCTGGTATCACCTTTTTGACCTTTATTTTTGCTGATTTTTCTATAACATTCGACGAGGTCTCTTAGATCGTCGAGTGAACTCGGTGACTCACTGAATGGTCTTTGGTCTCACCTTTTTTAACTGAATTTTTTCTGAGTTTTCTGTAACATTCGACGGGTCCTCTTTTACCCGCTAAATGGACTCGGCGACTCACCGAACTTGTTGGCGAGTTTTCTGCAATTGTTTTGTGAATTCTGTTTCACTAACCTTTGCAACCACATTTGTTCTCGTTTGGGCTCTTTTAAAAATATGGTTAGACCTAAGGTTCCCGCAAGAGGTCCACCACCCAGGAAGAAGGCCAACGGAGTTGTTATTGCGGTAGAGGTTGAGACTCCCCGACCCATTCCTCATAAACCTCATCAAGTAAGTAGTAAGGGAAAGGGAAAGAAGTAGGTTGTGTTAGAGTCATCAGAGTCCAGCTCAGATGAAAATTTGGGCATTGATTTCGTCCACTCACGTTCTCCAAGTCTGAAAATGAGGAAGTTGCGGGGTCCAAGACTCCAATACATACTCCGATGCTCGAAGCTGAGCCAGTGAAGCAGAAGTGTTCAGAGCTGCGGTCTAGAGTAGTTCATGATCCATTGGAATTACCTCTAGCACCACCAACATCACAGGCACCACAAGTTCCTCCTATTCCAGTTCATCCTCCTCGGTCTATCAATCGGTTGAATGTCACTGGCTTGGAGACGATACTTATGGAGAAGCGGTTGTCCAAAGACGGAGTGGTGGAAAGATACCCTACTATTTGGGAGACCTTGAGGTACCAAAAATTGTAGCAGTTCACCAAATCCGGGAATTCATATGTGCCTACATGGGTTTGAGAATTCTATGAGGGGTATGCAAAGTTGGTCCCCAAGGGAAAAAAGAAGGCAAGGTCGATTGCACCGGATGATTTTGTTGAGGTGCACGAAAATAAGGTCAAGTGCAGTGAAACATATATAAATGATGAGTTGGTCTGCACGATACAACTTGACACTCTTTGGCCAACAAGATCAAAATACAGACTTTAGATGATTTGAAGGGTGGCTTTCCCCAATACTGTGTGACGCCACACCCCTTTGGATCGAAACGGTGGCAGTTATTGAGAAAAATACCTAAACATCACGACACGATACTTGTTTGGGTTTATTAGTAGTACTTTCATGCCATCACAAAATGAGTCCATCATTCGGCATCCAAAATCTGCACTTCTGGGATGTATCATCGCTCGGGAGCGGCTAAACCTTGGGTCAATCATTGCACATGAGATGGCTATGATGGCAAAAAAAATCAAACCTCATTGCCATTTCCAGTTCTCATCAGTGACTTGTGTCACCGAGCGGGTGTACCCTTTATGGCGAAGATGGATATTGAGGTGACTTCTGCCTTGTGTAGTGATATTCATTGGATTTAAGGAGAGTATATGAAAAATGATGCTGAGGAGAGAAAGAAAGCTCCGGTGGACACCTCTCCAATTAGCAATGTGGATTCTATGGAGGTCGGCCCTACACCTCCCATTTCGCCCGTTGAGCCATTAGGTATACTTTCCTTCTCATCATCTACTACTCCTGCCCTTGATCCTATCTTCCGTCCCCCTTTGACCCAGGTCATGATCTACAAAATGGGAAACTTTGGTCAGTCGGCCGATGTGGGCTGTTGTTCCATCCACGATTGATCGAGCTACAGCTGAGGCACTGGCACTCATTCGAGAGGATTTAAGGGAACAAAAAGAGTTGATCATGGCCCACAAGCTAGCATTGGATGCCCTCACAGCTTGGGTTGAGGTATGTGAGACGACAAACTACAGCTCCGCAGATTTGAAAGCCCTAAAGTCTGATATAACTAGTTTGCGTTGGGATGTGGATGAGCTGAAATCCACTGACTTATCAATGATGTGGGGCGGTGTAGATATCCCGAGGACCTCATTTGTTAGATTCCTACAGTTCCAGCTGTTTCTAAGATCCCTCCATTTACTGTGATCAGAGATGCTGCTGCAGTTGTTGAGGATGGGGAGTCCGACACGCCCGAGATGGATGATAAGGAGTTAGAGGCTCGTGAGGATGCAGTGTATGTAGATCTATAGGACTTGGAGGATGATTTTCTACGGGTGGCCACGGAGGCATCACTTCACGACACGTCGATGGTTTTCTGTAGTGGGTCTAAGCACACGGAGGAGATCATTGCGCAGCCTTCTACAGTTGTAGACGAGCAGGGCACTAATGCCCAGGTTGAGGCCACTCCAGCGACCCTGAGCTCACCTTAGTCTTAGCCTCACAAGGGGATCTTTACTCTCCCTCCATTTCATTCATTGTTGATACTTTCAGTTTTAATTTTACATTGAGGACACTACTTAATTTTTTTTGGGTGGAGTGAAGGTATCTAGCTACCTACCCTTTTGGTTGTATTTTGTTTTATTTTATCTTCGGGATATTTTGTTATTTTTGTTCTTGTTGCCTTAGTCGTGAATGTTTGGTGTTGATTCATTGATTTCTCTTTCTCGATTGCTTGAGTGTGAATGTTGGTACTGTTCACTTGTACGTTTGAGTGTTAGTTGTGATCAATATCGATGAATTAAATAGTACTCTTGATGAATGATATATTTGTGTTAGTCCAACGAGGCAATTTGAGTTGCATAAGTCGTGTGTAAACTCTTAGCATCTCATTGTGACTAGTCAAATGTCATTTGAAGTGAGCATGAACTCTATGTGATGATGGCTAGTCACAGTTGGAAACTTTGAGTGCACAATTGAACATTGCATGTTTGGATTGAACCTTGTGTGGACTTTTATGTTGAGTCTCAAGGAGCACTACTTGTAGACATCCCTGTTGGCCCGATTGATCTTGTGTATTACTTGAGGGCAAGCAAAAGTTTAAGTTAAGGGAGTTGCGAATTTTGACTCATTTAGAGCTTGTTATCGAATGAATTAATGTCCTTAATGTCTATTTTGTGTTCATAACTGATGTTAATTTGTTTATGTGCAGCAATGAAGGTTTAGAACAAGGAAAATACATTACAATGTGAAAAGAAGCGAAAAAGTTGGAAAAGCTGAAGAAAAGAAAGGTGGAGCTCGAAAAATCCACTTGGCGACTCACCAAAAAGTCCAGATAATTGGCTCATGAACTAAGCCAACTCAGCGATTGAGGGAGCACTTCAGCAACGCACCGAATGGAATGGCGAGCCCGACCCATCTTGCCTAAATGAACTGAATACTTCAGAAGTCAAGCCAAAAGGCGAGAAGAAGTTCTTGTCGGCGGATCATCGAGTTATTCGGCGATCCCGACTAACTTCGTCTAGTGAGCCCGCGTAATGAAATTTCGGGAGGTTTCTGGAAACGTATAAATTGATTTTTGAAGAGAGAGAAAAGTGTCTTACAAAGTTTTGGAGAGATTTTTACATACTTTGACGATATTGAACATTCTTGTAGAGGGTTTTGAGCTTGGATATTGTTGTTTTAAGATTTTCGTCTTACTTTTGGCATTGAGCATTGGAGATTTTTTCATTTCGATGAACCTCTTTTTGGTAACTATTTCTTGCTTTTTGTTATGTGTGGCTAAACCCCCACTCCTTAGGGGTGTGACTATGTAATCGAATACATAAATTAGTTTATGGGTATTGTTAATTGCTATATTTAATATTGTTTTGAAATAAGATCAGTCATTTATTCATGATTTCATTTCTGAATTGAAGTTGCAAATTTAGTTCTAGATTTAGCTCTCAATGTTTGCTTGCAAAAGTTGCGTAGAGTAGAATAAATGGTTGGTAATTGTATTGGCTTATGTCTTTACAACCCAACTTGGTAAAGTGGGTTAAGTTAAGGAATTGGGTTGTTTTGTATTGTGAAGCTTGTTGAGGTTCGAAGGAACTCATTTGAAGCGTAATAGCTGATTGAAAGTGTCACGACCCGATTTCTCAAGTCATGATGGCACCTACTATAACCCACCAGTAGGTAAGCCAACCCGTAACCCGGAACAACAAGTAATGGGTCTGAGGGTAGAAACTAAACAAGAGTAGGCAAATAGCAATATAAACAGGCGAAAGCAAACCAAAAACATATATACAAATAAAGATCCCTCTCAGAACCTGGAAGTCACTAGTATAGAGCTACTAACAAAATGATTACAAGTCCCAAAAGTGGACAACAGAGACTGGACTGTCTCGAAAGGAAAAAGACAAGTCTATATATACAGATGGAGACTGAAATAGTACAAAACGCCGTGTGCTCACCCCCGTCTCCGGATTAGACTGCTCCAAGCTCGATCAACGAAGGCTACTAGTGCCCGAACCTACATCATGAAATAGATGCAGAGCGTAGCATGAGTACCAAAACAACAGGTACCCAGTAGGCATCATCGGCCGACTGAGCAAGATAAGCAAAAGT
>NW_006239048.1:553197-569769 GCF_000226075.1 Solanum tuberosum | reverse complement strand
AAAACCGTAGCCTACCTGTAGGCCAATCAGACGCGCTCCAAAATTACTTCTCCGGAGTTTTCCCTTTCCGAACGTCCTCAAAACGCTTCCCCGCTATCAAAAATAGAATCACAACGTTATTACATTCGTTTAGACACTAAAATCACAACAAACGGAGACGAGTCAATTTTGGAGTCAAAACGAGAATCGTGGGACCCGCACAGGAAATTTCGAAATTAATCCCAAAAGTGGGTCCTAACCAGTTTCCCCCAGCTCATATCCCAAAATGGGACACAATTCAAGGCTCGGGAACAACACACTACCAACATACAACCAAAACCCAAATTTTCCTCAAAACCTAGAAATGGAACAACAGCTAATTCAGCATCTTTACCAGAAACGGGCGGTCTACAGTAAAATGCGACAACACCACGATATTCTCCTAGAAAAACCAATCAAGATAGCCTCAAAAAACACTGGAATCGGACCTAGAATGGCTGAGAAAACAAGTCTCCAAAATCTTCCAAAATCAAGCTCACAAAAAGGGTGTGGCAGCAGGTATTTTACGAAAATTACCTCAAACGGGGACTCCAAATCACTATCCGAGCTCACCAACACATTGTACTCGAAAAATCTCACAACTTTGCCTTTTGAATCGCCCAAATCGGTTGAGAGAAGAGAGATGAGGGTTTGAACTTTTGGAAAATTGGCTGGTATATCTGCAATAAATAGCAGATTTTCTGCAACTTTTTTCAAAAACTAAAAACTCTGACGGGGTGCTCCGAACTCGTTCGGAACCCCGTGCACGCAAACGAGATATGCAACCATACCAAATTCGACACTCCAGACTCAACGGCGCAGTCGAAATTTCCATCAAAGGTCATCTCAATAAAAAGTGGGTCCCACTTCCAAAAGCCATTTTAAGTCAAAACCCACAAAAGGGCTCGGAAGGATATCGAAAACCTCCAGACACAAAAGAAGGATCAATCTAGACCAAACTCGACATTCCAAAGCTAACCACGCTGACGGAATTCTCATCCGAGCGTGTTTACTCAGAATGTTGACCAAAGTCAAACTTAAGCCAAATTTCAAAGGCTAAAACTCCTAATCGCACCGACTCACACTGAAAACCTCGAGAGTCATGTCGACCATGCTACTAGCCTAAAATAACCTTTTCGGAGCTGATGGAATCGTCAGAATTGGATTCCGATGTTATCTTCTTGAACTTTTGATCGAAAATGATCGTTCAAGGTTCATAAGCTCCAAAACACAAAAACTACGCACCAAGACCAAACGAACGACCAGGTGACCGAACTGTCAGTCCCCGCAAGTCATAAATGACTTGGGGGTCGCTATAGGAATGCTACTAAACGATACACAGAAGGCAAGACAACAGAAATGACCATGAGGGTCATTACAGAAAGATAGCTGTTACATTTAAAACCCATCCTACCCATTGAAATTCAACGACATAAAGCAATTGATAATTACCCATTAAGCGAAATTAGTGTTCGATTACTCACACACAGGTCCTCTTTATACTTGTTCAAACTCTGTACTATTTGTTTCTATTAACAATTACTTACCAAACTCTCTTGATATTGATAATTGAAACCTATAGATTTACATTATGTTACATGTTATTTCCTTCCATTCTCCAAGAAATTGGAACATTTCAGTACTTCGTACTTAAATTCTTTACCGTATCACTCCTTGTGGGATCAACCCCAACTCATCGTTGAGTTTATACTTGTTAGCGAGCACCTACACTTTGAATTATAAGAAGTGTAGTTGAGCGTTATCAGAGTCCAGGCTCTGATACCAATTGATAGAATGTATGGGTCCACAAAGAGTCACTGGACCAGGTCCATTGGAAAAAAAAATGCAAAAGACATACAACACAAAATAAAACAGACACAATAGTTTTATGTGGAAACCCCCTTGCTCAATGGAGGAGAAAACTACGACCTGTACTCATAGGATTTTCAAACCACAACTCCATTTAACTATTAAAAGAGCGAAGATTCAAATTACAAATTCTTGTAACCAAGGAATTAAAACTCTTTAATCCCTTCCCCTTTACTGTAGCAACTCTATTGCCAGTTACTACTTAGCAATAACACTATTGCCCACTAAACCAACTAGCTTTAATCGATCTAGACTTCAAGAACCCAACATAGCTAACTCTAGTTAATCTTTGTTGTGTTCTAATATGAAAATTGACCCGCTTCCTTTATAGCTTAAGAATAGATCTTACAAGATTAACCATTGAAATACAAACTCTAGCAAAATCTAGGAACAACGATAACTCTATTAGGTTCTTCAACTATTCTTGAGCAATTTTCCATTGAGAGAGGCTTTTGCTTTTTGTGTGAAATCTATATTGCAAAAACTTGTTTGGGATATGTGAGTATAGCCATAATATAGGATGAACAAACATACACAACAATTTCATTGGCTAAGGGCCTGCCACACACCAACCACATTAGGTTTTGCACGCTTTTGGACAACTGTAGTTTTTTTGTACGGAATTCACAGTTTCATCAGAAATCAGGCCAAAAGTTTGTTCAATCATCAAATTTCATATATGGTTAAAATAACTTAAACATAGGCCGACTCTTATTTTTTCTAACTTAGGCATATTTGTTACTAGGGGTGTGCAAAAATCGAACTCACCAATAAATCAAATTGAAAAAATGCTATTGGTTTATTGCTATTGGGCTATCTGTTTTTGATGGTTTTATAAAAAAAATTATCGGGTTATAGGTTCGATTTTGGTTTTTAATATTGAGTTATTGGGTAAATCGATAACGCAATAAGATTGTATCAATTTACTAATTTACCCATACATAAATATTAAATAATAATCTCGAAACCTTATTAAGTGGTGCATTTGTACTTTAGTTTTGAATTCACACTTCATAGTGACTTTAAGTTCAATACTTCACATTATACAAAACGTCAAAACCTAAAGTAATAACCTATTCCTCTTAATTTCTCTTTGTGTTACACTTTTATAGTTCATTTCATATTAATTATTATTGTTTCCATTTTATGATCTTGTCATGTCAAATTGTTAGAAATGTCATATATTTGTTTTATAAGCATTTTCTTATTGGTTAAACCGAAAACAGAACCATTAAGGACCAAAACCAATAAACCAAAAGTCGATAAAAAAATATCTTATTGGTTTGGTTATTGATTTAGTGTACTCAAAGATCGAAAATTGATAAACTGAATCAGTAATACATTAAACCAAGCCAAACAGACCGGTGCACACCCCTAATTACAAAACAAATACATCATAAAAATAATCAAATTAAAATGGAATTTACGAGTTTACCTCCATCAAGTAGAATGAGAGAATGACAAAGACTAAAAAGAGCTCATTTTTGGTGTTGCAAACATGAGGAAACTTAGATCTTTCAATTAGATAATCAGAGGGAAAAAATCTTCCCCAAATTTTAACTGATTCTACAACAAATTTGAATTCTTTTGTTACTTTTTTTTTATCTTGCTGCATTTGCTGAAGTTGTTTTTCAAATTACTTAAAAAATGCACTCTTCTGGCAATCTTTCAAAATAATTCATTGGATCAATGGACTTAGAAAAATTCATATCAAAATTCTTACAAAAGTTTATAATTGAGAAAAAGGACCAATTGTAATTTGAGAAGGGTTTAATCAGATAAGGTAATATAATAAATAATTATTTACTGATTTTAATTTAGGGGAGCTATTAAAAATAAAGATTAATATGAGTCTAAGGGTTAATATTGAGGCATTTTTGAACCAAAAGATTGACGTCAGGGGTTTTTGGGGGCCGAAAGGTGGATGAATGATAGTTTTGTACTACTTCAAATAGTTGAGGGGCATTTTAGGCCCTTCTACGTTCTTTTATTTGTAGATTAACTAATTAAAAGAGTCGAACTTATTTAAACTTCAATTAAGTCTAATACAAACAAATTATTTATATCGAATCTTAGTAACTCAACAAGCACTAAATCCCGAATAAGCTTCAACCCCTTACTCGTGCCTCTGCGTGTGATTGTGTTTTAGGCCCCATTCCATACCATAAAATATGTTTGACAAAGTTTTAAAAAATGTTAGATTGGAATGGAATGCATATTAGTTACCTCCATCAATTAGAACACAAGAGTCACAAAGACTAAATTAAAGCTCCTTTTCAGAGGAGCAAGCTCGCGGGGAAACATATCTCGACATAGTATCTTCATAATCATCCATCAATTTTTTTCCAAATAATGCCTGGTTCCACGGTAGAGTTGAATACCTGTGAAATCGCTGACGAAGTCAGCTACACTTTTTTTCCCACTGATTCACTTTGAATATCATCTAAAATGAAGGATTTGTTTTTATCTTTTAAATCCTGTCGCTTTTCACTATTTCTTGCTTGAGTTATTGACCATCACCTGACCTCTCACAGGGGAGACACATAAAAAAATTATTTCATAAATTTGACTAGACAAATAAATTTAGAGTATTATATAGAACAATTACAATGGCAACATGAGCATATTTGATAATAAATTCAATACCTTATTTAAAAAATCTAATTCTTGTTTATCAACCACACAATATCTAACCAAATACAATTCTCTCTCGATACGTTCCTCCGGAAATACCATATAAGAAATATTCAAAGGCAAATGAGTCTAAATAAGACCAAAATGAAAGGCATAGAGGAGGATCATTTTCTTCTTCATTCTGGACGAAACTCAATTCCTTGTACAATGAGGCCGTGTTTCCAATTTTGCCTTATTTGCATCAATCGCGCTTCAACATCTCCATCTTCTCCAGTATCATTGAAAAAGTTTCCCATTTTCAATTCCATCCATCCATCACTTCTAATCAAGGGTGGCCTTGCTCTAGAGCCTTGTTCAGAAAAATGAACAACTTTAGCTCGTTTCTTTACTTCATGGTCACTCTCTGTATCAGCAAATCTGACAACTGCCTTAACATTTATAAGGCCATAAAATCCATCTTCTAGCTTGAACACTAGATAAGCGCAATAACTGGTTCTTTTTGACAACATTCGAGTTCCAATTTTTCCTCGGATATCAAGCCAACTGATTCTCTTAAGTTTAGCCACTTCAGAGAATCTACAAAAAGAATTACATTCCCACAGTAATTATATTTAATAAAGTAATTTTTTCAAAATTTAGAGTATATGGAAAGGAACCGGAAAAGTATAAAACCTGGCATCCGAGTGAGACAACCATTCCCAATACGCAGGTGTACCACCCCACATAATTCCAAGATTTCGTGCTGCGACCATAAGACATTTACCCCCCGTCTCCTTATCCAGCGAAAGACTCTATTTCACAGACCAAATCACATATACAAAATATTAGGATTTGAAAAAAAAAAAGGTTGTAAAGGGCACTAGACCACTCCTACTGTATCCAATTAGGATCACAACGGGCCAACCATGCTCATTTGACATGACTAGCTACCTCAAAGGTTGTCAGGATTCAGCCCACGTAACAACTAAAACAACACGTCCTCAACTAAAATAAAAACCTTGAAAAGATCTAACACACATTGGATCCCTCATTCATCACTAAATAAGAACGTGATCCTTCTCATATCTAGTGGATGAAATTATAATTTTCACTAAGAGTCTGTTTGGAAAGTCATCTAATAATTGGAACTGGTGTAATTACTAGGGTAGTAATTACCAGCCTAGTAATTACACAACTTAGGGGTTGTTTGGTTGGGAACAAGTTATCTCAAGATTAATTATCCTGGTAAGAGTTATCTTGGGATAACTTATCCCACCATGTATATGAGATGGTATAAATGGTGGGATAAGTTATCCCAAACATATCAACCAAACAAGACACCAAAATTTAATCCCAGGACTATTTATTCCTATCCCTCACACCAAACGACCCCTTAGTAATTATGTTGACTTGTTTGTTTGACATTGTGTAATTACAAATGTCATGTTTGGTTACACAAGTGTAATCATAAGGATATATTAAATTTTAAAATAAAAGTTAATATCTAAAATTAAAAATCTATATTCGACAATAAGGTCTTTATAAATAATATAAAATTAAATATTTAAGATATATATTGACTTTTAAAAATATATTAATCAACAAACATATGTCTTCACTAATATGATGAATTTTTTAAAAATTAGTATATTTTAATTAATAATAAAAACTAAAAATATAAGATTTGTATGAACATCATAAAATACATGTTTGACAAAAAAAAGATTAACATTATAAATATCATGTCATAAACTATGAGAATATTTGACAAAAAAATAATATATCAAGTCTAACTAAAAAATAAATGACTTGCAATGTGAAATATAAAGTCAATACTACTAAAATAAATGAAACTGAAAATATAACACAAGTCTAGATTCAAAATTTTAAAAAAAATTAATATAATACTTTTATGTCAAATTTTAACATAACGTGCAGAAATATGATTTGAATAAAAGAAAAACGTAAATCTATAACCTTATTCAAGAATAAATTCTACTTTAATTTAAAAACTAAAATACTAACAAAATTATGCTAAGGGAAAAAATAAACATAGAATAAGTAAATAATACGATAAATCACATGAAATCACAAGAAGTAAATCTTTAGAATGAGAAGGAAATAAAATATAAATAATATAGAATTAAAAAAAAATTAGAATAAAAAATAAAAAAGAATTTTAAATAATAGAACTAAAAATAAATTAAAACTAAAAATAAAAATAATAAATTAAAAAGTAATAAATTTGTAATTACATCATGTACTTACAAGCAATTCACAGCCCCACCATGAGAATTGGAGGGTATATGTTACACCCACGCTTTAAGTTTAAGACGAGAAACAAGCCAAATAGGCAGCCCCATCGGCACTCCCTTAGGGGCAATCTCATCTTTTCCTTTTTTTTTTATTTAACCCAAACGATTTAAAAAAACACCCTTCCTTTCAATCTGATTTGCGCTATTTCATCATTCAACATTCCTCTCTTCTTCTTCTCCAAAACTGATGCAAGAAATCCAAGAGACGGCTCAAAGACTCAAGCCTAATATTCCCTCACTTTCGATCACTTGTTCTCTAAACGTTTGAGGTATGTAGAACTACTTCTCTTATCTATTTCTTCAAGTTTTATTACCCTCCAATTCGAATTATTCTCAATAGGTCTAGGATTGAAGGAAATTTTCCGTCTTTATCAACTAATAGCATTCTTTTTCACAAGTTGCTAGAAATCTGGAAACGATTCTCTAGTTCATGAATATCTGATAAGTGTTGTGAATTACATAATTCTGTGGATTTCTGCCAGATTTGTGACTGCTGTACAACATGAAATTTATGAAATCTATAAAGTTTGTAAGTCATCTGTTAAAAACAGTTGGAATTTGGCAGCAACTAAACACTTATTCTATTGGAATTTTCATCGATCTGGGAACTAGTTAGAGGACAAATTGTTTTGCTTATGGTCTTTGCGATTAGTTTTCTGCTTTATATCTTGTGAACTATAGTGTTTGAATCTAAATAATTTTCCAAGGAATCACGCTGAAAACTCCAACTACTTGATATGAATGGCAAACCTTGCTAAAACCATCTCAATTTGCCTTTTAGTGTCACAAAGTGTTAATGTAGCTGGGACATGAGATGTTGAAGTAGTGTATCAAGATTCTACTATTTTGATTCTCCAAAAATGCTAATTAACTATATTAGATCATAGATTATGAGTGTAGCATGGTTGAATCTTTGATATGAGCCCTAAAGTGGCAAATATATGACATGAGCCTAATATGGCTAAAGCACGAACATGAACTGATAAGGCTAAATTTTTTAAAGATAAATGATTAGTAAAATAATTATCTTTCAGTCTGAGCTTAAGGGAGTTATCTGGTTGACCGAGAAGGTATAAGTCTAAATGACCAATGCCCGAAACTACGTTTACCGACGTAGGATAGAGATCCTTCCGCAAGACGGATAACTCTTGTTTTTATTCATGTGTCCTAAAAAGAGATAATTATGGATCCTTGCTAGCAAATCATGTCATGTCAAGGTAAAGGATGGCTTAGCTGATCAGGTCAAGATTAGACTCCATGCGCTCACATGGTGGTTTATATCGGTTCACCACTTGCTCCCATAAATAACTAAGAAGTTTAACTCACTTTACGTTGACAGATATGACTTCAACTTGTGTTATTGTATTTTCTTGCTTTATTGGTTCCTTTTTTTTTTTGGTTTTGCATACCAATACATTCCATGCATTGATGTTCTTTGGAGCTACATTGTTTTATGAAGTAGGTTCAGGCTCTCAGGTTCGTGACCAGACACATCACTAATATCCCTCTCTTTTGCTATTAGTGAGCCTTCAACCTACCAGGGGAAAGTTAGACGTATTAGTTTTTTTATGTTTATTTTAGTATTAAGGGTATACCGGGGCCTTGTCCCGTCAGATTTCTATCATTTAGTAGAGGCTTCACAGATTTTGTCAGATGTCAAACAATCGATCTTCTTTTCGAGAATATGGGTTTATAACTTTCAGTCTAATACATTTATGTAGTCTAAATGTATTGTGATGAAGACTTTCCTCTTTTAAGGGGTCGGGTTATCTTCATATTGTATTCCACTTTGTTCAGTTTTATGCTTATGTGACATGCCAGAACGTTCACTCGTACTAGCAATAGTGTCGGGTATGTGCCACGTCCAAGGTTTCGGCTTGGGGCATGACAAAATTGGTATCAGAGCACAGAGTTCAAGTGTCTTAGGGAGTCTGTGAAGTCGTGTATGGTAGAGTCCTAATTATGGGTGTGAAGCGCGCCACACTTAGAATCAGTAGGCTACATCGCATTTAAGAATTGTTTCTTATTCTTTCATACTCTAGTCTATGCGATACATTTTAACTTGATGAAATTATTCTAATCCATGCTTACCGCTTGTTTCAGATCATGCCTCCAAAAAGAACGACTAGACAAAGAACCGCTACAAATGCTAGGATACCTACTGGGACCAATGCTATAGTAGTGCCTCCAAACCATGTGATGCAGACTAGGAATGGGTCAATGCTTCTGCCCAAAATGATTGTACCGAGGCTCCACATGTGCCAACAGTTCCTGTGAGGGATCTCAGATAATCTATTCAGCCTCCAGGAACTGATGATACTAATGTTGAGTTCAGATAAGCCATTCAGATGCTCACGCATATTGTAGCATGTCAGACTAGTCGTTCAGGTCCTATTAGCTCCAATTCTCATGACTTCTCCGACACCTCCAAAATTCGAGAGTTCCTCAGGATGAATCCACCCGTGTTTACAGGGTCCAAGGTTGATGAGAGTCCTCAAAATTTCATTCAGAAGATTCTGAGGGTTATGCATACTAGTGAAATGGAGATGCTGCTAGTATCTGGTATGAACAGTGGGAGTTGTCTCGTGGTGAAGGGCACCTCGTGCAAAATGGGATGACTTCATGGAGGCATTTCTTGACCATTTTTTTCCGCAGGATCTAAAAGAAGCCAAAGTGGAGAAGTTTGTGAACTTGAAACAAGGAAAGATGACTGTGAGAGAATACAACTTCAAATTGTTGTCACAATATGCTTTAGAGGTAGTATCAACAATAAGGGCTAGGATGTTAAAATTTGTGTGTGGAGTTGCAAGACATGTAAACAAGGAGTGAAGGGCGGCATTACTGGTAAGTGATATGGATATATGTCTATTAATGGTGTATGCTCAACAAGTCGAGGAGGAAAAATAGAAGGATAGAGAGGAATTTCAAAACAAGAGGGCAAAGTCCACAAGTAATGAATCTAATCGGCAGCGGTCAGGAAATGGAAACAGGACTTTCTTTCACAAAGGGTCATCTAGACATGCTCCATCTTTGGCTAGTGCGCCTGCACCAGGCCTAAGATCGACCATCGGCTTCAGACCAATTAGAATTTTAGAGTTCAAAATTTTCAGTGTCAATGAAATGGTATATCGTTGGTTCCATCATATCATGTGTGTCACTTGTGGGAAGAAGCACCCGAGAGAGTGACGCTTTGGCAAGGGTGTGTTTTATGGATGTGGTAAGCGAGGACATATTCAGGCGGAGTTCCCATCAACAAGGAAGGGCAATAGGGGTAATAGAGCCCAATCTTCTGCTTTGGCTGCCCCAACGGGTCGAGGTACTACTTCGGGAACCAGTAGAACTTATAATCATTTGTATGCTTTGGGCAATCGCCAGGATTTGGAAGCTTCTCCTGATGTTGTTATTGGTATGCTACAAGTTTTCTCTCATGATGTTTATGTATTACTTGATCCTGGTGCGACTCTATCCTTTGTAAGCCCTTATATTGCCTTGAAATTTGGTATCAACCCTGAACAAATTCTCGAGCCTTTCTCTATTTCTACTCATGTTAGTGAATTTATTGTTGCTAGGAAACTTTATAGAGATTATATAGTAATTATATTCCATAGAGACACCATAGTTGGCTTAGTTGAGTTGGATATGGTGAACTTTGACGTCATTTTGGGTATGGATTGGTTATACTTGTGCTATGCCATGGTTGACTGTAGAACAAGGGTAGTGACATTCTAGTTTCCCGATGATCTAGTATTGGTGTGGAAGGGTAGCCCAGTTGTGCCTAAAGGAAACTTCATATCTTATCTTAAGGCTCGCAAAATGATTTCTAAGGGGTATATCTATCACCTAGTCCAGGTCAAGGATTCCAAAATAGAAGTTCCACCACTCCAGTCAGTTTTTGTTGCTAATGAGTATCCAGAATTTTTCCCTGAAGATCTCCACGGAATCCCTCCTGATAGAGAAATAAACTTTGGGATTGATGTTCTTCCCGACACTCAGCCTATTTCCATTCCTCCATATAGAATGACTCCTATAGAGTTGAAAGAGTTGAAAGAGTTGAAGGAGCAGTTAAAACATCTCCTTGATAAGGGGTTCATCAGACCTAATGTCTCCCATTGGGGTGCCCCTTTCTTAGTCCTGCGTAAAAAGGATGGTTCCCTTCATATGTGCATTGATTATCGGTAGCTAAACAAGGTAACCATAAAGAATAAGTATCATCTTCCCAGAACAGATGACTTGTTCGATCAACTCCAGGGTACTAGGTATTTTTTCTAAAATAGATCTCAAGTTTGGCTAACATCAGCTAAAGGTCAGAGAATGTGATATTTCGAAAACAGCTTTCCAAACTGGGTATTGTCACTTTGAATTTCTAGTCATGTCCTTTGGTTTGACTAACGCTCCCGCAACTTTTATGGACCTCATAAATAGGGTGTTTGAGCAGTACCTTGATATGTTTATGATTGTTTTTATTAATGATATTTTGATCTATTCCCGAAGTGAGGGTGAGCACGCCACCCATCTCAGGATCCTGATTCAGACACTTAGAGACCACAAGTTGTATGCTAAGTTTTCCAAGTGTTAATTCTCGCTAGATTTAGTGGCTTTCCTTGGTCACATCGTTTCCAGTGAGGGGATTAATGTGTATTCTCAAAAGATTGAGGCCGTGAAGAATTTGCCCAGACCCACAACCCCAACTGAGATTATGAGTTTCTTGGGCTTGGATGGTTATTACAGAAAATTCGTGGAAGGTATTTCATCTATTGCCGCTCCATTGAAAAAGCTGACCCAGAAGACAACTAAATTCTAGTGGTCTGAAGCATGCGAGAAAGCTTTCAAGAGTTGAAAATTCGGTTGACTTCTGTTTCTGTGTTGACCCAACCAGAGGGAAAAAATGGTTTTATTGTTTATTGTGATGCCTCGAGAGTAGGTATCGGGTGTGTTTTGCTGCATAATGATAAGGTCATAGATTATGCCTCTAGAAAACTTAAGAACAATGAGAGGAAATATGTGACTCATTATCTTGAGTTAGCAGGACTGGTGTTCACCTTGAAGATTTGGTGTCATTATCTCTATAGGGTACATGTTGATATTTTCACTGACCACAAGAGCCCGCAATATGTTTTTACTCAGAAGAAGTTGAATCTCAGGTAGAGGAGGTGGCTTGAGTTGATTAAGGATTATGATATGAGTTTGTTTTATCATCTTGGTAAAGCAAATATGGTTGCAGATGCACTTAGTAGGTTATCCATGTGGATTCTTACTCATGTAGAGGAAAGAAAGAAAGGGCTTACAAAAGATATTATGCGGCTTGCGAATCTAGGGGTCCGACTCATAGATTTTGAAAATGGTGGTGCAGTGGTTAAAAATATGTTTGATTCATCTTTGGTGTTGGAAGTTAAAGAGAAACAATACAATGACCCCATTTTGTTACAGCTGAAGAATAAGGTTTGCAACCAGAGGGTTATGGCTTTTGAACAAGGGGGAGATGGTATTTTGAGGTATGAAAATGTATTATGTGTTCCGATGTTGAAGGGCTTCGAGAGAGGATTATGTCAGAAGCGCACCACTCCATGTATTTTGTTCATCCGAGCCTCACAAAGATGTACCATGACTTAAGAGAGAAATTTAGTGGTGGAATAGCATGAAGAAAAATATTTCTGAATTTGTTGCTAAGTGTCCGAATTGCAGCAGGTAAAAGTTGAACACCAAAGACCTCGTGGTTTGGCCCAAAATATAGCCCTTCCAGAGTGGAAGTGGGAGATGATAAATATGGACTTCATAACAGGTCTACCGGGTACTTACCGTCAGCATGATTCAATTTGGGTAGTAGTGGACATGATCACTAAGTCAACCCGTTTCTTGCCTGTTAAGGTGACAGATTCTGCCGAGGATTATGCTAGGTTGTACATTTAGGAGATTGTCAGGTTGCATGGGACCCCTGTGTCCATTATTTCGGACAGAGGCACCCATTTCACTGCTCACTTTTGGAGGTCTTTTCAAAAAAGTTTGGGGACGCAAATGAATCTCAGTACTGCTTTCCACCCTCAGACTAATGGCCAAGCAGAGCGTACCGTCCAAACATTAGAGGACATGTTGAGGGCTTGCGTTTTAGACTTCAAAGGTAACTGTGATGATCACTTACCTCTTATAGAGTTTTCTTATAATAATAGCTATCACTATAATATTCATATGGAATCGTTTGAGGCATTCTATCGGTAGGATGTCGATCTCCGATAGGTTGGTATGAAGTAGGTGAAGCTAAGTTTTCGGGACCAGATTTGGTTCACCAAGCTATGGAGAAGGATAAGGTCATTCAGGAAAGGTTGAGGACTGCTCAGAGCCTCCAGAGTGTTTGGTTTGTTGTATTCAAAATAATAAATCTTAAGAACAACATATATGTTTACAAAAATACCCTTCATGAATGTGAAAAGTAATGTATTAAAAGTATTTAAAGGGATATTTTTGTCATTTAGTCATTTTATCCCGTGATAAGTTATCCCCAACTTGCCAACCAAACAACAAATTAAATGGCACTATAATTTAATCCCAAGGCTATTTGAAGTTATCCTTCACACCAAATGACCCCTAAGGTATACCGAGGCCTTGTCCCAGCAGATTTCTATCATTTAGTAGAGGCTTCACAATATTTTTTTTCAGATGTCAAACAATCGATCTTGCTTTCCAGAATATGGTTTTATAACTTTCAGTTTAATACATCTATGTAGTCTAAATGTATTGTGATGAAGATTTTCCTCTTTTAAAGGGTCGTGTTTATCTTCATATTGTCTTCCGCTTTGTTTATTTTTTTTTTCCAGTTTTATGCTCATATGACATGCCAGAACGTTCACTTGTACTAGCAATAGTGTCGGGTGCATGCCACGTCCAAGGTCTCGGCTTGGGGCGTGCCAATATGACTACCCCTTCCAATTACACCTAATTACTTGCTGACCAAGTAATTACATGCCAACCAAACATGCCAGACAGTGTAATTACACCAAATTCAATTACCAAGGTGACTTTCTAATCAGGCCCTAAGAGAATTTAAAATATAAAGAGGTAAAATTATGAAAAAAACCAAGGAAATTCGACACATTGTGTATATGCACAATTTCTTTACCTATCTACATGGTGTAATTTTCTAACTATAGGGTATAAATTGACAGCCCTCGGATAAAAGTGGCTCTGTCACGGGTTACAAATCTAGTGTTCGAGCTCCTGACATTGTGGCCTTACCACTAAATTAGATTTAATAAAAGCCAAATTCATGAAAAGCAAGTCAAACACAAAAAAGAGGGGGGGGGATGAAGAAATCTTACCAATTTGCCTCCATCAAGAAGAATCGGAGAGTCGCAGAGACTGAAGTAAAGTTGTTTCTTGGAAGGAAAAACCATCAAAGATCTTGATCCAGAAATAGCTTGTTGATAATCAGATGGCACAAAAGTCTCCCAAACATTGTCAGATTCTGCAGCAGACATGAATATATGCGAGACGGCTGAAGACCTAGCTGCATCTTTCGGCGATGTTAGAGAGAGAATTTTTGATATGCAACCTTCAGGAAAATGATCCATCGGAAATAACTCAATGGATTAAAGTTGCTGAGTTTTTGTACTATTTATATAGAAATAAAATGAAGTTTACAAGATTTTGACAATACAGATTATGTTTAAATAAAATTGAAGAATAGAAATGAAAAATATTTAACAATTAATATGAGAAAAGGTCCAAAATAGTTCCTCAAGTTTGGCCTTAGATTCAAAATTATCCCTTATACATATACTTTTGTACACTAATGGTCCTTCAAGTATGTAAAACTGGTGCACTCTTAGAGTAACGACCCAAATACTGGGTGTGATGACACCTGTTTTATACCAAGTATGTAAAACTGGTGCACTCTTAGAGTAACGACCCAAATACTGGGTGTGATGACACCTGTTTTATACCAAGTATGTAAAACTGGTGCACTCTTAGAGTAACGACCCAAATACTGGGTGTGATGACACCTGTTTTATACCACCAAGATAGGTTCGACTAATCAAACTTCTATAAGGTAAATGTGGAAGTTATAACAAAATAAAGGACTAGACAATACATGCACATGTGGAAAAGCGTAATATAACTCAAATACCCCCAAAACCCGGTGTTATGTGTACAAGCCTCTAAGTATTACAACAGATTCAAAAGAAATACAAGTCTGAATTTCTCCGTTTCTAGAATAGAATAAGGAAATAATGAAAGAGTAAGTGATTCTTCCAGGGAGACAAGCAACTACCTCACGAACTCCAAAAGAAAGCCTCGGACGAAGATGAGAAGGGGTAATCAAAACGATTCGGACTTGTAACCTACACAAGTGTAGAAAGCAAGGGAGTGAGTACCAAACAACAATGGTACTTAACAAGCATTCCTAGCTAACCTAAGTAAAGCAATACTGAACACAAGTACTCCAACACACCATCCGAACCTCCTCATACTACAACCTGCATAGAAATCAAACCAGCCCCATCCTAACATTTTATTTATAAGAGAACAGCACAATAAAAATATCCATCGTAATTCACATATCAGAATATCTATAGCATCAACATCACACTTCATATCCAAATACCCACGAACATAAGAACTCACTTATAAATTTCATGAATGATAATGAAGTGAGAATGTGGTGCAATGCAGATGTTATATAACGTGATGCATGCATGTCCTGTTAATACACATCAGCTGCACAAACATAATAGGACACATGGACGGCATACATGCCCATGCGTCAAAACATTCACCGGTTGGGACCCACGAGGGACGTATTAGTCCATGCATCCACCGAAACCATTTTTCATCGACATAAATATCACTCGCCAAAACCATTTTCCATTGGCATAAATATCACTTGCCGAAACCATTTTTCATTGACCATTTGGAAACTTGGTCAAAATCGACCAAAAAGTCATTCCCTGAGGCTAAGGGTAAATCTGATAGAAAAACATGATACCCAAAGATTTAGGAATGCACACGCGAAATTTCTTTGAAAAGTGAGTTAGAAATCATCATCAAAAGCCCAAAACACAAGATTAAAGTTCATGAGAAAACCCCCTAATAACCGAGGCTAAGACCCCGGCTCAAATCTAAAATATTTCTTGAAAAATATCTTACCCATGATTAGGGAAGTTCATATGAAATTTCATCAAAAATGGAGTTAAAATCAACCTTCAAGTCCTCAATTTATTAAACCTCAACTTTACCGGGAAACCCCTAATTTCTCAAGCTTATACACGGTTAATATGATGAATATAGTTGATGAATCAACAATTTTATGCCAAAATTAGTTTACCCACAACATAAGTATCCTAAATATATATTTGTCATAAAAATTTGAGCCCAAATTGATAAAGCCCCAATCCCCCCCCCCAAGAAATACATGAATAAGGAATAAACTAGATGAAGAAATCATGAGAGAATGTCGAAATGAGGATTGGATACCATCCCCCATATTAAATCGAGAAGAATACAGTAAGAATCATTCCATTCCGAGCTCTGGAACTCCCAATATGCTCAAAATACCAAATGAACATGGTCTGAGCAACAATATTTACACCAGAAACCAGCAACTTAAATTTTCATTAAAAGAGCCGTAACTTGTTTGTACGATAGAGACATGACACGATTCTTTTACCTAAATTTCTTAAATAACGATACGCACCTGCTCGTTCAATCAAAATTCAATTTTGTGTTCGTTTGCCTAGTTAAATATTATTTCTGCTGGGTAAATATA